>NW_028317857.1:5695384-6007307 GCF_062004578.1 Staurois parvus | reverse complement strand
ATGCACACTGGCTGCCTGCACACAGTTGAGGTGGATTCTGATGCCAAAATAAACACCTCCTGCAACACAGTACGGATGCCAGCACCAATCTAAACAAGGCCTTACAAAAATGTGAACCTACATGCACAGGGGTATAGTGAAACAGTGATTAATTTGTATTAAAAGTAAAAATCTGAACAACTCGAACTTTTCATATGATTAAAAAGCATAAGCAGAGGTTACAGGTTCAGTGACAGTTTTGTCAGAATGAACAATCAGTACATCAAGACATACAGTATATAGGTTGCTGAAACTAGATGTAAACCTACATGGAAAAGTCAAGTTTGACCTTGTCCTTTCCTATTGGTTGTTTAATGTGATGATGGTTCTTAATTGCCAACTGTGAGGTTCAGGGGGACAAAAGGTAGTGGGGTCAACCTGTCCTAAGAGAAACATGGTGGCTACTATTGCTGATCTCTGCTTCTGAAATGCTAGCTTGCTTGCTGGATATGATAACCCTCTTACTATAATACTTAGAAAAAGCCTTTTACCTTCTGCCTATATCTCTGCATCTACTAATCCTTCTGACAACATTGATGTTAATCTTCTCAATCTCTTTTGTAAAAAATCTAAAGGAAAGCAACCCATAGCAGCAGGTCAAGTGTCATCTTTCATCAGTTCAACTATTAAAAGATGAGTTCTGATTTCTGTGATTTACTGTACATTGCAAACCGCTCCTTACATTGTTAATATAGGATAAAAAGCAAAACTTTTTTTTGTTTTATTTTAAATAGAGTAATGGAGGGTTCTAACCCCATCATATTTTTTTCATTCATGTCCCATAAAAGGGAGATTCCTTTCACACCCTGTCCCACAGCCAAAACAGGAAATTCAAGGAAATCCCACCAAAGTGAGGAAGTCTGTGGCTGTCACCAGCACTAGTGTCCTCATTGAAAGATTTCCCCTCAATTTTCTTTCACTTTCAGTGATAATGGTAAACAGGACAACTCCCTAATGGAAGCACAGACATCAATAAAAAATTGACAGGTGTTCTAATCTAATCCCTCCCCACTCTATCCAAAACTAAATATAAAGATTGTCTTTAGTTATACTTTAAAGTGGTTGCAAACCCTTACATATACCTAGTGAAGTTAGCCTCAGGTGATACACAGAGATAAAACAAATCCTCTTACATAAGTTATACCTGTCTCTATGCAGTCTTCTCTTCTCTACAGTCCAGAATTTATAAAGCTTGCCTGAAAGTTCAGAAAAAAAGGAGGCGGAGAGCTGAAATTACACTCTGCAGAGCTCAGTGAGGAGAGCTCTGAGAGCTGATTGGAGGGGAGAGACATGCCCCTCAGCACACAGCTTACAGAAACAGAGCTTACGCTGTCAATTTGCTGCAGGTCCCTCCTCTGTCACCATTTTTCTCTTGGTGTCAGGAAAATTTGTCAGAAGTGACTCATACTGATAGCAGAGGAATGAAGCAGCAAACAGAAACAACACTTTGTGTTCTTAACCACTTGCCAACTGCACTATAGCCGAATGATGGCTACAGCGTGGTTGTCCAGTTCTTGGAGGGCGTCATATGACGTCCTCCCAGAACACGCACCTGGCAATCTCCATGATCACTGTGTCCTACGGACACAGCTGATCACGTGATGTGGTAAAAGACCAATTATTATTATTATTATTATTATCTCAAGTTTATATAGCGCCAAAGGGTTTGCTCAGCGCTGTACAATAGAGGGGGGGACAATACATGAAACAGTACAGTAACAACAAACAGCACACAAGGGGTAAGAGGGCCCTACTCTTTCGAGCTTACAATCTAGGAGGGAGGGGGTAGCGGTACAGGAGGAAATGGCTGTGGGGGATGGAGTGGTAGGAGGAGGGAAGGGAAGGGCAGTGGCTGTTAGGTGAGGGTGGGGTAGGCTTCCCTGAAGAGGTGGGTTTTCAAGGAGCGCCTGAAGGTGATGAGGGAAGGTGACAGTCTGATGGATTGGGGTAGTGAGTTCCAGAGGATGGGGAAGGACCTGGAGAAGTCTTGCAGTCGTGCGTGGGAGGAGGAGACCAGGGAGCAAGATAGAAGGAGGTCCTGTGAAGAGCAAAGGGTACGGGTAGGGTGGTACCTGGGAATCAGGTTGGTGAGGTAGTTAGGGGCAGTGTTGTGAATGGCCTTATAGGTCAGAGTGAGCAGTTTGAATTTAATGCGTTGGGCAATGGGGAGCCAGTGGAGGGATAGGCAGAGGGGGGTGGCAGAGGTGGAGCGGCTGGTGAGGTGGATGAGTCTAGCCGCTGAGTTCAGGATGGTCTGAAGCGGGGAGAGTTCGCACTGGGGTAGGCCGGTGAGGAGGGAGTTGCAGTAGTCAAGGCGTGAGATAATCAGGGAGTGTACGAGTAGTTTAGTGGTGTCTGGGGTAAGGAATGAGCATATCTTGGCAATGTTCCGGAGGTGGAGCCTGCATGTGTTTGTAAGTGATCACAGCGGCCTTTTATCACGTGATTAGCCGTGTCCAATGACACAGCAGATCACTGGTAAATGCAGTTGCCGGTTATCATTGCACTTTCCTCACACTGTCACAGTGTGAGGAAAGTACTGCCAATAACCGGCAATTGTCAGAGGACGGATCGGCACCAATCATCAGGGCACTGATGATCAGTGCCCAGCAGTGCCACCCACCATTGCTGCCCACCTATGCCCAGCAGTGCCACTCACAAGTGCCCAACAGTGCCACCCACCTGTGCCCATCGGTGCCCATCAGTGCCACCCACCTGTGCCCATCAGTGCCCAGAAGTGCCACCCACCTGTGCCCAGCAGTGCCCCATCAGTGCCACCCATCAGTGTTGCCCAGCAGTGCCACCAGTCAGTGCCCAGCAGTGCTGCCAGTCAGTGCAACATCATCAGTGCCGCCTCATCAGTGTCAGCTCATCAATGCCGCCTATCAGTGCCAATCAGTGCTGCCTATCTGTGTCACCTCATCAGTGCCGCCTATCAGTGCCAATCAGTGCTGCCTATCTGTGCCCATCAGTGCTGCCTATCAGTGTAGCCTCAACAACGCACATCATTGAAGGAGCAAAATTACCTGTTTGAAAAATTTTATAATAGAAATAAAGACAAACTTTTTTTTGCAACCACTTTAAAGCTAAACTCCAGGAAGATATAAAATACAAATGATTGCAGCTATGTGTTCATTATTAAATTATTTTATTTTTTATTTTTATAAATACAGCTAGTAAGGATGCCTGACTTTTACTTTGTCATTCTCTCTTGCAATCCTCGGAGTAGCAGCTCTCTGGCTGGGAGAGGGTGGGGTGGGAATGAAAGCTCATCTAGTATGTTGCTTGCAAATATACAGACAAACAGAGTTCTTATAGGAGAAGAGAGCAGAGAGATGACCTTATCAGTCTATTGCTTCTTCTTCACTGTCCAATCAGCAGGCTGGAAGCTGAGAAAGGACACCAATGTATCTTCTGCAGACTATAACAGTAACAGAGGTGATGTCATTCACCTGGCTGTGCTGTGTGGCAGGGCTGTGTAAATCTCGGGCCTGGAAGGACAGAAATACAAACATTCTGGCATGTAAAAGAGCTCCTGCAGATGTATTTCCTATGTGTACTTAGCTGTTTGCCTGGAGTTCAGTTTTAACTCAGTCCAGAAGACAATATGGACCAACTGCAGAGAGCCGAGAGTTAAAGAACACAGAAATGGAAGAAGTTTGCCTGTATTTTTAGTCTATTATTTCAACCTCCTGGCGCCCTGTAATTATTGCTGCTGCGGTAAACTTCAACTTTACTACAAACTTTACTGCAGAACGATGCTGCCAAAGGAAAACCACTCTCCTTATTAACATGTTCAAACCTGAAACGTACCCAACCAGTCATCTTAACAATGCCCTACCGGTCCATCTCCTTTTCATATACAGAGTAGAAAGACATTGTGACATTATGACGGGGCTCATAAACGATGCAATTAAACTTCACAAAAAAAAAATCACATCATTCTAAATCCAGTCTAATTCCAGACACAGAGTCCATTGTTTTCCCCACTTTTGTATCAGGATGTTATGTTTACAAGGCAAGCTACGGAATACAGCGTCTGCTACTTTCTGCATTATTTAAAGAGGAACTCCAAAAAGAACTATTGCAGTCTTCACTGCCTTCATAAGATAACCTCAATGAAATGTACAAAAGTAAGAATGTGGGCAGAAGAGAAGAGTTTCCATGCAGCCACTCCTTCTCCTTAGCATGTCTGAACCAAAAAACCTGTTCCATGAAGCAATAGGAACTTCCCCTATTGTTGTCTATGGAAGCTTTGTTGTCAATCATTATGATGTAGTGGAGGGGGCGGACAGAGGTACTCATTTTCCTTGGCAGGGAAATCCTGGGCCATGTAATAGCATGTCACATTTGAAGCCTATTAATGCATGCATTTATGCACTTTTACACATGCATTAAACATGCATTTGTGTGTAGTTTAAATGGGATTTTTTTCGTTCATGTGTTATGTAAATGATGGAGATAGATCCTGAAGAGAGGCAATGCAAAGTTACTAAAAACAAGTTACATGGATTTTTGTGTGTTTCCTATTTAATAGTTTTTAATGTTTTCAAAAAACAAGAAATAAAGAGCCAGTGCAAAATGCATGAGGCAAGAACAAGGCACTCAGGTCCATGATATTCTGGTAGTCAACCATCAGCAGATGCAGATAATGCAATATAAGCAGGCATAGTCAGTATATGATCTCAGGGCTCTATCATAAAGTCAACAGTAGTGCAAATAACAAAGAAGTAAAACACATGAGAGAGAGAAAGGGAAGAACAAAGGAGAATTAGGAAGGGGAGCTGAGAGGTTGGGTTGGGGGGGCCCTGGGCAAAGTAATGCACTGGGGCACCTACCAACCTGCCCCAATTTACACACCTACTCTCAAGAATTAAAGTATATATAGTTGATAGAATCAAAAATATACTTATTAGTGCTTTCAATAAAATTAAACAATAAGAAAACAATATTTTAATATTTTTAATTATTATTGTACTGGATTTATATAGCGCCAACAATCTGCGCAGCGCTTTACAAAATGAAGGTAGACATTACAGTTACAATACAATTTGGTACAAGAGGAAACAGAGGGCCCTGCTCATTAGAGCTTACAATCTAGGAGGAGGGGTTGAGTGATACAAAAGGTAATAGCTGTGGGGGGGTGAGCTGATGGAGGAAATAAATGTTGGTTTACTAGGTAGAAGCAGGATAGGCTTCTTTAAAGAGAAAGGTTTTCAGGGATCGTCTAAAGGTGGATACATTTGGAGACATCCGGACAGATTGGGGTAGGGAGTTCCATAGGATGGGAGAAGCTCTGGAGAAGTCCTAGAGGCGAGCATGGGAGGAGGTGACACGGGAACTAGAGAACAGAAGGTCAAAAACTATTCAACACAAAGAGCACAGTATGGGGGTGGCAGAAGGGCACAGTACAGGGGGAATCAGGAGGGGACAGTACAGGTTCTGGGACACTGCCAGGGCTATTTACTAAGGGACAGCTTAGTAAAAAGCATGACTGTCTTGGCAAATCTAGAACAGTTGGCCAATATGATGTAATGCAATAATATTATGGGCCCCCCATGCATCTGGGGCCCCTGGGCATTGCAATTATGGGGTACCCATGCACTAAAACAGCCCTGGGTGTGGCATTGCAGAAGGCTCAAATATATTCCTTCAACTGCAGGGGAGCATAGTAATCACCTACAGGTCCAGTAGATGGCAATCAAGATCTGGGGGCATAAATTTGGATATCCGTGGGTCCCAAGTTCTATGAAAGATGTACATAGTGTTGGTAAATTTGGCGCTCTATTTATCATTCATGAGCATCCAGTGTACCTTGTAATTGACAGCTTCAAGGGAAAGGGTATTCGTCAATCAGGCTTTAGCTATTGTTTGCTTGGAAGTTATGAGTACATGGGTCATAAGTCAAAATTGGAGAGAGGTACATCTGTCAGGTTTCAGATTGAGTGCCACACCATGTAACATCGGGACTTCAACCTCAAAGAGTATTTGCAGTATATTGTAGACATGGGTCCATAAAGTGTGCACAACTGGACAGGTCTGCCATATATGGAGGCCAGTGCCCTTTTCCAAACTACCCCAAAACCAAGTTCCAGCATGTCCTGGAGCACAGTATAACGCGCAATTCTGGTTGGAACTAAGTAGCAACGGTACATCAATTTAAAGTAACATGTAACATGTTATAAAATGACCCCCCCCCAATCCCCAATTTTGACAGCTAGTGGTGGATCTTCTCCCACCTGCTAGCAGTCAAAATTTAAAGAAAACACTTGGCAGTTCAGGGCACAGAGTCCCGGGTCCTCTGCTGAGTAGCTACCAGCTGTCAAATGGAAGTGATCCAGTTGTGCAGTGGCTGGATTGCTTCTGCACGACCCAGTATGTGACCCCCCATGTACCGTGCACAACCCTACCATGTTTCTTAGGCTCTGTGCGGCCTTTGTTGGACCCAGGACTGGCATGGCAGGTGCCGCCAGACATTTGCATGTAATTCGCACAGGAATGCAGTGGTGTCCTGCACTGCATAGTGTGAACCCAGGCTTAGGGGCAATCAAAGGGTTAACTGTGTTTACTGTGTGGTATGTGCTGCTTTTTACTAAGCAGACTTCCCGTTTTCGCTCCCTGCATGCAGAAAAAAAACGGCACATCACTGCTGTCATTTGCCCAACCGATCATCAGGTCCCGGCCATAATTCATTGGCTGGGACCTGCTTTTTGGCTTGTGCTGTAGTGAATGACATGGCAGGTACAAGCACACCCCATTTGGAAATGTGGAATCACGTATGTGTATGTGATTCAGTGCAGTGAGCCTGCACTGTCGCAATATATGTACAGTGCGCAGTCCGCAAGCGGTTAGCCTGGGTTCATACTGATGCGGTGTGGAATTCGCACCAGGTTTCTGTGCGAATTCCACACCGCATCATAATTGCACCCCGTTCATGCAAACCACTGCGGGTAGGTATGTTAACAACACCCTGAAATTGGTTCGCAATGAGCGGTGCAATGTGAAGAATCAGGTCACATGGCTGTGAATACAGACAAGTGCAGACAAAAAAAAGGGTCCTGCACCTTTTTTGGTGTGGATGCAGTGCGATTTGAGCCATACAAAATGTATGGCTCAAATTTCACCGCACAGAATCGCATGTGATTTGCATAGGACTGTGGTGCGGTTCCTGTACGACTCACATGCGATATGTTGCACCGCAGAAATGTGAACCCAGGCTGAATGGTACAATCAGTTATGGGTGAACAAGCCGAAAAAAAAAAAAGTAAAAAAGGCACTATGATCCCGAGATAGAATGAGAAACTGATATGAACTTAGAGTAGTTAGCCTCGGTTCACACAGTGTTTTCTGTACGAATTCCGCACCACATCACAACCCCGTTCATGCGAACTGCTGCGTGTGTGTATGTTAACAATACCCAAATATCAGTCCGCAAAATGCAGTGCGATGTGCAGAATCGGATTGCATGGGTGTGAATACTCATGAGATCTGATTCTAGTGCGGACCAAAAAAAGGGTCCTTCACCTTTTTGATGCGGAGCGATTTGAGCCATACAAAATGTATGGCTCCAATCGCACCGCACACAATTCCCATGCGATTTGCACAGGAATGCGGTGTGGTTCCTGTGCGAATCAAATGCGATATGCCGCATCGCACAAGTGTGAACCCAGCCTTAAAGTCAATGCACTAAGAACACACACATTCGTTCTTTTTCACCTAGCAGTAGGCAGCCGGTATTTGAGCAATGTACAAAGTAACAATGAGGGGAACTCTGCACTGGCTAGGAAGTGAAAAGTATACAAAGTATCAGTGTGGAAATGTTCAGTTTCATCATATTTCTATATGCACTGATTTCTTCCTCTGGTGCAGCATTACAGGCGTACCTCGGTTTACGAATTGAATGTGTTCTCCGGAACGTTTCCTATTGTAAAAAATTTGTAAACCGAAATGCGGTTTCCCATAGGAATACACTGAAAACCAAATAATCCGTTCCGGAGGTCAGAAAAAAGTTAAAAAAAGTATTTTATCTGTTCAAAATACTTTATAAAGTGCACTTTAAAGGCATAAATACTGTACAGGGACATGATTAAAATGAATTTGTAAATGCATTGAAAACCAATTAATCTGTTCCAGAGGTAAAAAAATAAAAAAAAGACTTATCTGTTCAAAAGTCTTTATAAAGTGCACTTTAAAGGCACGGGGCCGGTGCTATAAACCTCCCAGGTGCAATGCATCCTGGGGAAACTTCTTATTGCAAAAAAAATTCGTAAACCGAGGTATTATTTTCAATGGATTTCCATTTGTAAACCGAAAATTACGTTAACCGAGGCATTCTTAAACCGAGGTATGCCTGGATTATGTAAAAAATAAAATTATGAAAAAAACACCAAAAATAACTCAATTTAAGTGATAAATATGGGAAAACAGAAATATTTAACGTATTTGGTAAATGATGCATGTTTTTTTTGTGACTGGACAACTTTTGGGATATATACCACGAGTTACTTTTACCTCAAAGATGTATGCAGTATTTATGATTTAGGCTTGGTTCACACCTCTGCATGTTGCAGTTGATGTGGTTTTTGGCGCATTTTGCAGTGCGCTTTTGAACACACGTTTTTGATGTTTTGCAGGGCTTTTTTTTTTGGCAATAGGAAAGTATTGACCTTGATGCAACTCTGGATTGTTGCGATTTTGATATGGCTTTGGATGGGTGCGACTTTGATGCTACTTGGATGCAAATTTGGAGGAGTGTGACTTTGATCCGACTTTGGATGGGTGCGACTTGGATGCAACTTTGGATAGGTGCAATTTGGATGAGACTTTTATTTATTACAGGTACTTGAGTTACAGAAAGTGTAAAATTGCATCAAAGTCACTACATAAACAAACCGGTCATACTTTTCATACTTTCCTTTTTCCAAAAAAAAAAAGTTCCATCCAAGCTGCACCCATCCAAAGTCACATCAAAGTGGCATCAGGCTCCATTCATGCTTGTGCAACTTTAGACATATAAAAGTGTACAATCCAAAAGCACACGTTACTGTGTTAAAAATGGCTGTGTGTATAAGTGGGTGCTGCAGTGACCATCGGCTGGAACTGAACAGAATCAGCAAGGGAGAATGTCACCAGCACATCAAGGATCACCAATATGGGTCCAAAAGTTTTAATGAACGATCACATAGTTACAGCAAGGCAGCATTTCGGAGTCTTGCAGGACCCCTTCATCGTGTTGAAGGGGTCCTGCGAGACTCCAAAACGTTGCCTTGCTGTAACTACGTGATCGTTCATTAAAACCTTTGGGTCCTGCGAGACTCCGAAACGTTGCCTTGCTGTAACTACGTGAACGTTCATTAAAACGTTTGGGCCCATATTGGTGATCCTCGGTGTTCTGGTGACATTCTCCCTTTTGGAAATATAAAGTCGCATTCCATATATTTCAATAGAAGCCATCCAAATCTAGGCGACTACTTTAAAAAGGTTCCGGCACTACTTTAATGGGACTTGAGTGCCATAGACTGCAATGTAAAAGTCACATAAAAGTCACACTTAGGCCATTTTCGCACTAGCGGACTCATTAGGTTTGCTTGTACATTTTTCAAGTGGACCCAATCGGATGCTCCATTGCTCTCTATGGAGCGGATGGATTACACCCGCCCGCGCCCGATTCTGTCCATTAAAAACAGACGGATGGGGATCCGTTCCCCATCCGTCTGGCGGATCGGATGATAGTCGCATAGAAATGGACAGGCAGTTTGTTTCCATCTGACCGCCCATAGAGGACAGCGGGCTGTGTCTGTGTCCACTCTGCATAAGCGGAGCGGACACGGACTTGTCATCAGCTTGCTTAGCAGGGTTCAGAGGGCAAATCCCCCGCTGAGCAAGTGGATCCACTGACAGGTCCACCCCGTGTGAAAGGGGCCTTAACGTTATCAATGTGACAGTTGTGCAACAGTCAAAGCCAAAGTTGCATCAAAGTTGCAATGTAAAATGCAATGGAAATCGCACGACTTTGGTGTGTGAATGGAGCCCCGTCAAGTTTCCTTTTGACAAAAAAAAAACAAAATGCACAAAACACGCACTACATGCATTTCTGTTGCATGTCTATTGAAGTCTATTGATCAAAAAACGCACCTTGTTGCATTTACAAAAAGTCCCTGACCCTTTACAAAGATGCAGCGGCTGAAAAACACACAGATGTGATGGAGCATGAATCCAGATTCAGGGTCAGTTCACACTACATGTGTTTCAGTTGCTTTTTTTCTGCATCCAAAACGCACCAAAAGTATGTTATATGGTTGTTTATGTCACAGTTCACATCAGTGCTTGCAGTTCCAGTTGCAGAAAAAAAAAAAGTAGAACGGGCTGCATTTTTTCTGCACAGAACTGTACTGGAATGAGGTAAAACACATAAAAAACACACCGCAACGCACGGGACGTTGAAGAAAAAGAGGGAAAAATGAACTGGAATGCATAAAAAACATACATGCGGAAAAGCATCCGGAACAAATCTGGATTGCATTTCTATAGTGTAAACCAGCCTTTAAAGTGAGGCCAAGGAAAGTTCTGCTGCTCTGCTCAGAAGCAACAGTTTGCTGGTTGAAGGGTCAGCTTCCATCTGAGGCTTCTCACATCCATATCCCCTTTACCTTCCCTCGTGCCATTTGCCATGTTACAGGCCAGCCCTGAGCTTTGCAGACACATTCAGGACAAATGTAAGCACTCAGGGGGGATTTACTAAGACTGGAGCAACTGTGCATGGCAACCAATCAGATTCCATTCACAGCTTGTTCAGCCAAACTTTAAAAATGAAAACTAGAAGCTGATTGGTTGCCGTGGGAAGCCGCTCTAATCTTCGTAAATCAGTCTCACGCTTTCGCAACTTTCCTCCCGAAAACCGAACCGCATCCCAAACCCCTCTAGCCGCAGCGCTGCCCAGAATCAGTTTATATCACCGCCGTCTGCCAATCACCTGCCATCTTCAGCTATGTGGGCGGGACCTCGATCCGGCTGGGATATCGATAGGCGGAGCTGCGTGTCCTTCAGGAATCCCGGCGTGTGATTGGCTAAGACGCGCCGCTGGCGGTCAGACAATCCTGGTGGATGGGGTGGGAGGAGTGGCGCATTCACATGCAGGAGAGGAGGGAGGAGGAGGCTGCAGGCCCCGCATACATCGGAGGATACGGAGGGAGAACCGGAACCCTGGATTAACCCCTGAACAGTGGGAGCGCGGGGAGAGCGGGCCGGTCTGAGGGCTCCCCCGGGGCGCCACCATGAAGGTGACGGTGAGCTTCGGGAGGACCCGGGTAGTGGTGCCCTGTGGGGACGGCAACTTGAAAGTTTCCAGCCTCATCCAGCAAGCGGTGACCAGGTACAAGAAGGCCATAGCCAAGGTGAGTGAGGCCGGGGGAAGAGAGCTGAGCGCCGCCGGCATCGCCTGGACTTCGGTGGGACTGTGAGGTGTCCGGACACCCCTATATTGGAGGGGTGGTCCCGTCCGGCTTGCCTTGTATTCATTGCTGGAGAGTCCAACTGGCTGCCCCCGCAGGGGGGGATGTGTAGTGTAGAAGAACACCAACCTGTATAAGTGTGACCATGGGACAGACAGGGGAGAGTGTCACTGACTGTGTTTACTTTCCCAGGAGCGGTGTGTGTGATCGGTGTGTGTGGGCTGTCCCACTACCACTTCCAGGATCTCAGCTATTGGGACATACACTGTACGATCTCTACAATCTGCTGTGCTTTACCCCATGAAAACACCACCACACAGTCCTTCCAGTTACTATTCAGACCTGCAGGTCCTCACACTACATCATGTTGGTAGATCTAAAGCAGGCAATCAGGTTGTATGATGAGATGAAGGCGGAGATGCACTGTGCAACCTGATTGTACAAACTCCTTAACCCTTTTGCTGCCGGTCATTTTTAAAAAATTTTTTTTTCTTTTTTTAAACATTTTTTTTTAGCCATGAAGAATGCATAAAACCCCCAAAACTTGATTTATTTCCTGACAGTAGACACCCCGGAGAATAAAATGGTGGGAGCTCCAATTTTTGTTATTACCCGATATTAACGCAAAGGGCTAGAAAACGGCAAATTTCATTAAGAAAGTACACTAAAGTTAACTTTGGGGCACAAAAATGCAATAAATTTCCCGTTTTTTTTTTTTTTGTAAAATATAAAAGCTGAGGTTGTGCTGAGTAAATCGCGGACACATCAAACTTCACAATCGCCTGCGCCCGTGAAATGGCGACAAACATCTGCACCCTATATTTTCTATAGGTGACACTACCAGCCCCCTACAGGTCATCAGTTTGGTGTTATGGGGAGCTCTGCTGCTACAATCATTGCTCTCATTGCGGCGTGCGTGGTGATGTGTAACGTGTATCACGATCGATATTCGTCACCTCGGACGCATGTGTTTGTTTATACATACATGCATGGGGTGGGGGGGCCTCAAAAAAGATTTTGGTAAGGATTTTATTTGCTTGGGTGTAATTTTTTTTTTTTTTTTTGGTACTATTTTTTTTTTTTTTACTTTTTAGCTCAACTCTTTTCTTCATCGCATGGGACAAAAAGTTCCATGTGTGATGATTGTTTGGCGACAGGTTCTGCTCATTGAGACAATGGAGGGGGGGGATCTAAAAGATCCCGGCTGTCTCACCTGGCCTCCAATGAATGGAATGTAGTGCAGATCGCAGCGCATTTAGATTCTTCCCCGGACAGGGGAAACTGACATGAGGAAGTGATGTCATACATGTCACTTCCAGGTCAGCAAGAAGAAGGGGAGGGGAGTGAATGCATGTCCACTGGGTTCCCTCCCCTCCACTCAGTGGCACCTGCCATGCCTGGGCGTACCAGTGGACATGCGGAGCCCAGAATGTATGACGGGTGAAGAGGGGGCACGTGTGCTGTTACCAGGTGTTTGGAAGTAAACAGGCCACTGCCTACCCATCAGATTGCTTCCATCTGACAGCTGGAAGTCAACTTGTCAGATATACACACAGTCCCAGTGGCTGCAGTCATCAGGAGTGTGTGTAACCCCCCCCCCCCCCCCGCCCTCACTGCGAGGTCTGTACAACCTGAATCTGGCAGTTAAAAGGTTAGTTCACGTTAAAAAAAAAAAATGCCTGTGCAGATAAAGGACACCTGTAGATAGAAAACACACAATGCAGCTCTGACCAAAGTGAAATAATGTAACAAAAATGGAAATAGAAGCGCCACACCACTGCTAAGAGATAAAGATACAACTCTATTCCGACAAGAGTCAGGGGGACATCCTAAAAGTATCCATCACCTTCCCAGAGTAAGAACATAACAAGATCCCCTCCACACGGTCATATTTATGAACAAATAGTAGTATTGGGAGTAGCAAAATTCATAGATAAAAGAACATGAATACTGAACTACTAGTGATGATGATAATTCTAAAAGAATAAATTCTGGTTAAAATATGGACCCAATGAGGATAATTGTATAAAAATGAGTACAGTATATGCAAAAAACTGGTAGGAGCCATACATTGCACAGTCACGGAACAAAAACCCAAAGTTGAAAAGTGCCCTTGCCACAGGTGTAAGCCATTTATTTGCCTCGTGAAGCCTGACTGTAAAACTTGCAGAGATGGCCTCTTCCCATCCTGCCTTGTTGCTAGGACTCTCCCAGTTGATTCAGCTCCCCCCCCCCCCCCCCCCCCGGATGCGCTTTCTCTCCCCTGTCGCAGTAACTGTGAGCTCAGCAATGGTGCTAGGATTCAGGAGTTACTGTACATAAATGTCCAGTTTAACAAAGCAATCAAAGTGGGCATAGAATGAAAATAGCCCGTCTGTGGGATGAATGACACATATTGACAGTTTCATGGATCCAAGTCCATTGGTTGTGGTGGCGGAAAAAAAAAGAAATTGTATGGAGTCAATTCATGTCGTTTTCTGCGCTCTTAGCATTTCCAAACACTGGAGAGCACAAAAGGAGACCTGTGGCTCCATCTGATTGATTAGATCCGATCGATTTATGTAAGGAGGTGATCAAAACTTGGGGACATGTATGGAAAATCAATCAGATTATGTTTACTGTGTGATCAAACTTTTAGTTCACGTTATGTGGTTGATCGGTTTAGATGGTTTTTATAGCGCAATGTATGGCCACCTTAACCCCTGGTTCACATATCCACGTTCCTGCAGGCCACGTTTTGCGTGGGCACGAGAGCCCATTCATTTGAATGGACTCCCGTGCCCTGGGACACGCAGGGAAGAAGTCCCTGCACTTCTTTGGAAACCGCAGCCCGCACGGGAACCTTGATTCTCAGTGCGGTTGCGATTTCCTGTGCGGGCGGTGTGCTATTAGAATTAAAGACACCCACCCATGGGTCCACGTTCTTCTGTGTGGGTGGTGCTGCTGCACGGATTTTTGTGCGGATTCACAGCGGCACCACCCGCACATATGTGAACCTACCCTCAAGGAGATTATACAGTATCCAATCTGATACGTGGGAGATTTTATTCTTGTGCTGCTGAATCCGCACCTATGTGTTCTTCTTGGTGGCATGTTCCCATTGAAATCAATAGAAAGCATCAAGATGCATCTCAGTGTATGTGTTTAAGATGTGCGTAAATTAGCTATTCATGTGTATTGATATTCAGGGAAAAGTTACTTTTGAATTTCCTTTTACATGCAGTATATATGATAGGAGAGTGATTAGTTTACATATACCTTAACCACTTGTTGGCACTTACCCAGGGGTGTATTTACCACAAGGCATTTGCTTAGGGTGGCATTTTTCAGGGGGGCAGCACTGCCCCGAAGGAGGGACACACGCGGCATGGGGACCTGGTGGGTTCCGAGAGAGGCTGCGGGTTTCGTGACGGTGTATGCACAGCCCGACTCTTGTTCCAGAGGATGTCCGGAGCTGTGAAGGTGAGTCTCTCTTGCTATGGGGGGTGGTGGCTGGTGTTGGGGGACAGTGGTATTGGAAGGCTCTCTCTGGTGGGGGGCAGGGGTGTTGTTGGTCAATGTCGGGCTCTCTTGGGGGGGACCGATAGTTGTGTTGCCTAGGGCAGCACAAAACCTAAACCTAAATACACCCCTGCACTTACCTACTTTGTCCTAGACTGACAAGCTCCCGATCATGTGACCAGTGTGAGCGGTAATCACAGCGTCACATATTAGAGAAGCCGTGCCACCTCCCAGGCTTTAAAGTCCGTTTAAAGGGCTCCCGGGAGATGCCATTAAGGGGTTACTAACATTGTCAAATGAATATCCGCTGTGTAGTTTAGCCCTGCATAGGTAAATATTATTGTTATACAGACTGCTGATGACAATACTGAATCCAACAAGCAGCTAAAGAGGCGTTTCACCATCCAGCCAGTCGCCGATGATTTCTGGGGCCAGACATTTCCAGCAGCAGGTCACAGATATTGGGACACTCGGCAGCTGTGACATTCAAGCTTCAGTTTTAGTTTTGCATTGTTTCCTATGGGGGGGGTATTGTTGGTGTAAGCACTGATAAACGTGTATCTGGCGGAGCATTGTGCAGAATGTTTATAAACAGGACAGACCTATACGTCTTCAACGTCTTCAGCATACCTCTTGTCTGGGTGGACAAGTAGAGCCACACACATCTGCATTTTTGGCTCTTACCTTCTGACATGTAACACCATGCTAGCATACTTAACCCCTTCTGGTGCTCAAATACTTAAAATGATTCTAGTTTTTGTGTGGGAGAAGATTTAGTGTGGGAATCAAATACTTTAGAAGTATGATGAGATCAGCAGTGATGTACAATAACTCAGTGTTACTTTAGTTTTGTTTCGTGCCCCCAGTGTTGTATTTATCCAGTAAAGTAGTGCAAAGTGCACAGACACATTAAGGAGACACTGTCACCATGTGCATGCAGGGAGAGGAGTCGGCCCCCACAGACCCCCCTATATACTCACTTTACCAGTATTTTCCTGCCCTTCATTCCTCCTCTGCAGCAGTCTGCAATTCCCGACTTTTCTGGGTATCGAGAATCATGTGACCAGCACCCCAGTGACAGTGCTCAGGTCTAGCAGTCAATTGCTAGGCCAGAGCACTGTCAGATGAATGGAGGAGTGTCATCCGTGCTCCCCTGGGTTATCAACACCTGTCATTTCAAAGCCTGCTGTGGAGGAGTGATGAGGGATTGCTGGGAAGCTGGGATGGAGGGCACTTTCACTCTGGGTTGGAGATGCTTTCACTTTGGATTGCAAGGGCAGGGTTCCAGTGTCTCTTATTAAAGCATATTTTCATATACTGTGATCGGAAAGACTTGTAGGCAGAGATTAACAGCGTCATTCTGTATCTTTCACTGACATCGTCCCTTGCCACTAGACTTCATCCCCTATCCAGATTTGTGTGACCACTGTCAATCACCAGGGAGGAGAAAGGGGGGCACTGGCTGTGATTTGTGTCTCCCTCCTGAGTGACAACAATACAACGCAGGAGGAAGGGGCTCCATCATTGTACAGCAGTGCAGAGGACAGGTTGACAACGCCTTCCAAATTTCCAAAGGTCCCATGCAGCGTTGTCTCCCTATAACTGGCAGCCTCTCTGTGCACCCCTCCTGTCCCCTGTATTTTCACAGAATTGTGAATGGGTTCATACAATAGAATAAAGCTGCTCTGTATGAGAGTTACAAGTCTCCTGTCAAAGTGCTGAAAGTATAGCAAAAGCTATACACTCTGCACTCAATGAAGTGTAAATTGTGAAATAGGCAGCCAGCCAGGAAGTAGTATACATCTCTTGTGATTGAACAATTTTTAATCTTGCAAGTTAATAAAAACAAATCTGGAGTTGTTCTTTAAGTGGAGAAGTCATCTTCTGGTTCTGTATTAAATTCAATAGTAAATAGTCGTGTGGGCACAGCAACACTGTTCCCAGGAGGCATAGGCCACAACATTAGAATCCCATGACAGTTGGTCTGTGGCCTGTGATATGGCATTCTAGAGTCATGAAGAGGGTTAACTGGGCATCTGGTGCATAAAAGATTGTACATTCCCCTTAAAGCAGAATAGTGTTGTAACACAGAGATGCATTGGGATCCAGAAAAATGTAAAAATCTGATCCTGTATTATTGTCAGCACTAGTCTGGTTTCTTGTTATGAGGCATTGCATTTCATTTCAAAAGTAATGCAGTGTATTTAATTTGTTTAGCTTTACATTTCTGAATCTTTTTTTTTTTTCCCCGACTAGTTCACCCGTAACTGACTACCATTCAGCCTGTGTTCACACTTGTGCAGTGCGGCATATCGCATGTGATTCGCACAGGAACCGCACTGCATTTTTGTGTAAATCACATGCGAATTCTTGCAGTGCAATTTGAGCCATACATTTTGTATGGCTCAAATTGCACCGCATCTGCATCAGAAAAGCAGAGGACCCTTTTTTTGGTCTGCACTAGAATCGGATCACATGGGTATTCACACCTATGCAATCCGATTCTGCACATTGCACCACGTTTTGCGGATCGATTTTGGGGTGTTAACTGAACATACACACCCGCAGCGGTATGCATGAATGGGGTGCAATTGTGATGCGGTGTGGAATTTGCACAGAAACCGCTACAAGTTCTGCACCGCATCAGTGTGAACCGAGGCTAACTACTCTAAGATCATATCAGTCTCTCATTCTATCTCTGGGATCATAGTGCCTGGATCCCCATGCTCCTTATGGAGAATGCAGCGCTAGTGTTCCTGTCTAAATAATATTCCATACCCCCAGACATTGTCATCTAAGAAATCTCTAAGCAGTGCTGACCACCCCCAACAAAACTTAATTACAGTAAACCCATATTGATCAGGGTTTTAATGTCCATGGTCATTCTTTTGGAACTTCTGTTCCATGAATGATGCATGCAGTTGTAATAAATATCAATAGTTTATTCCTAGAGTGCCATGAAGTGTATCCAGGACCTGGAATAATAATAGTCAGAATGACATCCCAAGTCCCTAAGCTCCATATAATTGGACATCCTTTCTGCTGTTCTTATGGAGGTGTTCATATTTTGGTAAAAGGGTTTCTAGGTAAATACACCTATGGTGGGTGATTCTGTCTGTTCCATCTATGCCTAAATATGGATACGGATGGAACGTGGGCATTGTGACATCCTGGATGATTCTAGGAAGTGTAGCTATCAGCTATTAACTCCCCCACCCCCCCACACACACACATTTATTATGAAACGTTGGGGGAGATTTACTTAAACTGGTACACTCATAATTTGGTGCACATTTGCATGGTAGCCAATCAGTTTGGTTAATTAAGCTTTGGCAATAAACCTGGAAGCTGACTGGTTTCTCTGCAGAGTTGCACCAGATTTTGCACTCTCCAGTTTTAGTAAATATGCCCATTTTGTCTCAGCTTTGCTGTGTGGGGATAACAAAAATGAGAGAAGCTGATTGGGTCATATGGGCAATGGCAATCGATGAGAAACTGTCTCAGATACATTTTTTTTTTAATCCTCACCATGTATTTAGCACTGATAATAAATCTCCCTCAACAGCAGGGGTCCATTTAGTAAATGCAGTGGGAGGAATGGGTGCCATTGCTTTAAAGTGGTTCTAAAGGCAGAAGGTTCTGTTACCTTAAAGCAGAGCTCCACCCAAAAGGGGATGTTCCACTTTAAGGACTGGTTCTCCCGCTCCCCATTAAGTATTGGCACTTGGGAGCGGGTACCCGAAATTGACAGGTACCCTCTTCTATTTCAGCTGCGATCACCTAGGCAATCAGAAACAGAAGCTGACCGTAGTTGTTTGACGTTACCTTTTCTTTTCTTTTCCATTGTTATGTGGTTGTGGTCGCTGGTACTGAAGCATCACTTCTACACATGACCTGTTTTTACTAAATGCTTTATTGGTCCTTTGACTCCTTTCCTTCTCCTTCCTTTTTTTTTTTTTTTTTTTTTTTTTACTAGCCTCCTTCGAGTGATGGATTTGATACCTTCTCAGCCTTTATGTCCCGCATATGTTTTGTTTCTGATTTTGTGCTCCCTCAGTAATCTCATGGTAATTATAGTATACAATATTGCCTGCAAGACCTTGAATTTCTGCAGCCAGTAAGTGGTGAGGTCACAGTTTTGTGGTGGACAAGCCACGAAAATCTAGACGCAGTGGTCTCCCAGCTACTGGAAATTGGCAGACTTGTTCCCTTTTTTTCTGTAGTTTAAGGAGCAATTGTTAGCGCTGGCTAGGGTATTTTGTCTGGAGTAGAGGTTTAAATATGAGGAACAGAAACTAAATTTAGCAGTTGAATTGTGACTGTGGCTATCGGATGGTTTATGTGACATAAACTGTGCTCATTACTGTTGTAGCTAGTTCAATGTCTTTTTTCCATTATCTTTACCCTCCAAGGACAAAATTAAAATAAAACACCCATAAATCTATATGTAAGTAGACTGTCCTGCTCATTCTCCAGTTCTAAATGTGACACCCCCTGCACTCTTTAGGACGTATTCTCACATTATACTGAAATGCTGCCTTAATGCATTGTGCATTCATGTACTGCAGCTGGTCACAAATGTTTAAAGTGGTATTAAACCTCAAAGTGTAATAGGTTGCAGCTTACTAATCCTTGGATGTGGTGGCTGCATTCATATTCTTTTTATAGGCTCTGTTCTTCCCTCTGTTTTCACCTGGTGATCTAGCCAGTACACACCTCCTGTATTAGAGTGCCTCCAGTCTGGATGAAGGAGCACAGGAGCACCTTTGAACAAGCAGCACTGTCATTGTCACTGGGGGGAGGGAAGTATTAGTGTATCTAAATCTACTTGTAAATCTAACAATTTGAAGCCAAACTTCAGCTCATACTGCAGGTACTTAGCTGGCTATACAATTTTCTGCCCAATTTCCTATAGATTTACCTTCAACTATGTAGTGCAAGGGCCCGCCTAACTGGATACAATTGAAAATGTTGTTTAGGTTTGACCTCATATTATATGGTTTTTGGTAAATCCTAAAGCAAAATTCTCAAGAAAATTGTATAATGTATGGCCAGCCTTAAGCACTTAAATTTTTTTTTTTACCCTTTTTGGATAAAGGTTTTACATGAATAAATACAAGCTGATCATTGTGGGCACTCCTAGTGCAAGGGCCTGCCTACCTGGATACAATTGAAAATGTTGTTTAGGTTTGACCTCATATTATATGGTTTTTGGTAAATCCTAAAGCAAAATTCTCAAGAAAATTGTATAATGTATGGCCAGCCTTAAGCACTTAAATTTTTTTTTTAACCCTTTTTGGATAAAGGTTTTACATGAATAAATAAAAACTGATCATTGTGGGCACTCCTGCCAGTGCTGAGTGGTTTGTCTCAACCCTGTAACTGCTACATTTGGAGGAGAGCTTGTTCTATTGAAACACAGATTTATTGGCCAGATGAAAATAAGAGAATAAATAAGAAAAGGAATGCAGCTATCATATCTAAGAATTGGTAAGCTGCAATATATTAATCGTTTGCTTTTGGTTTAGTACCACTTTAAAGCATTGAATAATACACAGCACTTCACTTATATTTATTAGTTTTGCACCAACACAGATATCGGTATTGGTGCCGATACTAAGCATTTGTACAGGTACTCGTGCAAATGCTCCGATACCTGAAACCGATATCTTTGCAGTGCATTTTGATCCCATACACAATGAATGGGCCTGAATTGCACTGCAAAGAATCGCATGTGATTTGAAACGTGGTTTCCCTGTAGGAGTGTTGCAATTTGAAATATTAATTTTGTATGGACTCAAATCGCTCTTCAACTCGCACTGCATCCAGAGGGAAACCACATGTGATTTAGGCAGGAATCACACTGCATTCCTTTGAACAATCACATGCTATTCTTTGAAGTGCTATTTGAGCCCATTCATTGTGTATCGGTACTCGCTGCAAAAAAAAAATGGTATGGGTGCAACTCTCATTTTTTTTTTAATTTTGGAAGGCGTAGGAAAAAGATAAAGCCCTGTCAGGATTTCCCTTCACTTCTGGTCATGTGAACACAACAGGAAGTGAGAGGAAACCTAGATAAGCGTCCCTAAGGGAAGATTCCCTTCTATTCCTGTTGTGGTGGCAACTCATCATTTCAGAATTCTCATTACTTTCGGTCCCAGTGACGGCTTCTAATCCCTCTTCACTGTACACAAAAATAAGACTTCACATACAATTTCGGGACCTGTTTAAGTGCCTACAGTTATAGTATGCAGGGTTCTTTGGAAATGCATTCATTTAAACTAACCTTATCTGCCATTGTTGACGCCCTTTTTTGAAAGGCGATCTATAAATCTCGTAATTTATTATTTATTATTTATTTCAGGTACTTATATTGCGGTGTCAATTTATGCAGCGCTGTACATACATATTGTACATTCACATCAGTCCTGAACCCTCAAGGGGCGTTCAATCTAAAGTCCCTAACTCACATTCATACATACACATACTAGGGACAATTTAGACAGGAGCCAATTATCCCAGCATGTCTTTGGAGTGTGGGAGGAAACCGGAGTACCCGGAGGAAACCCACGCAGGCACAGAGAGAATGTGCAAACTCCAGGCAGGTGGTGCCATGACTGGGATTTGAACCAACGACCCTAGTACTGTCAGGTGGAAGTGCTAACCATTTAGCCACTGTGCTGCCCCAAAATAAAATCGATTGTGGTAAACATGGAAGGCATATGTCAAAGTTTCATTTAAAAATACTTAGCAGTGATAAATATGTTCTTCTTGATGCACCATATTCCCTCTGTTATCTTACATGTGTCATTGTCTCCTTGGTATGTAATACAGCATGGCTGTACTGAGAAATGTGCCTTTCATCGGATGTAGGGCAGGAGAAGGTGAGTAATCTGCATTATTGCTCAGTCAGCACTCTTCTTGTATGGAATGTTTAGTCTGTGCCATGTCTGAAGCTTTGTAGCATCCCAGTGATTGGTCCATCCCAGAGATGTCTGTTTATTTCCCCAGCTGACTATGCTGCACCATAGAATTCTCACAATGAAATGCTGTCAGCGCAGCAGCTGAATGCGGGTGTTGCTGCCGAGTTGTGTTTTGCTTCCAAGATGTTGCTTTATCACCATGGTTTTCATGTAGCCATGGTCTAGTAATCCTCAGGGATGGAGAACTGCTACCCAGCAGAGAAAACTCTTCTTGTTACCCATACTTGCATACTCATGTCTTCCTGGAATGACCCCTGTTCTAGGACGCTGGTTTATATGGAGGTTGAGCAGTGACTTAACTCATTGATTGCAGCCAGGCCTCTTGGGGAATTAACAGATCATTCTCCCTGCTTGAGCACAAGTCAATGAAATTATTGAACGTTTTCTTAGCCAAGGATTCCCAGAGGGCCTTAGTTGTTTTACAGATCTATTTTTAATTTCCAGCACAGCCTCTGATGTATGTTGCTTCAGAATGTTACTAGAAGTCACTGGTGGGCAGTTGGTTGCATTAGTGCTGGACGAATCCTGAAGGTTGTCAATGAGCCTAGAGAAAAGACATCCAGCAACAGACTTTATTACTAAACCCACATCAGTACAATCAGTCTGCATATGCAGTAAAGCATGCTTGTTAAACTCGTTGTGGAACCTAAAGGGTTAATCTTCCATGTTGTGTAAAAAGGATGTTTGATCCTCCCCTTCTTCTACTGTCCCCAATCCATCTGCTGATAGAACAGAGCCTTGGGGGCAAGCTGCACATGCTCAGTTTGGTGTGTATTGCTAGAGAGGTGTTCTTTTTTTCTTGGGAGGGTGCATGTGATCAGCACATGGCCGATCGGTACTGTCCAGACAGAGGATCAAGGGTCCTGTAGCCTCATATGACAATCGGGGGAAAATTAAAACTCCTCCTATAAGCTTTAACTAGTGCTCTGCTGGACACTGATAAAAGTCACAAGACTGCTCTAACTGTTCATGAGAAAAGGTACTTAGCAGTTTTATATTTACAAAAATAATTGCATTTTTCTATGTTCTGTGTGATTTGTGCTGCTCAGATGCAGTGTAGGCCCGCTGTGATGTCAGGTCTGGTGAATAAAAAGTCACCTTTCCTAAAAATGGTATGAACCAGTTTTAAAGATTTGAAATTTTATATGAGACATATTGAAAAGGAGAGAGAGAAAATAAGGAAAATATGAAAGTAGGTGGTGAGATTTTCAGCAGCAATTATGCAGAAAGAATTTTGTGGTGGGTAATTCAGAACATTTATTAATTTATTTCGGTCTCGATACTCTTAAAATATACTGTTCTATTTTTGGGGACTCAAGTGGGTGAAGAAATAGTTATAGATTTTGTGAAAATGTATTTTTATATGATTTCTCTGGTTTTCAAAATATTTTGTGTGTATATAATCTGAAGTTTTGGGTGGCGAAGGGGCTTTGGGGGTTTTCTAGTTGGAAAATATAAGACCGCTAACTGCTATCTGTATTTGATTCAGCATGCATTACATTGGAGATACCAGAGTTAGGACTGGCTGGCCATACACTAGTAGGGAAACATCCACCTATTCTCCACCTTGCCATGGACTGAAACTGCGTGGATGTGGTTCACTACTCTGGAAGGACCAGTCAAGTTGCTTGAAAGTTTCACAAGTTCCTGGTGCCTTCTGAATTGAACGTGCTTGCTCCTGACTCTGTGAAGGGAAGGTATGCAATAACCTTCTGTTTTTGTGTAAAAATAATTTACATGGGTATGTTGGCTTCAATTATTTTTGGACTTACTTTGGAGATGCAGTGAAACCTCAGCACAGTAGAATTAAAACCACATGCACTTTACTAGACGCCTGTGGTGCCCCAGATAGGAAACACTGTGCCCGGCATGCCACCAATAATGCCTATTACGTAAAATTCAGCTCTGCTGTAAATTCTAATTTTATTTCCCTCTGTGCAGAAACCTCTGGGTAAAGGGATAATTTATAAATATATAAAACCTTTAAAACCATTATTTTTTTGTTTTTAATTCCAAGATTAAGAGGGTGACCAAAGAAGTATTAGAGGGTTTCATGCAGCCAATGAGACAGCAGTTGAGCATGACTAGTGTAGTATATAAGTCGGAGCTAATGTACCCCACATATCTGAAATATCATTTGGGTTGCATATATTATACAGAAAAGAAGTCCATTTTGAGACCTTTGCAGTATGGTACTACTCATACATGTGTTGCAGTAATGCAGCCTATTCATTTTATCGCTTAGGCTACGTTCACACTAGCGTTGTGTGCAGGCGGCAGAGAGGCGTTTGGGAAGCGTTTTTACCGCTTCCTAAACGCCTCTGCCAATTCTGCACATTACAGCACATGGTGCTGTTCTAACGGGAGTGTTTGCTTCGCATTGCGGCAAAACGGACGCCTCTGGTCGAGTCAGGAGGCGTTGAAGCCTCCTATTCTAGCCTATGGTGCCGCTCCACAAACGCCCGGCCAGCGTGTGTGGTTGCAACGTGGTTGCGGGGCGTTTGCGTAGCGGTAACACCATTCAAACTGCATTATAGGCGTTTGTGGGGCTTTTTTAACGCTCGGCAAGCTCCTAGCAACCGCAGCTAAACCGTGCATGCGGCGTTTGCCGAGCGTTACAAAACGCTCCGCAAACGCCGGACCAACGCTTGCCAAATGCTATAGGGGCGTTTACACTTGGCTGTTTTACAAACACTTGCCAAACGAGCGCTTATTACGCCAGTGCAGATCTTTTTTGTTTTTCCACTGTTTATTCTTCTCTAAAAATGACCCTTATGTCTCCTGTGAATTGTATTTTCTGTTTTGTGTGACTGGGTGACACTAGCTTCCTCCCAATACAGAAATGGCTCCCGGTCATGTTTCTTCCTCTGTGTAGTTGACAGAAGGAGGGTGGTGATTTGCTTGTATTGAGCTTTCTTCTGTGGGCAGATATGACTTCCCTAGCACCTGGTCCTAACCAGCCACAGCTATACCCACCCTGTCAGTGCATTCCCATGGATTTATTGGGAAATGTAGTTCCAGTTTCTTACTAGGAACACGTCTGATATGATGTGCATTGGCTAGCTGGCTTAGATCCTTCCAGTGGTACCGTGGCACAATACACTGTATAGAAGGAGCCAATGACATGTCAAGAAAGAAAAATGTAAATAAATAACGTAAAGCATTTACTGCAGAAAGTTAACAGCATTTTTTTTTATGTGGATGGGGAAAGGGTACCAAGGGTCCAAAGTGGGCAGGATCCTTAAGCTCAGTTTTAAATATAAATGTATTGATTTAATGGCTTAATTATGTAATTAAAGATTGAGTTTTTATTTGTGGTAGGAGTTCAGCTTCAAGAATACATACTCTGCTTTAGAGGATGATCACATTTGTGGACTTTGCACCCTGTAAGTTTTAGGGTAAGGGAGGTTAATGGCCTCCCGTATGTTGCTTGCACCCTGTACATTTTAGGGTAAGGGAGGTTAATGGTCTCCCGTATGTTGCTTTCACCCTGTACGTTTTAGGGTAAGGGAGGTTAATGGCCTCCCGTATGTTGCTTTCACCCCGTACGTTTTAGGGTAAGGGAGGTTAATGGCCTCCCGTATGTTGCTTTCACCATGTACGTTTTAGGGTAAGGGAGGTTAATGGCCTCCCGTATGTTGCTTTCACCATGTACGTTTTAGGGTAAGGGAGGTTAATGGCCTCCCGTATGTTGCTTTCACCATGTACGTTTTAGGGTAAGGGAGGTTAATGGCCTCCCGTATGTTGCTTTCACCATGTACGTTTTAGGGTAAGGGAGGTTAATGGCCTCCCGTATGTTGCTTTCACCATGTACGTTTTAGGGTAAGGGAGGTTAATGGCCTCCCGTATGTTGCTTTCACCCCGTACGTTTTAGGGTAAGGGAGGTTAATGGCCTCCCGTATGTTACTTTCACCATGTACGTTTTAGGGTAAGGGAGGTTAATGGTCTCCCGTATGTTGCTTTCACCCCGTACGTTTTAGGGTAAGGGAGGTTAATGGCCTCCCGTATGTTGCTTGGCAAATACAGTAATAGTATTACTCATGTATTCTATTTATCATTAGCTGTTAACCAGACCTTACTTTCGAAATGCTGGATTTTTGGCCTGTCTGACATATTTTGACTGCTGATAGTTTAGCCTTTGTAGGGCTGAGCAGTCCTATTAACATGACAGAGTGGCTTCAGATATACCCATCCTGTCATAAATACATGTAGAACTATTTGTGCTTTTAAACTATACCAAACTTTAGAGTGTCACTAAACCCACATCATTAAAAAACTGTTAAAGCAGAGCTCCACCCAAAAGGGGAAGGTCTGCTTTAAGCCTTTGTCCCCCGCTCTCCATTAAGGATGGGCAACTTTGGGAGGGGGGGGGGGGGGGAGGTCTGGTGCTAGGATTATTGCTCTCATCCTAGCGTGCGCAGTGATATGTAACATGTGCATTGCAAATGACGTTTTCATGCATAGGCGCCCCAGCGTGTGCTTTTACGTTTGTGCGTATGAGTGGGGGTGTCTCAATTTTTTTGGGGGAGGGGTCTAGTATGTGCTTGGGTGTAACTTTAATTTTTACATCTTTTTTTTGCATCTCAAGGGGACAAAGTCCCCAATGTGTGATGATTTTTTGGTGATAGGTTCTCTTTATTGAGGCATCCAGGGTCTAAAAGTCCCTGCATGTCTCCCCTGTGCTCCACTGAATGTAATGCAGTGCACATCGCACCGCATTACATTCTTTCCCAGCTTCCATGGCTGGGAATCTCTCAACGGGGACCCGAATGTGACATCTTAACGTCACTTCCAGGTCAGGACAAGAAGGGGAGGGGACCGGATGTGTCCGCTCTCCTCCCTCGCCTCTAGCCAACGGCGATGAGTCAGTCCAGGGCCCACAGATGGACAAGTGGCGCCTGGGAGAGCTCACGGGGGGGGGGGGGTGAGAGGCTGGCACTGTGTGGAAGCAATACTGTGTGTGGAATGCTTTCTCCTGACAGATGAGCCCGGGTAAGCATACAGGGCTAAAGGTAGAAAAAAAATTACCTGCCCAACGCCTGGAACTACATGTCTCATGTGTTGGGTAATAGGAATCGAACATCCCTGAACATGTGACCTGTAGCAGAGGACTAGAGACTCCTCCTGCTTGTGTTTCCTTGCAGAGAGGCTGGGAAAGAGCTAGGCTATGTGACCGCTGTATATCAATTAGGAAAAAGATACTTAAAAAAAAAAACAACAACAAACTGGACTGTATGATTACACATTCCATACCCTGATCCGCCCTGCCCATTTCTAACTTAGATCTTAAAATTGTATTGTTCACCATCTACAGAGACTGGGGTAACTACCTGTGTTTACTTTCTCTCCGCTGCCGTTTCAGAAAATTCTACCTATACCAAATTTTCGTTAATTTTTTTGGACACCCTCTAGCCTCATATGTCATTCTGTATAGGGTGATATGTGCATTGACCATTTTTTTCTCCCCAAGCCTCCACACTAGGAATATCTGTGCAACAGGCATTTTTTCGTGAGTTATGAGTTATTGTAAACTTTTTCTGAAAGTAATTCTTGATAAAATGCTCAAATAGTTTCTTGCTAGTTAGTTTTGCTATTTCTATGACCATATATTATGTACAGTGGCACTCCACTTCCTCAAACTCAACCTCTCCAAAACTGAGCTCCTAGTATTCCCCCCTGCCCACGCTACCCCCACTGACTTCACCATAAATATCGCTAACACCATCCTCAGTCCCACCCCTCACGCCAGGGTTCTAGGGGTAATCCTAGACTCCCATCTGTCCTTCCAGCCCCAGATCCAATCGCTGACAAAATCATGTAGACTTCACCTCCGCAACATCTCCAAGATACGACTGTTCCTAACCTCGGAAACCACTAAGCAACTTATTCACTCCCTTATTATATCACGCCTCGACTACTGTAACTCCCTCCTCATTGGCCTACCTCATCGCAGGCTATCCCCTCTTCAGTCTATCGTGAACGCTGCTGCCAGACTCCTCCACCTCACTAACCGTTCCGTATCCGCCACTCCTCTCTGCCAATCCCTCCACTGGCCCCCAGTTATCCAACGGATAAAATTCAAAGCTCTGACAATGACATATAAAGCCATCCACAACACTGCCCCAACTTACATAACCAATCTTATCTCTAAATATCACCCAAACCGTACACTCCTCTCCTCGCAAGACCTCTTACTCTCTAGCTCCCTTATCTCCTCCTCCCATGCTCATCTCCAAGACTTCTCCAGGGCGTCACCCATCCTCTGGAACTCCTTACCCCAATCTTTCAGATTATCACCTACTCTACTTGCCTTTCGGCGTTCACTGAAAACCTCTCTCTTTAGGGAAGCCTATCCTGCCCTCTGCTAATTCTGGTATCCTCTACTCTTCCAACCACTCCATCCCCCACAGTGACTACCTACTGTACCACTCACCTCGCCCTCCTAGATTGCAAACTCCAAGGAGCAGGGGCCTCTAATCCCTCTTGTATTGTTACTGTATTGTCTCCCACTATAATGTAAAGCGCTGAGCAAACCGTTGGCGCTATATAAATCCTGTATTATAATAATAATAATAGTACAGGTATTTTGGTCCTCATGTGTCTACCTTTATGTAAGATGGTGCAGTGAACTTTGGTCAGAACATGTGAGTAGACTGATAGATTTGCACTGCAAGAGATGGTGTACAATCCCTTATGCTGCCTTATTAAGCAGAAAACAGGCCCTCCAGTTATATTGCAATAAATTATGCAGTGAAACAAAATTATGAAAACAGCAGATAACACAAACTTTTCCAAAGACTATAACTGAGGTTCATAAGAATAGCTTTCTCTTAAGATTGATGTGAGCTCTTTGTAGAGGAAGTATTCCAGTAATGTGTTGATAAAAAATGTCTGACTTTGGCAGTGTGTAAGGTTTGCTGAGCTAGCACAACAGGTTACCAGCTAGAATCGTAATCTGTGGCTAGTGTTATGTAACCATATGTACTTTGTTATGAAGCGGCAGAAAATACATTCTGTGTCTTCTGGCTGGATAAATTGCTGTGACTTGTAGGTTGTCAGAATCTGGTTAACGTGTAACTCCAGCCTAGACTCTTTAAAATATTTTGGCTATAATTGAGAAGGGTTAGAATGCCTGTAGATTGATTTCTGCAGTCTGTCTTGCTGGGGTGATTTTCTGTTGTTTGCTATTTTGGCCACCCTTGTTCTCTTTGGAATGGGAAATGATAGGAATCTATATTGCCACCTCTGGAGAGATGGCAAAAAAAAAATGGAACTGTCCATCCGCACCTATGCCTCCTGCGCTCTTTTTCAAGGTAAGTAGATGTTGTTTGGATTCGAATCAACGACCCTAGTACTGCCAGGCGGAAGTGTTAAACGCTTAGCCACTTTTCTGCCCGTTTTTCAGATCCTGATGCCTTTTTGTGGGGCTTGCCTGATGGACTGAAGCCACAAGCATGGCTAATGCCTTTCTTCTCTTTTTTTTCCACTGAGAATCATGTCACTATTGTCCAAAAACATGATTGTGTTAAGGTTCCTTTTTTGTTTCTGTTGGCTTTCCAAAGCCTGCACTGGACAGTACTGGTTTTCTGATTGTGTGCTGTTGCATTTGAAAGCCCTGGAAGCCTCAGAACTGATTTGGTGGAAATTCCCAGTAGGATGCTGCTTCTGGTCAACAGGTGGGGGTGGACTTAGTCTAGAGGTTTTTCCAAAGAACAAAGAAAAAGGTTTTCCCCATTTATGCAGGCCATAGATGATTTGATTTTCTTTCCTGCAACCATGGTTGATGGGGGAATTGCGTGGGGGGGTTGTTTGAATTGCATGCTAGAAATCGATGGATCAACTTGGGTTCAATCAGCCTGCCCATAGATGGTTCGAATCTCAGCCGGTTCAGCAGGAACCGTTTTGAGATTTGATCCATTTATGGCCACTTTAGACTCCATTCTCTGTTGCAATTCTGCAAGTATCTGTTAATGATGATCTGATGTAATACAAAGTTACACGTGAAATTGCTTTATGTGAAAATCTATTGTATAGGATGCAGTATATATGGAACATTTTTTTTTTTTTTTTTTATTTGTATGCAGTTTGATAAATTTTAGCATTGTATTTACATTTACTGTAAAAGGTGCCTACAGTCAGATAAATGTTAGTATGTCTCTAGGCCCTGCCTCACCATGTCTTCTTAGACGTAGGAACTTATTTAGGAGGATCATTCCTCGCTTAGAGCATTCATGACTAGCAAACATCAGTTGTCTGTAGGCTGCTTAACCAGTTGCTGACCGCAGATAGCCGAATGATGGCTACACTGCGGCTGGCCAGTTCTGGGAGGGCGTCATATGACGTCCTCCCAGAACGCGCTCTACTGCGTGCCCCCCAGGGCGCACTCGGCGCTCTCCGTGGTCGCTGTGTCCTATGGACACGTGATGTGGTAAAAGACCAATCACAGCGGCTTTTTACCACGTGATGGGCCGTGTCCAATGACACGCTGACCACAGGGAAATGCAATTTCCAGTTCTCGGCTGCACTTTCCTCACGCTGTCAGAACGTGGGGAAAGTACTGCCGAGAACTGGCAGTTGTCAGAGCAGGGATCGGCGCTGATGATCAGTGCCCTGATGATCGGTGCCCATCGGTGCCACCCACCTGTGCCCATCGGTGCCACCCACCTGTGCCCATCGGTGCAGTGCCGCCAGTCAGTGCCCATCAGTGCCGCCTATCAGTGCTGACTATCAGTACCCATCATCAGTGCCACCTATCTGTGCCACCTCATTAGTGCCGCCTATCTGTTCCCTTCAGTGCTGCCTATCAGTGCAGCCTCATCAACGCACATCAGTAAAGGAGAAAAATTACCTGTTTGCAAAATTTTATGATCGAAACAAAGAAACCTTTTTTTTTTTTGCAAATGTTTTGCTCTTTTTTTGTTTATAGCGCAAAAAAATAAAACGGCAAGTAAATAAAGCGGCAAGTAAATACCACCAAAAGAAAGCTCTATTTGTGAGGAAAAAAATTATACAAATTTCATATAGGTACAATGTTGCATGACCGCGCAATTGTCATTCAAAGTGTGACAGCGCTGAAAGCTGAAAATTGGCCTGGTAAGGAAGGGGGTGTAAGTGCCTGGTAGGCAAGTGGTTAAACTGCACTGCATCATGGCATATTAAGCCAAAATTGCTATTTAATTCATCCAAGTCTCCTTGCTTTATTTTGCTGAGAAATCATTTTGAAAAACACCCCTCTAGCATTTCTGGCAGTGGCCATCTTGAGTAAGGGCAGATGATTCATGTATCATTTACTTCCTGGAAATCATCTGCCCTTAGCTCAGGCATAGGCTGAGCAAAGAACCCTCCCTCCCCTCCTGAAGACTGCTGGGATGTATGACATCATTTGCCTAGGTCTGGAAACAAGGAAGTAACTGAAGAAATGCTTACAAATAGTCACTGTTCATTGAGAGAGTGAAGGTCTGCTTTAATTCCTTGAATTTCAAATTATTCTGACCGTGTTTCCAGGTAGAGATTGTCAAACTTGTAGAGCCTTCTGATCTTTAAAGGATACGTTCACCAGCGCCCTGTTAGTCCATTGAGAACTACAAGCCGTCAGCCGCAAAGGCTGACCGTATTATTAGTTCTTCCATTCACAGAACTCTGTAAATGATTCATGCGGCCAGGTGGGCATAGCCCTGCACTGGTGTTTTTTTTTTTTTTTTTTAATTTTTTAAATTCATTTATTTTTTAATAGTGACAGCAAGTTCGGTTAGGAGATCCACAGCTTGCTGTCACGGAGAGGCTTCAAGAGTGGGAACATGTTAAATGTTCCACCCTAAAAACTTGTTGAACATATAACATGTTCCCAAAGGTGAACTTAAACCTTTAAAGACAAGTTTTAGAGCTCTGTCTCTGAAATATAATTTTTAGAAAGTGGAGATTACTTCCTTTCTGGTGCACTTGTAATTGGGATTGATGATTTTTAAAGCATTACCACACCTTGTGGGAAAAGACTGGGAGGACTAAGGGATGCGACATGTAGGGGTTTAAAACAATGAAGTCCGTATGACGTTCACCAAGCATTCAATGCTGGGGTATCTTCCTGGTGAATGTTTTAGATTGCAGTGACTGTTTGGTGTATATTCTATTCAGTGCATTTTAAATATCCTCCATAGTATTTCCCTTGGAATTGTTAATTTATATTAAAATGATTGTTACGCAGGTATAGTCAAGTTGACTTTCAGATGATCACATAAGATATGTTAAGTAAGGTTTGCCTTAATTTACATAGTAATTGGGGTGTTGAAGAGAAATGGAAGTCGGTTTCTGAGATTGGCACCAATTGTTTCCTTTGCTCCGGGGCCTAATTGCTCACCGTTTACCTCACCCCATCCTAAACGTATGTGTGAATGTGCTTTTCTGTTCCCGGTTATACCCATGCACTGCCCTAGTTTGCACATCTGGTGATTATCTGCTTAGATATTTTCTGGGTGATTATCCAGTCCTGTGATCTGCCTGTGTATGCGCTTACAGTATGACTTTATATATGTTCTTTTAAAATTCCAGGGGGGTTACGAACAGGCTGTGTAAGAATGTATAAAAGAATAGAGTTTTGATTTTCATAGACAAAGCAAAATGAAAGAAACGGCCATTAAATCTAAGGGATACGCAGACTCCACACATGTAGATTTCAAGTCATAATTGACGGAGATGTGTAAAGCTGGCCATACACTGAATGGTAGATTTTCTACATATAGTCTGAAAATTCTTATCAGTGCATTTGCTGATGTGATGAATGTTGTTCGAAAATACTTAGTGGTTGTGAACCCTTACATATACTCATTGAACTGACTGGTCTCAGATGATTCAAAGAGATGAAACAAATCCTCCTTATATAAGTTGTACTTGTCTATTTGGAGTCTTCTCTTTTCCACATCCATTCAAAGTGCTGAATTTATAAAACTTGTCCGAGAGTTCAGAATAAAGGGGGCAGAGAGCTGAAATGAGCTCAGTAAGGAGAGCACCGAGAGCTGATTGGAGGGAAGAGGCACACCCCCTTCCATGCAGCTCACAGGAACAGAGCTGAGGCCTGGAGGTCCCTCCCCTATCACCATTTTTCTTTTGGTGTCAGGAAAACTTGTCAGAAATTATTCATCTGATAGCAGAGGAAGAAAGAAGTAGACAGAAATGGCACACTATAAAGGGATATGCTTTGTTCATATTTTATGTCTGAGGTTTACAAACACTTTAAATGTGGAATTGTAAATATTTTAATATTATAATTTTAAATGTGTTCGAGATAAATTTTCCATTCTGTCCCTGTGAATTTTCTCATCACTATGGTTGAAAATTAATGTCTGTTTGACCTCATAATGAATAGAAAATTGGACAAATTCTGAAAACAAAAATTTTTGAATGAAATTTTACCAGTGTATGGTTAGCTTAATATATAAGAAAAGCTCAATGAAACCTCTGTTGGTGTGTAAAGGTGGAGGAGAAGCAGTAGGGGGTAAAAGCTATGGTGCTGTTGTCCCGGAAGAAGAGATTGGAAAGAAAAAAAGCGGAAGTTGAGAAGAAAGAAATAGAGGTTGTCCAAGAACAACGAATGAGAAGGAAATGGCACCTGGTACCCAGAGGAGGTCCACGTTGTATAAGCAGTATAATGATCATGAAATGATTTGTGTAAGAAATCATCATTGTTATTACAGAATTATCACTGGGCTATGTGTTCCAGCCTAGATAGGCTGCTTGACATTTGTATATATGATAGACTATAGGATTGAGATGTGTGCTTTAGCATGTACATTCTGAACATGACCATTACAACAGATGTAATTTCCTCTAATGCAGGGATCACCAAACTTTCTAAGCAAAGGGCCACTTTGCTGTCCATTTAGGCTTTAGGGGGGCCAGACTGTGGCCAGTAGGAGTGGGAAATACCTTGGCATTAGTGCCCTATCATTGGTTCTAATGGAATAGTGCCCCATTGTTGATATCAATGAGAAGAATAGTGCCTCAATGATGGTATCAGTAGAGGGAATGGTGCTTCATCATTGGTGTCAGTTTGTGGAATAGTGGCCAAAGGACCAGATAAAGGCAAGCAAAGGGCCACATCCAGCCCCCGGGCCACAGTTTGGTGACCACTGCTGTAATGGATCTTATTGAGTCCCATGTTTTCCTGTTCTGTGTTCTATCAGAGAAAATATGTGGATGTCGATTTCAAACTGGTGTATAGAATAGGTATATTTAATCTATATTATACAGTATATTATAGCAAAACTGTGTAAAAATTCCACTCGCAGCTTGACGCCTTTTAATGTATATTTTTTATAACCCCTTACAGCATAATTCCACCTCTGAATGTTTCCTGTGGTCCCTTTGGCATCTTGGCAAACCTTTTTGAAATCCCAGTGGTCTATGCCGTGTTTATTACTCCTAGTCAGTGTAATCCTGGATTGCTTGCCATGTATTTGCCCCCAGCACGGATCCTTGTGTGGAAATGAGATGGGCATTCCAAGGCGTTCTAGGAAATGTATTTTGATGGAAAAATGGAATTTGTGGAAGTGGTTGAAGAATACATTGGTTCAAGAGCAATTGATTTTTTTAGTGCAAGTAGATTTCTGCATTGGACTGACGGTGGTACTTACCTTGCATAACTGGTGCAGAATAATTCCTTTTTGGCATTGAGTGGGCACAGTGACTTTATGTATTTGTTTTGTGAACGGATTGTAATATATAGTGACATTACCTCAAATAATATATACTCTTACCAGGAAATGTTTGGTTGTATAGTTTTAGAATACCCTGCTTATAATGGCTACTTGTGCACTTTAAAGTGCACCTAAAACCAAACTTAGTATTTTTTTTTTATTCCTGTCTGTTCCCTGTTAGTGAAATGTACAATCTCTGTTTGCCTTGGTGATGACTTTTACTGGGACTAAAGTTGTGGAAATGCCAAATTTGAAGTTGTCACCAGAACAGGATGAGGAGAGGAAGTCTTCCTGGTTGGACTCTTGTTCTGGAGACAGCTATCTAAAAGGGGGGAATTCACTCGTTATGGAATGATTTATTCTCTTTCCTGATGTATTTATAGGACAGGAGAAGAACTGAAATCTCCCCAGTATAACGCCAAAAAAAAAAGCCATGAACTTTTTGGTTTTGTATATACTTTTCTCACTTGTTTGCATGCTTCAGAACCCTTGCATTTTGCTTCATGAAAATGTATTTTAAATAGAATACCTTTGATTTCCTATAGGGTCGGTTTGCAGTTGTGTGTTGCAGTTTAGAGCATCTTGAAAGGGAGGCTTTATGGGCCCAGTCCCAACTATGCATGCGCATTACCACTTGTGTCCAGGCTTAGTGTATTTAAAAAAACGAAAAAAAAAACCCAATTTCTAGTATTTTCCCCCCTTTTGTCTGTTAAATATACAACTGAAAGCATTTTATTATACATGTTCTACAAGCGAACTGAAAAATCCAACGAGAAATTATGTAAGCTGATAACCATCCAGAGGCTGAGAGTACAAGAAGTTATCAGTTATTGCTCCTTGCTATCTCAGTGGACCACAATATATTTCCCCCCATTATGGAGAAGAGAGGGAGGTGTTGTGTAGTCCTGACAAAAACTCCCTGTCCTTTGGTGACGAGGATGCTTAGAAGAGTTGCTGCTGTGGGACAAAACGTGAGTTATTAGCTGAATTACCAGGTTGAAAGAAAGGGAAAATGTGAAAAATGAAAACTAATGCAGCCATCACATCTGAGGACTGATGTTCTTGGGTTTATATACACTTTAAAGTGGTTCTAAAGGCTCAAGGTTCTTTACCTTCATGCATTGCAGCCCCTAGCCCCCTCAAAACTTACCTGAACCCCCTCTCGATCCACCAATGTCCACGAGAGGCTCGGCTCTCTGGGGACTCTCACTCCTGATTGGCTGAGACGACAGCAGCAGGTGTGAGTCATTGGCTGCCGCTGCTGTCATTTACAGCCAGTAGGCCAATCAGGAGATGGAGGGGGCAGGGCTGAGCCACGGCTGTGTGTGTGTGAATGGGCACGCAGAGCTGCAGCTCAAGAACACACTTGCTTGGGTACTCTGCAGGAGGGAGGGACCAGGAGGATTGGGACTGCTGTGTGCAAAACAGACTCAGTAAAAAGAACAAGTTTGTTATTTAAGGAAAAAACAAAACAAGACTTTAATATAACTTTAACCGCTGTAGCTCTGCCCCATAGCAAAAATACTGCTACAGGGCGGCAGCAGTGCGCAAAGTCATATTGTGTGTGTGTGTGTATGTATGTATGTATATATATATATGTGTGATTTTGCATTCGTGGGTAGGGGTGAACACTCTCCACCGCGCTACCATTCGTTGTTACGGCTGTCAATCACCGGTTCCTGGCCGCTGATTGCCGAGGATCTGTTTTGTAAACAAAATAGCACAGCCATGCAAAGCAGTGTGCTTACAGTGAAGCACACACACAGATCATAATGTAAAATGACACACAGTTAACCCTTTGATTGCACCTAGATGTTAATCCCTTCATGCCCAGTGCCATTAGCTTTTTATTATCACTGATCGCTGTATTGGTGTCACTGGGGATGTCAGTGACACCATGTTAGTTCCCCCCATGTCAGAATGCCCACCAAAGTCCCGTTATAAGTCGCTAATCGCTGCCATTACTAGTAAAAAAAACAAAATCCCAGTATATATACCGCCATTTGTAAATGCTATAACTTTCATGTAAACCAATTCATTTACATGTATTGGGATTTTTTTTAACAGATGTGGCAGAATACATTTTGGCTTAAATTTCATGATGAAATTTGATTTTTAAAATTTTTTATTGGACATGTTTAATAGCAAAAAGTAAAAAATTAGTTTTTTTTTTCCTCAAAATTGTCAGTATTTTTAATTTTTTTTAATAGCACAAAAAATAAACACACAGGTGATAGAATACCACCAAAAGAAAGCTCTATTCATAGGGAAAAAGGTCGCAAATTTCATTTGGGTGCAACATTGCATGACTGCGCAATTGTCAGTTAAAATAACGCAGAGCCATAATGCAAAAGATGGTCTGGTCTGGAAGGGGGGTAAATCCTCTGTAGGGCAAGTGGTTAAGCTGGCTATACACTGCTTGAATTTCGCTTGGTTCCTGACATACTCTGTGCTAATATTGGACTTGTTTATAAATTACTTTATCAGTTGACTTTTTTTTGTGCTTTTGTTTATGCAACTTGAACTGATATAGATTTCACTTGTGTACCCACCTTATATCTTTTATGTCTGTTTTTTAGCCTCGGGGAAGGGGAGTTTGTTTTCCCCTGAAACACACAGACTGTTGAGTTCTACTGTGAATCAATTTATACATTAAAAATTGTGGACTATTTGGCTGGCTATAGATGGATTCTTTTTTTTTGCTGGCTGATCAATAAAAAAAAAGAAAACTGAACGGATTCACTCCTTCCACACAATCGAACACAATTGTATTCTGACAGCAGGGACTCCTCCGCTATCGGAATACAATCCGTGCTACAGCCCACATATTGAGTAACAAATTTTCCAACATCTCTCTTTAAGAGAAGTCGATCGTTAGATGGACTTCTCTGGATCAGGACCGGCTATAGACAGATGAAAATTCAGCTGGTCTCTTCTAAATCGGATTAATTTGTGATTATTCTATGGCCATCTTTATATGGCAATCTCATTGCAATTTATAATTTGATTTGGGGTGTCCCCATTTTGTGTTGTGCTGCCGACCCGCACCTTGGCGATATCTTGATGGTTGTACTGAATATTTGTATCCAGCACCTATCTATCTATCTATCTATCTATCTATCTATCTATCTATCTATCTATCTATCTATCTATATATATATATTTTTTTTTTTTTTTTTTTACTTTTGGATGAACTTCCAATGCACTCATTTTTCCAGGCATGAGTGTATATGGTCTCTGTTTATTTACACTGTGTGAGTTTCTAGGGGTGGCCATCAGCCTGCAGGGTGGGGGAGGCAGAGAGGGAATGCACATGGGGAAAGCTTCCTTACAATAGCTTATATTCCCTCCAAACCTTGAGGTCAGGCAGCAGGGGAGCCCCCGCTGTGAAGAACACAGTAGGCACTTATTCAAAATTCATTTGCTAATGAGGCTGAAACCCATAGATTGAAAACATTTCGATTCCCATTGATTGCTCCTTATGTAATCTAGTGTGACCCTTGTGCTGTAACTTTGCTCTGTTTCTCATTGTGATCTTCCGTTTACTTACTATTTTCATATTTCACTCTGTAGAGTGAGCATTGTTAGCCGTTCTGATAAGCTGTGTGTATTTAGTATCTTCCAGTGTTTTCTTCACGTGTCCTCACATGACACATAGAACAGGCATGCTGGTTCGGCCTCACAAAAGCCTGTCGTCTCTCCGCTCCGGGTCTTTGTGTTTTCTGATCTCTAACATGTGGGGAATGTTTATCTCATTTTGCTAATGAAGAGGCAGATCGGAAACATGCCGCTCTTGTTCATTGGTCTTATTTGTGGAATATTTGCTGTGATACAGCTGTTTAGCTTGATGAACAGTCCTAATTATGTTTGATTTGTTCACGTCTTTCTGCTTTATAAGCTAACAAGTGTGTAGCTGTTTAAACGGAAAGAAACAAGAGAGCTCACATAAGTGCACATATTTGGAATAAAGCTTCACAGAATGTAATCCGGTTACTTTTACATTTGTTTATTGAATGTTTGGTTTAAAGGAGAGGTTCACCTTTTTAGAAAAAAAAAAGAATGCACATATTTAAAAAAAAAAAAAAAAAACTTTCCAAAAATATGCTTTGTAGGAGCCTGGAAAGAATTGCACCCGTCATCAGTGGACCAGGGGTGCAATGTCTGGCTTCTGCAGACAAGCCCTTACCTCCCTTATGGGCTGTCAGTTTGAAAGCTGCAGGGCTTGTGAATGATTTACAAGGGTGCTTATTGGTTCATTCAGAACTACATACTGTCTGCCACGGCGACTGATGGTACTTGTAGTAACAAGGAAACTGTGGCACTCTCTTTCTGGGCCACCATTCTGTTAAACTTCCTTGCTGTATTTACTTTTTACCACCGCCACCGTAATTAAAGTATAACTGCTAATAAAGTATAACTAAAGGCAAATAGTTTTAGCTTTTGATAGAGTGGAGAGGGACTAGAACACCTGTCAGGTTTTTATTGCCGTCTGTGAAACCTTTAACCCTGGTTCACACTGATGCGGTGAGGAATTTGCAGCGTTTTCAGTGCGAATTCCGCACCGGATCAGAATCGCAGGGAGATTTACCCTCTCTATTTGTCCTATTTATCATTATAAGTTAAAGTAGAAGAAAATCCCAATTTTTTGGTTGTCCCCAGAAATATAATAGAGGGGAAATATTCCAATGGGGATGCTAGTTATGGTGACCTGGGGGTCCCCAAGAGATTCCATTGATTTGCAAGGATTTCCTCTCATTTCCTGTTTGGCTTTGGGAAAGGAAGTGAAGGTAAATCTCCCCAATGGGACAGAGAGAGCAAAAATAGAATTTACAGGGATTATAACCCTCCCTTGCTCTATCCGAAGTGAAAAAAAAGTTTTGTCTGTAATTCTACATCAAGTCACCATTGGCTCTAGTAGGGGGTCACAGTTCTATGCTGTCTGCACTGATGTGGGCATATTCAAATGGCAAAATTGTGGGCAACAACTAACGCCCCTGTTTTAAGGTAAAAAAAGTCTGTGTTTGTATTGCCCCCTCGCTTCCCTGTATACTTACCAAAGATGATCTTCAGTGCTGTGCCCGTCTGCTGCAACTTTCTCCTCTCTTGTTGCTCACAGAGGCAGCAGCGAGAGCCATTGGCTGCTGCTGCTGTCAGTCAAATCCTGTGATCACAGAAGGGGGGGGGGGGGGGCTGAGCCTTGCTGTGTGTCTCGCACAGCCTGGGTTGGGAGTGAGCCCCACAGGTGGCACACAGAGAAGAGGGGGAGCCCAGAGTGCCAGCAGGGGGCCTGAGACCAAGAGGTTTGGGGCTGCTCTGTGCAATACCTTTGCACAGAGCAGGTAAGTGTAACATGTTTATAATAATAATAATAAAAAAAACAAAAACCTAAGCTTTACAATCACTTTAACCTTCCCGGAGTTCAACTTCAAGAATTCTGTATCTTTGCAACATCTTTACTAACCCGCAAGTGGAAAAAAAATGCTCCATGTAATTGATAAAGAGCATGAAGCTATGTTACGGAGGCCTGTCATTTCTGAAACCATTAGGAAAACCACATTGGTGTGCTGACATCTGGAAAATAGGCATTTTCTAAAGAGCTAAAATGAACAGCAGTAGCTGGATTATAAGTTCCTTTTCCAGATCTACGTGGCACGGTTCACATTTTGTTTCATTATTTATTGGTTTACTCTTTTAATAATGTGGCATAAAAATATTTCACAGGCCATTACAGCGGACTTAGGTCCATTCTTATCAATCATTTATTATACGTATTTATATGCTCTGCCTTAGCTGAACTTCTACCCATATATTTATCTTTAAAGTGTTACTAAACCCAGGACCCTGCATTCACTATATCTGGTCTCCCACAGTACACAGAACATGGAAATGCAATTATTTTAGTAAATATAAACTGCTAAATACCTTTTCTCATCAGAAGTTAGAGCAGTCTTGTGGCTTCTATCAGTGCTCAGCCAAGCACTAGCTAAAGCTTGTAGGGGGAGTTTTCTTTTTGCTCTAGGGGGATGCAGAACCCCTGACCCCTGTCTGGACAGTGCAGATTGGCCCTTTTGCTAATTACATGGATCCTCCCAAGAAAAAAAAAAACCTCTCTAGCAATACACACCAAAGCGTGTGCAAAATGCTTAAGGTTCAGTCTGTCTTATCAGGAGATAATAGGTGATCGCTTGAAAAGGGGAGGAACAGAGAGGAAAGGATCAAATGGCCTTTTTACACAATGCAGAGGATTAACCCCTTAGGTTCCATAGGAAGTATAACAAGCATGCTTTACTGCATATATAGACTGATTTTACTGTTCTGGGTTTAGCAACACTTTAAAGTAGAACTATGGGCAAAATAAAAAAATGACATACAGTATTTGATGCAGTCTATCAGTGGCATGAACACAACTTTTTTTTTTTTAATGCCTGTTACATTTGTATTAGCTTTATTTTTTTTTTACACTTCTTGTAAAAAAATGCAGTTTAAACCTTTACATGTATGTGTGTTTTAACGTTTTTAAGGCTTTGTTCACATGGGGCATTTTAATCCATGTCCCGTTCTTGTCTGTTTTACCAACATGAGGACGCACTGGTGTTGTGTGCATCCCCATGCTGACAGTCCCATAGCTATCAGTTGGGATACAGAAACAGCATGGACACAGCCACAGCTCCCCAATGTGATATATGTGCAGGTGCATGGCCCTGAATGCACCTGGTAATACATGGCCCTGCATGGAATAAAATGCCCCATGTGAATGAGGCCTAACAGGAGTTCCGCATCAAGGCTTATTTACACTTGTGTGTTCCGGTATTGCTTAGTAAAATGTGCTTGTCCCTGCATGTTTCTGCCACCGCACTTGCTCTAGGTGTGGTGCATTGTGGTGCCTTTCCCAGCACACTTCCTGCCCCTGGGTGACAACGCTGCTCCTTCAGTACAAGTGCGTAAGCGTTGTCACCCTAGGGCAGGGACTCCCAGGTGATAAATTGGGGGCGGGAGGGGGGGGGGTTCAAAAACATACTGGTGTAGCCATCACATCTAAGGACTGGTAAGCGGCAATATGTTATACTGTGTTCTTGGGTTTAGATATACCTTTTTCCTGTAGTTTGGTTTGCATTCTTGATTTAGACAAGAGACGCGAAAGAGAGGCTCACCATGGTCACAGTTTATAGCCTACAAAGATAAATCTTCAAAGGGTAGTCAAGTGACTAATGTTTTAATTTGGTCCAGTAAATTTAAATATGAAATATTGAATATACATATATTGAATTTTTTGCATATTTGTAACTTTTCTATACTCTCATTTGTTCAGTCATTAACTCCAGCTGTTTGAGCATTTTATTATAAATGTAGCTAAGGATGGACTGACAGCCCTCACTGCCCTTCCCTGTCCTAATGTCTGTACAGAGCTCAGTTTGAAGAGAGAGTCTGAAATGAAGCAACCTCTGCTGTTCTCAGTCTTCAGAAAATACAAAATCTGAGTTTAGTTGTCATACTCCCAGCCAACAATGAGAATTTTATAGAGGGAATGCTGTTGTGATTAAAGACCATTATAATCTTTTATGATATATATTGTATTTCTGGTGAATTTATCACTGAGAAGTTACTTGAAGCTGGAGTTGCACTATACCGTAATATGTTGCATTTATATAAAACTGTTTATCAATATATCTGAAACCTTAATTGTGTGCAGTTTGTGTTAAAACACACATGGGGAGATTTACTAAAACTGATGCACACAGAATCCGGTGCAGCTCTGCATAGAAACCAATCAGCTTCTAGTTTTCTTTTTTTTCCGTCAAAGCTTAATTAAACCAGCTGAAGTTAGAAGCTGATTGGCTACCATGCACAGCTGCACCAGATTTTGTGTGCTCCAGTTTAGTAAATCTTCCCCACAGCACTTACGCTTTATGAAGCCTAAAGAAACTACAAAGCAACTCATTCACTCCCTCATATCACGACTTGACTACTGTAACTCCCTCCTCGCCGGCCTCCCTCAACACAGCCTATACCCGCTTCAGTCTATCCTGAATTCTGCGGCCAGACTCATCCAACTTACTAACCGCTCCGTATCTGCCACCCCCCTCTACCAATCCCTCCACTGGCTTCCGATTTGCCCAACGCAAAAAATTCAAATTATTAACATTGATGTACACAGCTGTTAATAACACTGCCCCAAACTACATCACCGACCTGATATCCATCTACCCCCCAAAACGCACTCTCCGCTCCTCACAAGACCTCCTACTCTCTAGTTCCCTGGTCTCCTCTTCCCATGCCTGTCTCCAGGACTTCTCCATGGCTTTCCCCATCCTCTGGAACTCACTACCCCAATCCATCAGACTGTCACCTACCCTCCTCTCCTTTAGGCGCACCCTGAAAACCCATCTCTTCAGAGAAGCCTACCCCGACCCTCACCTAATTGCCGTTCTCCTCCGCTCTTCCCACCACTCCATCCTCCACAGCTATTTCCTCCTGTACCACTCTCCCCTCCCTCCTAGATTGTAAGCTCCAAGGAGCAGGGCCCTCGAACCCCTCATGTATTGTATTGTTACTGTGCTGTCTCGTGTACTGTCTCCCATTATAATGTACAGCGCTGAGCAAACTGTTGGCGCTATATAAATACTGTATAATAATAAAGAACTACTTCAGTGCAAAACTGTGACATGTTTGCAGGGAGTGTTGTTCATGTATATTGGATTTGTAATCCTGTGTGGTAATCTTTTGAAATGTTTAAATATGGAAAGCAAGTAACCAGTTTTCCTGTATTGTGCCAGTGAAGAAGGCACAGTGGCAGAAAAATGTTGGCACCCTAACGAGGCTGAAGGTTCGGCGACTGTCCCAGCCTGAATGGTCTGAGTGGGCGCTGTGCAGTCTTCAGAAGAGGAGTTCAGCTTTGTTCAGAAATACGTTTTATGTTCAGGGTTGCACGGCGTTTTATGTCACTCTCTCCATACTACAGACTCCATACAGTGTGTACAGAAAAAAAACACTAGAGGAGGAGAGCACCCTTCACATTAACATACCCCAATAAATCTTCATTGTCTGATCCAGCTGATTGCAGTAATCCTGGGAAGGATTGCCTGCCTTTTGAGTACTCTCTAACCGCTGGCAAGTCTGTTTGTAGGCCCCATTTACACTTTCATGTAGCAGGAACAAGTGTTCCTTCGTGCAACTTTTTTTTTTTTTCGGGAGTGATTTGCATTCACTTGAATGGCCTGTCCTACTCTGTTTTGTCGCCCCGAAAAGAAGCTCCACGTGATTTTTTTTTTTAAATGCGTGGTTTTTCGCTTGGAAATTGTTGCAGAATTGCTTTGCGTTTGGGGTGCCTTTTAAGGGGTAACTCAGATGTGCGTTGCGATGTGATTGCCACATGATTTGGAATCGCGGGTAGAATCGCAGCAAATCTGTCTGCGATCCCAAATCGTGAGATGTGAATGGGGCCTTAGGATTAGTCTAACTTAAAGTATAACTAAAGGCAAACATCTTTTTTAGTTTTGGACAGAGTGGAGATGGGTTAGGATACCTGTCAGTTTTTACTGCTGTGTGCGCCCATGTTAGGGAGAGTCACCTTCTCTGTCTTGTTTATCATTGTCCTTGAAAGTAAAGAAAACCCCAGATTTTGGGTTGTCACCAGAATAGTAATAGAGGGGAAATCTTCCAAGGGGGGACACTTGTTCTGGTGACCTGGAGGTCCCCAAGGAATTCTTCAATTTGCGGGGAGTATCGCTCACTTACTGTTTTGGCGAGGAGACAGGAATTGAAGGTAAATCTCCCCTAGGGGACACAGATGGCAACAAATATATTGATGGCGTTATAACCCTCCCTTACTCTATGCAAAACAAAAGAAAAACGTTTTTTGCATATAGTTCTACTTTACGTTGGTCAGACCAAAACATATTTTTTATTCCCCATTCTGGAGATTGCTGTCATTACCTATACATGTTGATGGGTAGCCATAGAAGTTAAATGTGGCAATGATGCAATGTGAACACGTTGTAGCACCTAGCTGCCGGAGCCTTTTACTGGTTCGGTGCCCATCTGGATACATTGGTCAGTGTACCTTTTTATTGTCATTTTTATTACTTAATAAATTGAATATTTTATTGGCAATATTACGCTATGGGCACTTTCTTTATGGCTCCTTCATGGAGCTTCTAAGTATGCAGACCCTGGGAAGTACCTCACCATCCAGGGAAGGGGAATTCCTTAATCAGGTGGCTGACCCTGCTGATCCTTAAAGGAGGCCTCTGGAACCAGGGTGGATTTGATTTAAATCAAACTGATTTAAATCAATAGTCAGTAAGGCTTGATTTAAATCCTGGTTACCTACATAAAGACTAATTCTTGCTGGTATAACTTTAATATGCAAGTAGATGAAGATTTTTAGAATAACAACTTTTCATATTAGTTTTTTTATCCCCAGTTTAATAGGTTAATCATTCATATTTGGACAACTTTTCTGTTGTACTTAGGAAGGAGAAAAATAATCATTACCTTAATAATAACAATTTAAATAGATTTATTCAACTGAAACAATAACATTCCAGCATATGTTATTTGCTTAAACATCCATGTTTGTTAACTAATTTGGCTAAACAAAATATATATATTTTAAGAAACTTAGACTGTCAGCCCCTTCCTCCTCACACTTAGTTTCACTTTCTTCTTGTGCAGATCTATTCCACTCCAAACAATCAGAAAAATATTGTTTCTATTCTATTCACTGAACTTCTTGAAACTTGGCACTGAAGGGGTTGATTCTGTATTCATAGGTTTGTAGAAGTTAGGATGAAGGTCTTTTTCTTAACTCTGTTCATGTTATAACATTTTTGCTGTGAAGAAGAGGCATGTGATCTCCGCTGAGTCAAATTCAGTTTTGAGAACTGCAAAAGTAAACCAACATCTGTGATAATATCTTGTAGGCAGAGAAACTGCCCAATAATCTTACAAAAACCTCTGGAAGAGCATGACATTGTGAATGGATTCATGAAATTTATTTACCAAAAAAATTAAACATATACAGCCTTATTCTACATAATTAAAAAACTAATCTTTATTTCATGATGGAATAACCTTTGGATGGTAATATATTTTCCTCAAAAAGCATTTTATTTAAAAAAAATCGGTTTAAATAAAAAAAAAAATCCAATTTTTTTGATTTTTTTTTAAAAAAATCATTGATTTTTATCCACCCTGTCTGGAACACACACCATCTAGCTACTGCTGAGCTGTCCACTTGGAAACGGATGCCCCGGATGCATACCACATTACCTTGATGCCCCTGGCTTTGGATACTTTAATGCGCATGTCCCATGCGCTTCTGGTAAGCGCATAATTTGCTCATTTATTCTTTCATTTTTGGAATACCGCAAGAAAGATACATTTACTGACACTATGAACTGTTTATTTACATAGTGCATTGGACTATGTTCTTAATTTGATTTTATTTATTTAGCGCTGCACTTTACTACTGTTTAGTTTATACAAAAGGGTTTTTTGGTTACCTGAGTGTTCTAGCTGCTATTATAGAGAAGCGCTCACTACCACTATCTTATAATGTGACAGATATGTTTTCCTGAACCACTAAAAAATTTGCTGACCGTCAGGATTGCATTCTTCTGTGTTCTCATTTTATCGGGGTTGTGTATAGGAAATACTGGGCAAGAGGGAGACTATACCAGAGAAGTGCCTTGCATTGTAGAGTTATTAGACTCTGACTTGAGCAATGCAGCACTGAACCCGACTCCCACAAGAATTCCATTCAGTAGAGGCACACTGAGCCGAGACTTTCCCTGCCAGCCTTTAGTGCAGTTCCCATAAAAGTATCTTGGAAGTGATCAGGTTTGAATTTCAATGTTTGTCTATGCTTCTGCTAATGGGTCTTCATTTTTGTCCTTGTGTTTTAATGTTTGCTAATTGGATTAAACTGCTATTAATTCGGAATGTTAAACTGGTAATTAGCATTGTCTGTCAATACTTGTCAGGATGTGCAATGAGATGGGATCCTTAAAGTGCTTGGAAAACTGATTGCTGTGTAATAAGTAAAAGCCCACGTTTATGTAAAGCCATCTAGAGAAAGGAATGATTGTTAGATTTTCTTACAGTAGATTTCCACGTTTGCAGTCAAATTTGAGAAACTCGCATTGTTTGTCTCCATTCACACATCATATTTAAATATAATTGTATATTTCTTACCCTTCTGGTTGTATGTTTCTATGCAGCGGATATTTACATAGGATTGCAAGTCATTTTCAAAGTACAAGTAGAGGGACGAACTGAGGAAAAGTGTATTAACATATCATGTACTCCCCCAAGCCTTGATCTTTAACCCTTTTTCCAGTGTGCACACCTAGGTTACAATCGATAACGTAGTCTGCTATCACATTGAAGACAGGGTTGATTATAGTAAACATAACTCTCCAGCCCCCCCCCCAATATAGTTGTAACTGCAGTGTGAGCTGGTGTCTGGCTTTCATTTGTTATTGTATCTAAATCTGCTAGTACACCTAACACTCTCCTCCCCCCAGACTGAGAATACTGCTGTCCAAAGGTGCTCCTGGGCTCCTTCATCCCAAGTGGGGGCATTCGAATACAGGAGGCGTGTTTATTGGCCAGATCAGGTGAAAAGAAAGTGAGGGGGAAAAATAACTAAAATAAAGACAACTAATGCAACCACCACCTCTAAGGATTGGTGTTGCAATATATTAAATTTTTGTGTTTAATACTGCTTTAGGCTCCATGCACACTAGCTTATATTTAGGCTCCTAGCAGATCCTTTTATGAGCAATCTTTTTTTTTTTTTTTGCCCCTAGAATCAAATAGTGTTCTACTTTGTGTCCATCCACACTATTGTAGGCTAGAAGTGTTTTTCAAGCTTCAACTTCTTGGAGCAGAAGAAAAATGTTTTTTTTTTTTCTTTTGGAGTGATTTGACAGCAGAAAAAAAGAAATGCTAAATGCTGCTAACTGCTTTTAAGAACTGGTTTCCAGCATTTCTTTGCTGGTAAGGAGCAGGCCAGCAAGCCAGCCGCTGCGTCCTTGACAGTGGATGACTCTGCAACAGCTGAATGTAAATAAACACATTGTCTGCATTTTTTTGAGAAGAAAAGTGGTACACCCACCCCCCCCCCCAATCCATACAAGGCCCTTAGTATCTGGTATACCAGTCCACATGCCCCTCAGTATCTGGTATACCAGGCCACATGCCCCCAAAATGAGGGGGGGGTGCTTTGATGGGGACAAGGGCCTCTTCCCTACAACCCTGGGCATTGGTTGTGGGGGACAGGGGTCTGGAAGCCACCTTTAACAAGGGGGCCCCCAGATCTCTCCCCCCCCATATTAATGAGCAGGAGTACATTGTACCTCTACTCATTCAACAAAAATAAAATCAAAGTTAGTAAAAAAAACAACCGTTTTCGACAAGTCCTTTATTTAAAAAAAACATCAATGATGTCCCCTGAAGTGAATCCAGACCCCCGCAATTACCATCAACATGGGGACTAAGTGCTTTGGGGGAAGCCCTGGTATGGATTTGTGGGTGGACCACCCACTGTGTCTTTTTTTTCCTCATATTTTAAATGTTGGTATTCTTTTGTTTACATTCAGCTGTCAGCAGGAAACCCTACTAATGGCTGATGAGTCATCAGTTAAGGACGGCTTGCCATCCAATCCTTAACAACCAGCTATACACTGAACACCAGCAAAACATTTTCCGGCATTTTTTATTGCTCCTAGTGTGAATAGGGTCTAAAAGATCCTTAATATGCATTTACACCCCGGTCACTTCGGGTGTGACTTGGCATGCGATTTGCATGCCATGCGCCTTGCAAATTGTAGGCCAAGTCACACCCTACTGTCCGCTGTTGGAGGGGTCATATCGGCGCGGTTCCGACTTGGTCGTAGCCGTACCAATTTCTAAAGTAGTGCATGCACTACTTTTGTTGCGATTTGCATAGACATTTGTGTCAGATGTCTTGCAAATCTCAACTGAAATCAGCAGGTCACCCGATTTTGAAATCATGCAACTTCACTGTAAGTCGCACAATTTCAAAATCAGCTTTGATGTGACCGGGGGCTAATGATAGTTTACAATGGGTTTGACATGGACAGTGTGAATTACTCTACAATGCAGGTCTGCGTGTGGACATTTGAGGTGGCTATTAATTATTGGTGCCATTAGTGGAAAAAGGGGGCAGAAAGAGCATTTCCCCAAGAAAAAAAAACACCAAAAATGTATTTTATGCAAACGTCAGTTAAAAATTCTAGTATTTGATGCTACAAGATCTCAGTTGGGCTATAGCTAAAAATCTATCATTAGAGGTGTAAAGGGGGCTTCCATCATTATGCTCCTTCTGAAAATGCCAGTTGGCTGGCCGCTTTGCTTCAATATTTTCAAAATCACTGACAAGTTCACGGATAAGGAAAATGCCAAAATTCCTTAACCACATTCTTTTCTTGGGTCAAGGATTCCGCATATTGAGGCCATATGGTCCGTATGACAACCAGGCAAATGGCATTTGTAGCAGATGTCAGCAGTTGCAGTCTATAATTTTCTGTTGGTTTTTGGAGCCAGACAGCATCTGTGCAACTCTGCTTGTATTGGAAACCAGTGAGTTTCTGAAAGCAAGCAGCAAATCATGCCAAGTTGATGAGTATTGGTACCCTCGTTTGATTGGGCAGAGTGGGGGTAAGGGTGTACATGCTTTTCATTTCTGGCTACCACCTTAATTAACAGCCACTTGGTAACCTTGTCCTAGTACTGCCAAAAAGTTGTGAGGCAAGGTATAGAAAACCTTAGGAAAATGGAAAGAGAACAGCAGGAAAACACCAAGTGGTCTATTTAGTCAAGTCTACCCGATTATGTATTTCTTTCTTTCTTTCCTGATCATAGTTCTGTTTCTGAAGGATGTTTGAATCCACTTACTACGAATACGCTGAGATGCTGTCCCCTATTTCTTTTTTTTCATGTGGTTTGTAGATCTACTACATAGTTTTTGTTTGCTCCTAAAATGACCCATTTAATGGTCCAGTGGGCAATAATTGTGATCTGCCGTGAAGTGTGCAGGGATAAAATGTGCAGTGAACTGATGTTGGATTCATCTCTACCTAATTGCCTTGATTGAGGCCTTCGATGGAAAGGCTTAGGTCATTAATGAAGCGTGGAATGGCCAGTGAAATGTCTCCGAAATATCAGGTTTATTTCTGTATGCATACCGACTTTAATTTAGTAATGCAATGTTTGTCCATGACCTTGCTTTCTTTCAGCTGGGCTGACCAGTATCACTCACACAACATGATCATGAACAAACAGTTGTGTCAGAAAGCTGGAGGAAGGAGTGTAGGGTGACTAACTGTCTGCATTGCTAAACATTGGGGTGGATTTACTAAAGGTAAATAGACTTTGGAGTTGCACTTATTTTTCCCAGAGCTTAGTAAATGTGATATGTGCAAACAAAAAAATGCTGTGGGTTTTTTTTTTTTTAGCTTGCACCTGATTGGGTTTTCTTTACAAAGTGAAACTCACCACACTTAATTTACTAAGAAAAAAGAGTGCAACTGCACTTGCAAAGTGCACAGTCTATTTTTCTTTAGTAAATCCACCCCTTATTTTATATAGCCCTTGTGTTAAAGAAAGCTAGTTCATTTCATTTTTTATATTAAAAGTTTATGGAAGTTTGTGTAAATTTGTCTAACATTTAAAGGAGTTGTATACCCAAAGCTATTTTGGCTATACTTCTCTTGCAGATCACATGAGTGCAGTTCGTTCTGCACCCCTGTGACCTGTTTTCAGCCTACAGCAGGCTAAAGTCTGCTGTTAGCTGACATCACAGAAGAATTCCAGGCTCTGAAAAGATCCTGACCATATGGTTTGGGATCCACCCAGATGCCTGCACTGGCAGCTTGCTCTGCCTCTCAGTGAGCCGCTGAACGCCTGAGAGAGCCACTCTTGCCCCTTCCAGAGTCCAGCACGTCAGTGAGCTCTGGAGGGGCAAAACACAGAGCAGAGACTAACAGTCACTGACTCTCTGCTAACTGAAAACTTTGATTGCTCAGTTCTCAGTCTAAGGCTAGGTTCACATCTGTGCAGGTGGTTCCTGCTGCTGGTCCACACTGCCCGGACAAAAAAACCACAGGGGATGTGTGCAGGTGCCATTTAATCCTAATGGCACGCTGCATGCACTGAAAATGCGTTGCGGGCTGCAATTCCAGAAATTAAGCAGGGACTTTTTAGGAGGCACTGAAGCCTATTCAAATGAATGGGCTGCTGTGCCCATGCAAAACGTGGCCACATCAGTGTGAACCTAGCCTTAAAAGCAACAGAGGACAGATGCAGCATCTAATCAATGCTGCATCCACCTAGGTACTGTAAGTATGTAGGTTTCATTTTTTTTCAGACCTGCGCTTCTCTTTTAATAAAGTGTTTTTTATTTTTTTATTTTTATTTTTTATTTTCAACTTGTGTTGTAATCCGCCCGTCCCTATCTGCACAGCATCAGATTCTTACTGTTGAGCCTTTTCTGTTATCAGAGTTTACTCTGTATTGTACGACAGGCTTCTATGTAAAGCTGCCCATAGATTCCTCTTCTTCTTTTTTTTTTCTTTTCAATCAGCCAGCAGGCCGAATGGAAAAATCGAGGTGGATGGAGGAATCCTCTCCCCATGACATTACTGTCCAACAGTGGGAATCCTCCACTTCCAGAACTTGCTCATCAGCAGCTGCTGTCAAATTTCAATCTATTTATGACCAACTTGAGGTGCTGCAGAAATGCATTGAATGGGTTGGAGGTCTACCCTCCCCATGTTCAACCCCGAGAAAAAGGACAGGCATGAGAGTACTTCTGCACTGAATTCAGCTTTCCGAGCACACGGGACTTACAACTGTTGGGGTGAATCTGGAATATAAGGCAGGCCACAGACTAGCAGAGGTATTTTATTATTCGGCCCAGACCTGCACGTTCTCCACAAGCATTCTAAAGACAGCAGGAAGGAATCCATTCCCACATTATATTTTTCAAACAGATGCACTTGAAAAAGGAAGTAAATGTAGCAGGTATTATTTGGTATTTCACCAGAGCCACTGTTTTTACTGGAAGTCATTCTAGAATGTTATATTGAAATCACCCCTTACCTGCCATGAATAAAAAATGCTGCTCTGAGCTCTACTACACAGCTTACAACATAGAGAAAGATTACATGGTCTCTGTCAGCCAAAGTCTGTGTAGGTGATTCACATCATTAGGTACTGCAAGGAGCCCTTTGCTGTCAGGCCCCATTCATACTTGAGCATACTGGAACCTTGGGCAGAAGCACACGATTCCACTTGCAATTCCAGAATTTCAGCAAAACGTGCAACACTTTTATGGTGCCGGTTTTTCATAATGGCACCCCAGACTCTGATTCTGGCGATTTGTCATGCAACAAAATGCACGAACATTGTGGCAAAACATGCAACGCCACTAACCTGGTCTAGTGCCAAATTTTTGTACATGAGCTTCTTTCACATGTTTTTGGAGCAGAGGGAGCCTATTCAAAATTAATGGTGCTGCTCCGAAAGTGCACCACAAAAATGTGCAAAAAAAAAAAAAAGCAGTGTTCTAGCATTGCTCGGGTGTGAATGGGGCCTTAAACAGGAAATCAGTCAGAAAAAGACGGCTTATGTAATAAACAAATATGGATGCCCCCATGTGCAATACTGTATATGGTTAGAAATAATTCCTGAAAACAAGCTTTGTATATACTTTACACACAGACGATATTACATTTAACTGATCTGTGTCATGTGTGTATTTGAAGACACTACTTAGGACCTGTTCAGATACTTTCTGCATGAAGTTACAAAATTTGATCTGTCTGCCCATATCTTGCTCAGTGTGCAGTTCTGGCTGCTATGACTGAATCTTGAGCTAGCGTGATCTGCAAAGCTCTGACTCTTCCTGGTTAGAGCAATGTTTGACAACTCTGTCCTACGAAGTCCTAGTCAGATCTGACACTCCTGGAAGTGTCACATTTTGATCAACTTTGCTTTGCTTTGTTGTAACTTTGCATTACAAGAAGTAGCATCAAGGAAACAAGTGCAACCTAGTGACAGGGTCTCTCTGTCTTTGCAGACTTCTATGAATAACAATAAGCCAATCATACAATGGGAAATTAGATTTCTGGATGTATTCTGTTTTCAAACTATATACCGAACTTCAATAGAAATCTGTTACCATGGTTGCTAGGAAGCTTCATCTTAGTTTGTTAAACATTATAGAAAATTCCGTGGCTACAGTAAGGAACAGAAATAGTCATTTGCTCCCTCTTGACCTGAAAGGGCAGCAGCCGGGGATGTACACATGCCACAGATGTGATACTTTGTGGCAGGAATTATACTCTGTCACTTTAGGCAAGCATTACTAGTAAAGTGAATGAGGTCATGCTCTAACCATGTGTGTGCGTTTGCCATGCGGTGTTGCGGCATTTAGGGGTTTAAAACGCACAGTGAGGAAATGACATATTGTCTCCTGTTGGAAGCCTCTGAAAAATATTCAGAGCATGGAGCGCTTTTTAAAAGAGCGTCAGTCCTTGCCGCTAGCTCAGAGGTGTCAAACAGCAGCCTTCCAGCTGTTGCAGAACCACAAGTCCCATCATGCCTTTGGGAGTCATGCTTGTAACTGCCAGCCTGCAATGCCTCATGGGACCTGCTTTTCTGCAACAGCTTGGAGGGCAGCAGTTTACACCCCTACACTAGCTGGAAAGACCATGGCTGGTGGTTTGCTTTTCTTTTTAGCTGCAGCAGTATTTCTACCCCCTGACGTGCTCGATTTTTTAATGGGGTAGGAATGGACATGGTCACACAATGATCCTTGCTGGATTGACTGAGTTTTGATCAGTGTAAGGTCAACTTGAGATATGTTGCTTTTTTTTTCTCCTCCTGTTACATCAGGGGTGTGGAAATTTTTGAGAAAACTACCTGTCCAGGGACTAAATCGGTGTTCCAACCTACTTGTCCCTCATGACAATCTACTTGTTCTAATAAAAAAATAAATAAATTGTAACCAAAACCATATTTAAATGTGCTTTAAGTAATGTCTGGGGCTTTTAAAAAAGAAAGAGGCTTTATGGAAACGTAAACGTTTAATATTTTTAACATTGTGCTGTATATCTCCTCCTCCCCTCCCTGCCTGTCTGCAGCACCGCACTCGAGGACTAGCAGGGAGAGACCTTGTAGTGTAATGAGCACCGTTTGGCTGCTCCTCAGGAGTGTCGGGCTTATCCTTTATCCCTTTCATTGCCAGAGCTGTTTTTGCATTTCTTGCACATGTTTAAAAAAATAATTTAAGGCCTAAAGATTACACAAAATTCCAAAACATGATATGATATATTTTCTGAAAGTAGAGACCCTAGAGAATAAAATAGCGGTAGTTCCAATTTTTTATGTCACACGATATTATCAAAATTTCAGTAAAAAATAAACTTAAGTTAATTTTAGGGCACAAAAAGCAATAAACTATTCAATTTTTTTGTAAAATATAAAAGATGAGGTTGCATCGAATAAATAAATATCCAACTTGTCAAACCTTAATTGCCTTGCGCTCGTGAAACTGCAACAAACTTTAGTGCCCTATATTTTCTATAGGTGACGCTTTTAAAGCTTTTTGTAGGTCATCAGTTTAGCATTATGGAGGTCATCTAGTTCTACAATTATTACTCTCAATCTGGCGTGCGCAGCGATATGCAACATATGTATCGCAATCGTCGTTTTCATATGTAGGCTCCCCAGCGCGTGCTTTTACGTATGTACGTGCTTACATATGTATATATGTGTGTGTATGTGTATGTGTGTGGTGGTGGTGGTGGTGGGGGGGGGTTATATGCTTGAGTGTAAGTTCCATTTTTGTAAAAAAAAATTATTTTTTTAAAATCACATATGTGATGATTTTTTGGTGACAGGTTCTCTTTTTTGAGACATCCATGGTCTAAAAGACGCTGCATGTCTCCCCTGTGCCCCACTGAATGTAATGCAGTGCACATCACACTACATTACATTCTTTCCTGGCCACTATAGCTAGGAATCTGTCAACAGGGACCTGGAAGTGATGTCCCATCACTTCTGGGTCAGACAAGAAGGGGAGGGGAACGGACGTGACTGCTCTCCTCCCTCCCCTATACCCACTGAACCAGTCTCGGGCCCGCAGATGGGCAACCAGAGCCTGGGACATATAGTGGCCAGGTGGGCGGCCGCTGGCACTGTGGGCTGTATGGAAGCAATTGGGCGGCAGCATTTCCGCCTGAGCCCTGGGCTAAAGGCAAATAAAACCTACCTGCCCGTCGCCCAGAACTACATGTCCCGAGTGTCGGGCGATATGAATTGCACATCTCTGTACATATTTATCAATTGTAATATATCGTCTGATAATGGAACAAGTGATTGGGGAAAAAGTCAAGTAAAATGTACATTAACTATATTTCTAAAGCTTGTCTTTTGGCTGCTTTTTTAATATACACATTGATGCTTTATGGATATAACAATGTGAATCCTTTTTTTAACATGCTTTAATTTATGTGATCGGCCTAATGGGTATATTGATATTCTCTTCTTTGGAAGTGGCAATTGTTTGGATGCTTGTAAAACTTCAGGAGCTCATAAAAGATAGCGGTGTTTATTTTTTGTTTTCCCTTCACTACTGAAATGGGAGAAGACTTATAGGGTGTCTTCTCTTTGGAGATTTGTCAGAACAAGCAGAATCTTTACAAGTATGCAGAAAGGTTAATGGTTGTTTCACCATACAGCATATTTCAAATAAATGTGGGATTTATACTGTATGCCTGGAGAGGTGCCAGAATCCTTTTGTGGGATGTGCCATTGCCATCTGTGGCAGGGAGCTTGTTCCGTGGTTTTCATGTGAAGATTAAAATTCACATTCTACTCTAAAGATGGACTCATATCATTTGTTAACCCTTAAGTGACAAACCCTTAAGGTAAAACCTTTTTTTTTTTGGACAGAGTGGAGCTGGATTAGAACTCCTGTCAAGTTTTTATTGCTCTTTGCCCTCATTAAAGAGATTCACCCTCCTATATTTGTCCTTGTCACGGCGTGCCTGCTCCTCTCCAAGAACCCCCCCACCCCTCCTGGTGCAATTGTCCCCTCACCCTATTATCCTGTAGCAGCCTTTGAAGTTAGGCTGCACAGGAAGAGAAGTGTCACTTCTCCCCCTGTCGCTTGTCACCTCCTCACATCCTGACGCAGCCTTTGAAGGCAGGCTGCGCAGGATGGGAGGAAAGTGACCCCCCGGGTGCGGCAGGAGGCTTCCCGCACCCTGCACCCGCCGGAGACAAAGAAGGCCGGCGGAGGACTCTCCGTGTGTTCCGTCCACTGCTGAAGCTGCTGGGAGGTCAGCGAAACCCCCCGCAGCCAACCCCACTGAGTACTCTGCATAATACTCCAGGGAATACTAGGACTATTACCCGCTGGTACTCTGCACAATGCTCGGGGAAATACTGGGACTATTCCCCGCTGAACACTCTGGAGTACCCATTTCTACGCTGCCTAATACTGTGGGGCTAGGATTGCCCGTGTTGCTGTGTGCTGGAAATACCCGCTGTGTGGATCCTCTGCTGTGTGCTGGGAAGTGTCGCCCCTGCTGTCGGCTTTCTGCATAATATTCGGGGAGACTCAGGATTATTACCCGCTGAACACTCTGCTAATACTCTGGGAGATTCAGGATTATTACCTGCAGAACACTCTAATACTCGGGGCTCAGGAGGAGTACCCGCTGCAACGCTGCCTAATACTGTGGGGCCAGGATTGCCCATGTTGCTGTGTGCTGGAAATACCCGCTTTGTGGATCCCCTGCTGTGTGCTGGTAAGTGTCGCCCCTGCTGTCGGCTGCTGTGAGCCAGGAAAACCCCTGCCAGAACTGTCAGTGTCCGTGCCCGTTTTCCCCCTGTATGGACTGTCCGTGAACCTTCCCCCCCTTACCCTTCCCTGCCTGGATTACAATTTATCAGAGATTCCAAGTTTGCCCTTCCTGGGGCCGGATTACAATTGTTTTGGGCCCCATCCCTGCTCTTCCCCTCCCCCCGGGTACTTGACCGCTACCCTCAGACCCAAATTGAGTGACTGTCATAATTCAATAAAGCTTTGTGTGTTTATCATTTGCTTGATGTGTTCTGTCCTGCCTACGCTCCGTCACAGTCCTGTTTTACCATTATCATCTATAGTGAAAGTAATGAAAACCCCAGATTTTGGGTTGTCCCTAGAAAAGTAATAGAGGGGAAATTTTCCAATGGGGACACTAGTTCTGGTGACTTGGGGGTTCCCTTAAGAATTCCTTTAATTTGTGGTGATTACCTCCAACTTCCTGTTTTGCCTATGGGACAGGAAGTGAAGGTAAATCTCCCCAATGGGACACAGATGGCAGAAAATATACTGTTGGGTTATAACCCTTCCTTACTCTATCCAAAATGAAAAACAAACGTTTTGCCTATAGTTATACTTTAAAGAGAAATTCCAGGTATGGATATTTTATATGTAGTTACATAGGTCTATTTTGGACCAGTGTAATTTATGTATACAGTGTACCATGCCTGGCTCCTGAAGGATGGAAATCACTGAAGTAAACACCACAACTCCAGCGATCTCCACTTGCCTCCAGCGATCTCCACTTGCCTCCAGGTCCCATGCTGAGCGGCTGCCCTGATGTATTTTGGACACAGGAGGACTGCCACTAAGTACGGGTGCCATTCAGAGAATGCTTTGTATTTTCTAAATGATTGCAAAGTGTTCTCTGTTAAACCAAGGTTGAGAAACAGGACAGTGACATCACACTCGCCACCTCGTCCAATCAGAGAATACTTTTTATTTAATCTCTTTATTACATTTGTAACGGTAAAATCAAGAACATTACAGATGATAAAATAAAAGATGGTGCTTTGTAATGGTACAAAAAAACGTCCCCATTGATCTCACACTTTATACTTTAGAAACACAAGGAGGTTATTACACATATTTACACCCTGTTCTAAATTATTATGCAAATTCTATTTATGTGTCACAAAGATTAAATATTTTGTTTTTCAGTTTAACTCATGGTTGGCATTGTGTCTCAGGGCTCTTTTGATCACTGAAAACAATCTTGGACACCTGTGATAATTAGATTGGCAGGTGAGCCCAATTTTAAGGAAAAACTACTAAAGGAGGGTGTTCCACATTATTAAGCAGAGCACCCTTTTCAAGCAATATGGGGAAGAAAAAGGATCTCTCTGCTGCCGAAAAGAGTGAAATAGTTCAATGCCTTGGACGAGGTATGAAAACATTAGATATTTCACGAAAACATAAGCATGATCATCGCACTATTAAGAGATTTGTGGCTGATTCAGAGCACAGACGGGTTCGTGCAGATAAAGGCACATTGAGGAAGATTTCTGCCAGATCCATGCATCGGATCAAGAGAGCAGCTGCTAAAATACCATTACATAGCAGAAAACAGATATTTGAAGCTGCTGGTGCCTCTGGAGTCCCACAGACATCAAGGTGTAGAGTCCTCCAGAGTCTTGCAACTGTGCATAAACCTTCTATTCGGCCACCACTAACCAATGCTCACAAGCAGAAACGGCTGCATTGGGCAGAAAAATACATGAAGACTAATTTTCAAACAGTCCTGTTCACTGATGAGTGCCGTGCAACCCTGGATGGTCCAGATGGATGGAGTAGTGGCTGGTTGGTGGACGGCCACCTTGTTCCAACAAGGCTGCGACGTCAGCAAGGCGGTGGTGGAGTCATGTTTTGGGCTGGAATCATGGGAACAGAGCTGATCTGCCCCTTTAGGGTCCCCAAAGGTGTAAAGATGACCTCTGCAAAGTATGTGGCGTTTATGACTGACCACTTTCTTCCCTGATACAGAAGGAAGAACTATGCTTTCTGTAATAAAATCATCTTCATGCATGACAATGCACCATCTCATGCTGCAAAGAATACCTCTGCATCAATGGCTGCTATGGGGATAAAAGGAGAGAGTCATGGTGTGGCCTCCATCCTCCCCTGACCTCAATCCTATTGAGAACCTTTGGAGCATCCTCAAGCAAAAGATCTATGAGGGTGGGAGGCAGTTTACATCCAAACAGCAGCTCTGGGAGGCTATTCTGACATCTTGCAAACAAATTCAAGCAGCAACTGTCCAAAAACTCACAGGTTCAATCGATGCAAGACTTGTGAAGCTGCTATCAAATAAGGGGTCCTATGTTACAATGTAAAGTGACCTGTTAAAATGTTTAAAAAGTTAAAATGTTGTTAAAAGTTTGATTGAAATAGCTTTTGATTTCAGTAAATATGCTGCAAACACAACAAATGACAATTTTCAGTTCTTTTCAACCTATAAAGTGTTTTGAAACTTACTGTGCGTAATAATTTGGAACAGTGCATTGGAAGTTTTTTATGTTTAAAAAAAATACTGTTATCATTAGGAGGTTTGTTCAATAAAATGTGAATTGTACTCTTAATAGTTGATAACATGAGAATTATGCTGACTGATATTTCAATCAATTATTTAGGTAAATGAGTAAAATATTTGCATAATAATTTGGAACATGGTGTAAAACAGTTTCAAGTGCATAACAAAAGAGTGCTCAATGATTTGACACTACAGTATGCAACAAATGTGTGCCCCTAAGCATACCTCCTGCCCTTCAATCCCACATATTTCAGGAGTGTGCATTGTGTTCACATATCGGACATCAGTACATGTGAACATTAGAAATGACAGAACTCCTAAGAGTGAGGAGATTGCTTTCCAACGCATTTCATAAGAAACTTTTTCTGAGGATCAGGCAAAAATGGTTGCATAAAATAATAAGCCAGCTTGAGAGCTAATTGACACAGTGAAAGGCTCAGAGTTGAGGAGGTGAAGCAATTGGATGGAGATGGACCCCTCCAGAAAACCGAGAGAAAAAGAAGTGGAAACAAGCTTAAAGGACCCTGGCTGACCAAGCCTCTTCAGTTGGAGTACCATCTGAAACATACTCCAAAAAGGAAGAGGATCACTAAACAGTTCTTGTATGGAAGCAACATGGAATATTTTGTCACACATGAGACCGGCGCCTAGAACATGTGAACATTACATACTGTAGATTTGGCTATAGTTCCTTGTTCATAGATGCTTGTAAATGTGGTTCCATTGCAATAATAGGTATATCAAAGAACACAGTGGGTACTAAGTCATAGAAACATCACAGCGATATTGTCATCTCTCTCTAGTGCTGTAGTGTAAGGGGTCTATTTATAAAGGTTTTTACGCACAACTCCCACAGCTTCTCCCAGTTTTCTAATGAGATTCATTTGTAAAAAATGTGAGAATCCTTAACCACTTCCTGTCCGGACACTTTTACCCCCTTCCTGTCCAGGGCAATTTTCAGCTTTCAGTGCTACCACACTTTGAATGACAATTGCGTGGTCATGCAACACTGTACCCATATGAATTTTTTACCATTTTTTTTTAAACAGATAAAGTTTTATTTTGGTGGTATTTATTCACAGCTGGAATTTTTATTTTTTTTGCTATGTAAATGAAAAAGTCCAAAAATTTGGAAAGAAAGTGTTTTTCTTATAAAATTTTGCAAATCCTCTTTCACCATAAATCTTGGCCGAAATGTATTCCGTTATCTTTTTAGTTAAAAAAAAAATAAGCCAAATTAGTTTATAACCAAAAATTATAATTTTTAAACATTTTTTTTACATTGTTATTTTTATTTATTTATTTTTGTTGTTGTTGTTTTTTTACATACTGTCACCCTAGCAGTACAGTGTCACCATGGTGACACTGTACTACTTGTGGGGGGTGATGAAGATAATTTGGTTTTTTTTTTTTTTTTTTTTTTTTTTTACAGTGATTGCTTTTTATACCCATATAGGATGTAAAAGCAATCATTTCTCTTTGTCTGCATTCTTGCAGCCATTGAGAACTACTGAGTGAGCTGTGATTGGTCACAGCTTGTCACATGGTACAAGGCTGTTGTGAATAGCTTTGTACCATGTGACCTCTGTGATTATTCACAGATTTCACACATAGTAAGCGATGAAGTCACAAGTGACATCTTGCTTACTACTTTGCATGTGATCACTGATTGGCCAATCAGCAATCACATGATCGGGACCTCGTACAGAGGTCCCGTCCGACGATTGGTGTTTCACTGTGTCCAGAGGACACAGCGGGCACCGGATCGCAGTGCTGCGCGCTCCCAGGGAGCGCACACAGCTAGAAATGATGAGTGCCATTTATGAACGGCAACCCGCCCCTGGAGTGCCACCGTCCTGCCATTTTATAAACCGCAGGCGAACGGCAAGTGGTTAAGTTGTGTGAAAACCTTTTAAATGGAGCCCTAGTTGTTCGGTTCAGTCAGGAGCTATATACTGTATGTGATTCCTGTGTTCTAGTTAGGCTTTTAGTCCAATACTGCGCAATTGGCTCACTTTGAGAATTTTTATGCCTAAGGAAAGAAAAGCTTGGTACTGTTCGTGTTACACAACACGGGCTTATGTGAGCTGTAATCCTGCTTAAACCCTGGGTTATACACATTCTAAATAATTTAGGATACTATAAAAGTTTTAGCATGCTTTTGATATTGTCATGGTAATGCACCATCTTCCACATTAATATTCATTATGATATTGCCTTTGTGATTGAATACGTGAGCTTTAGGCTGGAAAACAGCAGCTGCATATTGGTATAGATGTCACGGGTATCGGGAACACACCCTCAGTGATCAGCTTTTACCATAGTCCTCCAGCTTTCAATTACTTTGCATCCCAAAAAATTAGCCTTAATTGTAAACTCATTTTAGCTTTGTTATATAAAGACTTTGTATTGTCTGGCATCAAGTTTGTAGTAAACCAGTGTTCATTCAGTAGTTGACTTTTGCAATGCATTTTTAAAAGTGTTTCTATTTTTTTTTTTTTTTTTTTTTAATGAGATCATCAGACTTAAATTTTAAAAATCTGTACAACAACCACCTTCTTCCAGGAGCATTAAATAAAAAGGAGCACTAGCTTATTGTATCTGTGCCATAAAGAAACCATTTCATTCCTCAACCAGTCTGTGTGTGGCCTGTTGGCCAGCTCTACTGCACTGTGGCCACATTATAATTGTGTATTTGTGTTCATCTGGAGACTGCGAAGGCTGTAAACAATTATGGTCAGTGTTTATAGTGGGGCATTTGCCTGAATGGATAATACTATGCCAGTCCCATGCCATTGAATAGGATGATTATGATAGGATGAAGGTACAGTGTGATGAGCTTTTTGATCCAAGTGTATGTGTCCAGCACCTTTTAAAATGATCGGTCCGATCGGGTCCGCCTGTTTATTACTCCTCTATGAAGCAGTGGATGTAAGTAGACTTCTGTCCGTTTACACCCGTCTACATCCAATCTGATCCACTAAAAATAAATGGAAGGGGATCCATTCTCCTCCATCTGATTGGATCAGAGGGCAGTCCAGTGTGAATGGACAGCCGGTCAGTCTGCATCCGAGTGCCCGTTGAGCAGAGCGGGTTGTGTTCATGTCTGCTCTGCATAAGCAAACCAGACATGGGCCTGTTATCTGCCATTCTCCACTCTGCTCAATGGAGGATCAGCAGACAGAGCAAAGCGGATTCTGCCCCATGCTTTAGAGTTAACTGCAGCCACTGCTACTGGGATAAGTGCTCGCCCACCACCTTCTGCCCCCTCTACCATCCTCAGTACTTGTAATACTACTCTCCCATGGTGCATTGCATTCCGTCAGACATTAGTAATAGAGGTTCTTTGAATGGCGGAGAGGGCAAAAGGGGGTGGGCGATCAGTAAACCTTCACATAGTAGCAGTGGCTGCAGTTAACACTCATAGTGACAGAAGACATCCTCTTAGGACAGATTCTGGTGACTCTGAAGAAGCATAGTGTAACAATTTCTCGCAGAAGCAGCAGCATGTAGGTAATGCAATGCACACCATTACTTATAACTAACATGAAAAAGAAACAAAACCTAGAACTGAATGTTTTCTAGGTTAGCTTGTACCGAACCAAAAACCGGGGGGTGGGGGGAGATGTTAATATTATTTTGAGCCAATCACAAAACCTGTTGTCCAATTTTATGTGTAATTGCAAAGGATTCCATCCCCTACCAGGCCATTTATTAAGATATTTGATTTATCATTTTTCCATTTGTTCTCTATTGGTGCCCACAGACACATATTTTGGAAAGTGTACACTAGGCGTTTCTGATTTCAAAGATTTGCCCCTAACAAGAGGACATGTAATACAAAAACATTTTAGTAAAACAAACTACCCCTACAGTGATTGTTTTAATGGAACATTATTACAAGCGGTGTCCTGTGGAAAATGACATCATTTGCTTTGAAGAAAAATAGTTTGATTGGACTATGTGGACGTGAACATTACTGGGATAATCCAAAGTTTTCATCATTGACATACTGCCACCTCTTGTGTGGTCCTGTTGCTGGAATCTAGCTACAGAATTTGAATGACTTTTTATAACTTCACAATTCAGCTTTAGTGGTTTATGAATTTTCTGCTACATATTAAAATGTAAAGCGTCAATCCCTCTAAATAGAACCTCAGCTTACTATCGACACACCCTTGGGACCTTTGAATATTAGTAAGACAACATTGTGCAAGCTTTTGATCCTTTATAAATATACAGATTATGTGTGAGATGTGATTTTTTTTTTTTTTTTTTTTTTTCCCCCCCCATACTTAGAACAAACATAAAAATGCAGAGTCTGTTTGAGGGTTTTGTTCTTCTTTAAGGCTGGCAATACATTGTACAATTTTCCTTTTAGATTGAAAAAACCCCAAAAACATGTAATATGAGGTCAAACCTAAACCCTTTCAACTTGTATGTAATCAGGCAGGACCTTGCAGTACATAGTTAAAGGTAAATCTAAAGGGGATAGAGTAAGAACATTGTATAATGCATGGCCAGCCTAATGCCCCGTACACACAAAAAGAAAATCGTCCGAAAAATTTTGCGGAACCGTTGATCGACCGATTTTCTTTGTTGACGAGCAGGATGTTTTAACCGATTAACTGTATTGCGAACGAAAAAATCAGGTTGAACAACAGTGTAAAATGTTGTCGTTTCGCATACGAATAACCAATTTTCTATGCGGTGGTATGGCGGTCGTACGAAAAAAATCTATCGAATGCTATCATGCATGAGTGGAACCAGAAGATGACCCGGATGTTTATGTACAAGGAATCTTTGTAAACACAAACAAAAAATCCAAATGTTAAAAGTAGATTGGCCTAATGAGATAATGAACCCAGAATTCTGCAGATTATATTTTATGTATCACTATTTATGTATATAGGTCATGTAATAAACAATATTATACTCATTGCTGACGATTGTTGTGTATATCGCTCGTTCTGGCCAGAAGGACGTGGCTACAAGATCACACGCACACCGCATCACTTCCACTTGTACAGAACACTACGTATTGCCCGACGAACAATTTTTTTTGGATTGGTTAATGTGGGCCACGATTTCGACCAACAAACAAACGCCTCTCGGTCGTCGGATGACCGATCTGTTGATTTTCTAATTGTGTATTCCCACCTTAATTGTTTAGATTTTCCATTGCTATCAATTTGTTTTTTATTGTGGAAAGCCTAAAGCAGTATTAACCCAAAATTAAACATGTCATTAAATTCCAGCTTGCCAATTCTTAGATGTGATAGCTGCATCCACTTTCTTTTTTGTAGGATTTCTTTCTTTTATTTTCACCTGGTGATCCAGACAGTCTGTTGTTTTTCATAAGAACAAACTCTCCAGCAGAATGTATCAGTTACTGAGATAAGCTAAACCATTGAACCTTGACAGGGGGGCTTACAATGATAATCTTTTATTCATGTAAAACCTGCTTTCCAAAGGTGCCCCCTGTGCTCCTTCATCCAGAGTGGGGTTACTATAATACAAGAGGTATGTTACTGGCCAGATCATCAGTGAAAACAGAGGGGAAACAAGCCTTAAAAAAAAGAAGAAAACTGATGCAACTGCCACATCTTATGATTGATAACCTGCAACATATTACATTTTTGGTTTTGGGCTTTCTTTACATCTATTAACTGCTGTGCTATTCCTTTAAAATAGTGCCCTAATGACCATGTACAGCAGTTGGCTACACACTTACCTGCTTTCCAGCATGCTGGGACACATGCCATGTGTTGCACTATAGAAATGTGCACTAGTTTCTACTGTTTTTTTTTTTTTCTTTTTTTTTCTTTTTCCTATTTGTGATAATAGACACGTTCTATTTTATGGCTGTATACACCCTATATAAAATTATTCACTGATTTTGGGAAATAGATACTGTTGATTATTTTATACATATGTGTCATGTTTTTATATATTTTAATAAAAGCGCAACACTTTTTTTTTTACTGCATAATGTGTGCTGTGTTGAATTGCCAAAAGTTTTTTTTTTTTTTTTTTTTTTTTTTAAATTTTATTCCCATTTGTTTTTTCTGCCTGAAGTACTTTGCACCCAAGGGTTTGTGTTTGTGCATGAAATCACAATGTTTGAAGTGATATTAAAGGCAATCGCTTGCGATCGGGGCACCCAAGCAGGCAAGCTCCAGAGCCACTGCTCTGCTTGTCTATTTACATACAGAGCCGTGGCTTGGCCCCACCTCTTCTTTCTCCTCATTGGCTCGCTGTCTGTGATTGACAGCAGCGGGAGCCAATGTTTAGCCATTTGCTGACTACATTATAGCCAAAAGACAGCTGTAGTGTAGTCATCCAGTTCTGGGAGGGCGTCCATAGACATCCTCATAAATGCCTGCCCCCTGTGCGCCCCTGCAGGGGGGACACAGCTGATCACAGTTCAGCGTAAAGGGCCAGTCACAGTGGACCTTTACCATGTGATCAGCTGTTTCTAATCACAGCTGATCCCATGTAAACAGACTTGCCGGCTATCGGCATAGGAAAGCTGATACCGGGCAAGGCTGCTAGTACATGGTTTACACTAACAATCAGGGCAATTGGTGCCCTGATTATCAGTACAGCCTCATCAGCACACATCAGTGAAGAAGAAAAAATACTTGTTTGTAAAATTTTGTAACAGAAACCAAGTAAAACATATATTTTTTTTTCTCCTTCAAATTATTTAAAAATGATACAAATTTCATATGGTTACAGTGTTGCATAACTGCACAATTGTGATTGAGTGCCACAACACTAAAATTGGCCCGGGCAGGAAGGGGGTGAAAGTGCCCAGTATTGAAATGGTTAAAGCGAACTCACCTATCCATCCATGTCTCCATGCTTTGTTTTGCTGAGACATTACTTTGAGAAACACCCTTTGGCATTTCTGGCCATAGTACAAAAATATAAAAAACATTCTATAGCACAAATGGAGAAAGAGTGATTAAGTCCCAATTTAGAAGCCGTAGTCCCTGTATGGTAGATCCAGGTGTGTTAATCCACAACCATAATGGCTGCAGTTCTTCTAACAGGGTATTGGATATCTCTGTGCAGTAAAACAAACAAACAGAAGGCGCCACCATCTAAATGTATCAATTTAATTAAAAACAAGTAAAGGAAAGGGTTAAAATACAGTCACAAGGATGAGAGCAAATGGGCATATCATCAGTCTGGACTCCCCCACGTGCCTCTTCCCATAATTTCGGTCAAGTTCCACAGCACAACAATCAACCGATCCCCGCATGCCAGGTTTCTAGGGGTAACCCTGGATTCTGAAATATCCTTTCAGGCCCCCAAACAATCCCTGTCCAAATCATGCTGCCTCAACCTTCGCAACATCTCCAGAATATGCCCCTTCATAACCAATGATACCGCAAAGCTTCTAATTCACTCCCTGGTCATCTCTCGCCTCAACTACTGTAACTCCCTCCTCATTGGCTTACCTTTACATAGACTATCCCCCCTCCAGTCCATCATAAATGCTGCTCCCAGGCTCGTCCACCTTACCAACCGTTTAGTGTCTGCTACCCCTCTCTGCCAATCCCTCCACTGGCTTCCGCTTGCCCAACGAATAAAATTCAAAATACTAACAACAACTTATAAAGCCATCCACAACTCTGCCCCCAGCTACATCACCAACCTGGTCTCAAAATATCAACCAAACTGCAATCCACCCAAGGCCTTCCGCTCTCTTGTTCCCGTATCACTTCCTCCCATGCTCTCCTCCAGGAATTCTCCTGAGCTTCTCCCATCCTATGGAACTCCCTACCCCAATCTGTCCGGCTATCTCCTAATCTATCCTTTAGTCAATCCCTGAAAACCCTTCTTTTTTTTTTTTTTAAAGAAGCCTATCCTGCTTCGAACTAGTAAACTGCTTTTTACTTTATCAGCTCACCCCCCCACAGCTATTACCTTTTGTATCACTCAACCCCTCCTACTAGATTGTAAGCTCTAACGAGCAGGGCTCTCTGTTTCTTCTTGCACCAAATTGTATTGTAACTGTAATGTCTACCTTCATTTTGTAAAGCGCTGCGCAAACTGTTGGTGCTATATAAATCCTGTATAATAATAATAATAATGTTTCACTTACTAATAACTTTCCACCGACAATAAAGTTTTTTTTAAAGGGTATTTGTACAGAAGTAGTATGTGGGCATCAGTCTTGAGTACTGTGAGACATTCTCCTAAAGTTAAGTATACAGATCAGGAGCTCGGACTTCCTTAATCTATGCGTTTTTGGTCTTGTACCCGTGACTCAAAACATATTGAACTCCCAAGTCATGCAAGTCACTTTCAGAAGCAACCTCATGGTTCTAACTTGACAGGCTTACTATGAGGTTTTACAGTGTATATATAATATATTTTTTATGCAAACCCTGAGTGGGTGTAAGACTTGAAGCCTTTTTGCACATAAAAAAACCTTCCTGTTCTAAGTTGGTTGGTTAATCCTTGAGTTTTCTAGTGCAGCCTACCTCTTTACAGTCAGGAAGAAAGAGTATTTACTTAAGCCAAAATGTAAGACTGTGACCCTGTCCCATTGGAGTAATGCAATTAGATTAATCCCCAGCTCATACCTTAATAATATTCCTAAGTATAGTGGCAGATACCTCTACGAATCGTTTTTTATAATTGCGTTAATGTCGTTTCATGGCTCTAAAGGGCAGGGCAACTAAGGCAGTAGCTTTATGCATCCAAACCATCATGACACCAAGATGCACATTTTATTAGTCACGGTTAGCTGACATGGAGGGAAGAAACACGCATGTTGGAATATTGGGCATTAGAACGAGTTAGTCTCAACAAAGTAAAGGGCCAAAGGCAAGCCTTGAATATGGAGCTGGCATACTGTACATTTTATGCTTTTGGTATCATTGCGAACTGTAATGGTCAGTCCTCTGTACCTCTAATTGTCTAAAGCAGATCTGATATTTGGCGAAATGTAATGCTAGTCTGATTTCAGCAGAACATACGAGGATGACGATTGTTGATGTTTTTGCCATTTGTTTCATGGTCCATGTTCGTTTCCCTGCTTCATCCTACTTCCAAATGCCATCAGTATGGACAGCTGGCACAATAGCATTCCCCCCCCCCCCCTTAAGGTTGGTAATTAGTTTAATACTCCCCCGACCATCCCCCACCCCCAAGCATGCCATCAGCTTGTATAGCTGTTGTCTGTAGGTTGTATCACTTGCTGAAGCTACTATAAGTGGTTCTCATGCTCCCTGATCCTTTTTTCAGATTTCTAGGAGTCAACAGAAGGTAAGCACAGCCAAGAAATATGAAAAGCAGGATCTACCCACTGTTGGACCCAGCAAAAATACTAGCTCATGTTGTTTTTGTTTATGGGAAGAACAAGTAGAATTTAGTACCCACTTAGTCTGAGATAAAGCTGGCAATATACAGATTTTTTTTTCTTTTTCCCCAGCTTCCACCTTCCACACAGTTGAGGTTGACAGAGGAATCCTTCCCGCTGAGACATTTTCCAACAAACCTGTTTAACAAAACTTGCCAATTTTCAGTCTGTCCATGGTCAGCCTAAAAGCCAGTGCTTTTTAGAGACTTGCAGATTTTGGAAGCATTGCCTGTCTGATAATGGACCAGTCATGTACTAGTTGTTAATATTGGCTCAGCCTGGGAAATGGTTACCTCCACTCTGTATGGGTGAAAGGTACTGTGAACACCCATTAGCATCTTTTTTGAGTTTACATGACAATCTCCATTTTTATACAGCACTAATTATACCATAAAGAATATAAATGCTGTAGGCTTCATAAAGGCTGTCAGAAGAGAGTGGTTAAAATGTAGGCACCATTAGTGGAATGGGTGAAGATTCATGTCACTTTACCATAAAGAGCGTTTTTAGTAAGGTTTTATGAGCATGGGGAACACCATACTGCTATCTTCCAGCAGAATGGACTTTCCCACATAATTAAACATGACCATCTAGGGAGCACAGTGCAGACTTCAGTAATTCTGTAGTATTGGCACATGGCTAATGAAAGATGGCTGTATGGGTGTGATACAGCTAATACAGCAATGTTTCACATATTTCAGAATCCCCACAGGAATAATCCCAAATACATGTATACCTCACATCATCATCATCATCATCAGCAGCAGCAGCATCAAAGTGGTTTTAAACGCAAAAGAAACATTTTACAGTATCTCCAGAAGTGAGTCCACTCCTCACATTTTTGTAAATATTTTATTCTGTCTTTTCATGTGACAACACTGAAGAAATGACACTTTGTTACAATGTAAAGTAGTGAGTGTACAGCTTGTATTACTGTAAATTTGCTGTCCCCTCAAAATAACTCAACACACAGCCATTAATGTCTAAACCGCTGACAGCAAAAGTGATCTACCAGTCACATGGCCAAGATCTACTGGTTGCTGACCCTTGCCTCAGACTAACCATGTTGCTGTCCAAAGGTGCTCCTTTATCCAGAGTGGGGGCACGTTAATACTGGAGATGTGTTACTTTGCAAAAGTCCAAGAAAAGAAACCTAATGCAACCACCACATCTAGTGATTGATAAGCAGCAATGTAGTACATTTTTGGTTTTGTTTTAATACCGCTTTAAAGCCTCACTCACGGCAACATTTATTTTCTTCTCTCCCTTCCCTCTTATCCATCTTGCTAGACTTAGAGGTGTATCTACCTTGTGATGGCAGTTATACTTTCCTAAGGGCCCTTTCAGATGGGAGGCTTCCTTTACAATTAGCAGGGAATCTGAGCTGATCCCCTGTTGGTCTTAAGGGGGCCGATGACAGGTCAGTGTCTGCTCAGTTTCACCAGAGCAGACACTTGTTTGTGCTCTGTGGGCAGCCAGGAGTAAACTGACTCTGCTATCAGTTTACACCTGACTTCCTTCCGGTCCGGTCTGCCCAGGCAGAAGAGGTCACATTCCTCCATATTTTTTTTTTTTTTTTTTTCAACTGGCATGATTGGACCCAGAGGTGGGCTGGTCTAAATGGACACAAGTTTGTTTACACCCGCCTATCCATAGGAATGCATGTACTTTCCGATCCGGTCTACCTAGAAAACCGACATGCGGAGCTGATTGGGTTGCCCATTTGAAAGCGGCCTTAGCTTTCTGTCTAGATTACACAGTGCTGCCCATTTCTGGGTGCTAATTCAGCACTGTGCTGTCCCCTTGGGACTGCTGGTTCCTTCTTTTCCCCTCCTCAGACATCAGCCTTCTCCTTAATCCTGAGAGGACCCTGCCACTAGCCATCCAATAAGATATGTTCATGTCTCAGTCGGTGACATGGACACCTGAAGACTCTATATAGAAAATATGAAGAAGAGGAGAAGACTTGGGCCAGAGTGTTATGTGACCACTGCTACAGGATCGTAAAAAGAGCTTTTAGAAAGGGTTGTTACTTAATTAATTTTTTTACTTCTAGAAATTTAGAAGCTGATAGGAGGGTGATAATTTTTTCCGAGTGGGCATTTAACTTTTTTTTACTGTAAAAGCTATGGAGTCGGCAAACTTTGCATAATACGGTGGTTGCTTCAATGTGTACATAAGTCATTTGTCCATTGAATTGGTCTCCTATGGCTAGCCTGCCGAGACAAAACTGGTATTCTATGTAGTCCCATCCTTTGTGTGCTTGGTACTGGACAGGCTCCCTCCCTGAGTGCTGTCTGTGTGTTCTGTGTGCAGGACTTGTGCCTTGTATATGCTGAGTGTACTGTATACAGGCCCATTCTCAGCCTTCCAGTCTTTCCAAAGTTTATAGACTCCGGTGGAGTGGGGGGGCATAGGAAGACATCTCATCTGTGTGTGTGTAACTGAGGTTACTTTTTAAATGTGTTTATCTAATGGAGATAAACTGTCGGGGAAGTTAAAGATCTGCTCAAGTGTATTTGGCATTATTGGGCTAATTTGAATGGTTCAGTGAGTAGTGGAATGCTAATGCCATCTGTCATCCTCCAATCCTCAATATAAGTTCTTCTTCCAGTTTGGACAACAATGCAGCTTAATTAGTGCTAATATGGCTCTCTAAAGTGCTATTAAAAAGGCTTTGGCTGGCAAATGTGAGGGTTTTAGAAGTTCATTAGAATCATTCAGAGATGTTTATTTGGCTGGATTATTTCAATTTTGTTTCTGTAGCTCTGGTGCATTCATCTGTTTTACCTAGTTCATATTAGTATTCATTTGTATTCCACTTCTTTTATTACCCAATATTATCCCATTTTATAGTGGTTACAGCTGCGTTTTTGTTGCCCATTCTTCCTATATATGTTGAATAAATAAAAGCATCATACACTGACATTTTTCACCCATAGTGGTCTTCGTCACACTGCATCCCGAGAGATATGAATGGGACTTGTCTGCACATGGATGCAATGAACTCCATGCCAGTCCTCTAGTACAAATGTATGCTTAAGTATACCCAAGTGAATGAGGCCTAAAACATTAAAGGATCTTTTCAGTTTTTTTTAAAATAATAAATCAAATTTTTTTGCAGGTAAAAGAATGTGCGTTTACTTTTTTTTTTATTTCTGTTTTTTTAGGAGCCTGCAAAGCATTGCACCAGCGATCTGCAGATCGCTGCTGCCATGCAGGACTCCTGCAGACCTGTCCGTGTAAGCTGTTTGCCCATACATCGTGCGGACAGGCAGAGTCACTCAGATAGGACGAATCAATGAACTACCACAGCGCTCAACAGCTCTGTGGTAGTTAATTGAGTACTACAAGCCGACATTCGCAAAGGATGTTGGCATTTGTAGTTGATTCATTCACAGAACTCTGTAAACAACACAGCCATGTTGGCAGACCCCCACACAGCTGCCCTCCCTTTTCAAAAGGTGACAGCTGGTATGGGCAACTTTTCAAACTGCTGCCACACAGAGGGCTTAGATCACCGAGCCAACACAGAAGTGGCAACATGTTACATAAACAGATGGAATATGTTCCCAAAGGTGAACTTATCCTATAAGTATGTGCATTTCAGTAAAGACTTTATTATTAGTTTTTTAATGGAATATTATTACATCTTATTTTTTGTTGTGTACATGTGCTTTATTTAGTCCCTAGTGCATCTTTAATATTGTTTTATTAATCACTAGACAATAAAGTCTCTAAAAATGTAATCGAATTCTTTCATTAGAAATTTGATTTTCCATAGAGTAAGTGTTCTGATTTTTGGGATGCCTACAGAATCCTTTGTCTCTCTTTTTAAAGTGTAACTAAAGACAAATCTTTTTTTCCATTTTGGATAGAGAGGGTCATAACTCCTATCAGTTTTTTTTTTTTTTCCTATCTGTGTCCATAAGTGAGAATTCCCTTCACTTTTGGTCCCATAGACAAAACAGGAAGTGAGGAAATCCCAGGGTGTCACCAGGATCACTGAAGCTAGTGTTCCCACTGGAAGATTTTTCTGCATAAAATGTAAAAATGTTTTTTGTTTTTACTTTCAATGATAGTAAGCAGGAAAAGTAGAGATAGTGAATCTCTCTAACAAGGGCACAGTGGACAATAAAAACTGACAGGTGTTCTAATCCCTCTTCATTCTATCCAAAACTAAATAAAAGTTTTGTCTTTGGTTACACTTTAAACTCCCAATCTAAATGTGCCCAATAACAGGGTTTTGTATCCCGACTTCAGCTTGCTTTTACAATATAGCTGGGTAGAGCAAAGCTGGCAGTCTTGGGACTGATCATTTGGCATGGTTTCAATCATTTCCATATTCCTGGTTATATAGTCACATCTGCGTAGTGCTGTTAATAAATATTTCACATCTGAAGCTAGCTTGTGCTCTGTAGTCAAGTATGACCCAGTTTAGCCTTCCTGATAGAATCAGCCGAGAGGTGTAAGGTGGGGAATATCATGCAAACGAAGCAATCTCTCTGTGACAGTTGATTACGTGTACATCTCACCGGAGATTGAAAGCTTGCATGGCACTCACTGTCCTCTAAAGTGTCCTAATCACTGGTGTAGAAAGGAAAGCTATGGCTAGATGGGAAAGTCATTCATCTTTTATGGCCAGACCTGTGTAACTGCATCACAGCTCTGCATGCAGATAAATCTATTTCTGGGCTCCATACTCGATCTCTGGGCACTGTTACTTTTTCAATCCAGGCTATAGAATGTGGTGGTATTACAGCATGACTGTGTGGGGAACACATACGGTCTATTCCGTCTACTTGAAAGCATCTTTTGTCTCCAGTCTCTGAGGTGTGTCACGATCATGCAATGACATGCTTTGCTGTTGCACCTCATACTTTAGTTAGTGTAAACATTATAAATAATGTATTTCAAGTTTTTTGACAGCCGCCTTCCCAGGATAGGGAGTTCAGGTTGACATCTGGGTGCGTTTAGGTTACAAACTGTTATATATTTTTTATTTGCTAGAAATTTTTGTAGGCAAGGGTTAAAAAGGTGCTGTTTCATCTAGTGTTTTCCAAAGTGTAGGATGAGTACTACTGCTGGTTGGCAGCATTGCCTTTTTATATGACCCTTTCCGTTGCCTACTGAGGGCAAAGCTTAGGGGTCACCTAACCAGGCCTGCAGCAATATATACTTGTTTTTCTTCACTTTTGTGCTGCTCCATTTGACACAGGGCAAAAAAACTTCAGACCTACTTGACAGCGCTTCAACCCTTCCATATAGCAACTGAAGTGACTGGCCTAAGGTGATACACAGAGATTAAACAAATCCTCCTACATAAGTTGTAACCGTTTTATCGGCAGTCCTCCTTTTGTCTTCAGCTGTTCAAAGTACAGAATTTACATAGCATTTCTCTGCTTCAGAGGGCAGGGGATAGGGATCTGTCAAACGTTGCACAGCATAGAACAGGCAGCTGAGTGTAAGCTGACACCTGAGTGGAGGGAAAGGACACACCCCTGTACAGTCTCATAGGGAAACATGCACATCTGAGGCTTTCAAACACCTGCTATATTAGGGGGGGGGTGGGGGGGGGGTTCGCTGCCATTTCCCAGGATTACTTGGTGTCAGCAGTGACTCACAACAGAGAAATGACAGAGCAGAAAAATCGCACAATGTGCTTAGGGTTGATTCAAATACACACTATAAAGGGATATATCTTTTGTTCTCTTTTCATTTCAGGGATTACCAGCCATTTTAAATTGATTGTAAATACTCTAAATTGTTTATTTAAAATAACAAACATGTTATACTTACCTGCTCTGCGCTGGATTTGCACAGATCAGCCCCGATCCTCCTTTTCTTCTGTCCCCCACTGTCACTCCTGTCTCTTCCTCCTCTCCGAATGCCCACCATAGCAAGCTGCTTGCTATGGGGGGTGCTTGTGCATACTCGCTCCCAGAGCCCCTCTGTGTGTGCTCATTGACAAACAGAGCTTGCCTTGGCCCCACCCCCTTGCCTTCTCACTGGCTGTGATTGACCGCAGAGTGACTCCCATTGCTGTCTCTGAGCCAATAAGAAGGGAGAGAGCCGAAAGAGCCTCTGCTCTTGTGCACATTGTTGGATGGAGATCAGGCTTCCGGTAAGTACTTGGGGGGGCTGGGGGGCGCTGCATGCAGAAGGTGTTTTGTTTTTGTGGGGTTTTTTTTCCCTTTAATGGTTCCCTGCTAGATGGAGGTGATCGTATTGGGTAAGAACTGTCATGTTTACTTTAGAGTTAAACATGATTTGACAATTAATATATGTAATTCAGTATTTCAGCTGTGTATTTTAGGTTTTTTCCTGGACACCTGTTTGAAATGTTTTGCAATGGGCTGAATGATGGGGTATGGCAGCAGATGTGAGAAAGGGGGCTCCAGGCTGAGATAAAGAATGGACTTTTACCCTAAAAGTTAATGGAAACTTAGGCTTTGTGTACTTTGTGTGCTTTTTCACAGATAAGAAAGCTGTACTTTTGTTTTTCTGCATAAATGAACTTGTGTGCATGCTTGATAGAAAAGAACAAAGGTATCCCATTTTAGAAATTTAAATGACTTGTGAAGGTCAGTCTGGGCAGAAATGAAGGGGAATTCCACTGCCTGAAAATGATAAATATTACACATTCAATGTCAATGTAATATTTGACTATTGTGAATGAGTGGTATCGGTCCATCTGTGCACGCAGTATATTGACTAGCACCATATCTCTCGAACAGTGTGGACATCTCATGGTAATAGCATTGTTTTATTTATTAAAGTGGTATTAAACCAAAAAGCAAATAGCAGATACATTTATTGCAGCTTACCAATTCTTTAGCTGTAATTGCTGCATTAGTTTTCTTTTTTAGACTTGCTTTGCTTTATTTTTATCTAGTCATCTGGCCGGTAAGTCTGGTGTTTAACAGAATAAGCTGTCCTGCAGATGTAGCAGACGAATGTTTACAATGATCAGTTTTTTTTTTTGTGCGAAACCTTTATCCTAAAAGGGTCACTTTAACTGATTTAAAAGTGTTAGCTGCAGTTTGGCTTCAATTTGTTATAATATTTAAATCTTCTAGTACGTCTAACACTCCCCTCCACCCTGACTGACAGTGCTGCTGTTCAAAAGTGTTGCTGTTGCTCCTCAATCCATAGTGGAGACACTCTAATACAGGAGGTGTGTTACTTGGCGGATCATCAGGCCAGCTAATACAGCTTAAACATCTAATAATTCTTTTTTGTGGTTTTTGGCTTTAATACCACTTTAGGGTGAAATGAGTACATTCATTTGTACACTGGTACACCATTGTACAGGGCATGTGGTGGTATCTTTCTGATGGAGACACAGACTAATAAACTTTAATGTGTATGTTCTAATGTATTTAAACCCTAAACATTTTTTTTCCCATTTTGAATAGTATATGGAATGGGTAAAACTCCTGTCAGGTTTTTTTTTTCAATTGTTTTCTGTCTTTGTTTTGTTGAGGAAATTTTTAATTTGCTTCCTCTCCTATCCTGAGAGCGGAAAGCAGGAATCTTCTTAGATGTCACCAGAATTGGTATCCTGAATAGACGATTTCCCTTCTCCACCTGTCTCTCCTCTAAAATGTTACATTTCCCAACACTTTCTGCCCTGGAGACAATAGTCATCAGGACAAATGGAAACAATTAATTTTTCCAGTGGGACACAGCAGTAAAACATGGCAGAGGTTCTATTCAATCTCCATTATATCCAAAATGGCTTTAGAAACTTTTTAAACTATTAATTATGTAAAGATTTGCAATAAAATCTATTCACCAGGAAGCTTTTTTTATTTGCAACCTTAACATGTGTCTAAGAGCAAAACTTTTTTTTTTTAAATTTTAGATTTGGAAAGAATGAATAAAATAGTCGAAACCTCCTGTCAGGTTTTACTGCTATTTGGGGCTCTCTGGCAGAGTTTTCTGTTTTGAGAATGTTTTACCAGACAGGAAGTATGTGTCAGGGAAACAAAACAAAAATTGACAGGTTGTAGCTTTCCCTAAAAAAGAAATAGAAATAAAAAAAATAAAATAATAATTTTGTGTTAGAAGGATTTCCCCTAACTTCCTGTCTTGAGGACAACCTTTTTACCAGACAGGAAGTGAAGAGATCTCGCTAACAGAGCCTCTGATGGCCAAAAAAACATGAACTTTCCCCTTCTTTATCCAAAAACTAGAAATAAAAAAAACAAAAACAAATATCAGATTGGCTTAAGATACACTTAAACAATGAGGGTATTTATTTATTTTTTGAAAGTCCATTTTTCTCCTGTGCCCCATCACTGGTGTCTCTTGGGGAAATAGTGCTCCATTGTTGGTGCCTGTGGGAGCAATGGTGCCCCATCTTTGGTGTCTGTGGGAGGAATGCTCCCCCATTATTGGTGTCAGTTGATGGAAGGGCACCCCAAGGGCCAGATAAAGGCAAGCAAAGGGCCACATCTGGCCCACACACCGCAGTTTGGAAACCACTGCCATAGACTTTTATAGGACCATCTCCCTAGTGTTCCACAGCATGAGATTTCCTAAACGTGTAAATGGCACCTATGACTTGCAGGCTGTTTTTAGTTGGTTTGTGCAGTTTGTGTGTTGTGATATGTTTATCATGGATTAGACACCTTTATTTTTTTAATTGGGAAGGTATCTATAGACGTTGAAAATTAAATCCAGGGCTGCTGGGGCATATAAAGAAAGCAATTTCATAATGCAGTTGTATTGGCATCTTGTCGTGCAATCTATAGTCTATTAATGCCAGTTTGTTGTGTATGTTCTGGTGACAGGCTCTCTTTGCTTCAGAAAGGTAACATGAGACAGTTTATTCTTTAAATGATCTCATTGTTCTATTGAAGCTGAGTAATACAAGAAAACAGAATCACACCTTTTCCCACATGACTAAAATGAAGCCACTTAGAGTGACAAGATTTCAGGGCTGGGGATCCTGTAGTGACACAAGGACCTAATCTCAGGATAGGTGTGAATCCCAATGCAAGTTAAGAATAACCACAGTTTAAAACCAATCAGCTTGTTCAATAAGTCGGTGTTAAAGAGCAAGCTTAAATGTAGTAATCTACAACAATCAGATTTAAAGTGGCCCAACTTCAGAATTCACTCCTCGTGAATCAATAGGGCATATGTCAACATTTATTTTGTTTTTAAATTTACCATGACTTAAAAAAACAAACAAAACTAAGCTCTCTCATGTGGCTTACCACCTTGCAATGTCGGTCACATGGTATCTGGCTATCCAGAGCATGCCGTGTATTATGTTCTTATAGACCAGTGGTTTTCAAACTGTGGCCAAAGGGCCGAATGTAGCCCTTTGCGTGCCTTCAGCCCTTGGGGCACCATTTTTCCCACGGACATCACCGATGGGGCACTATTTCTCCCACTGAGACCACCGATGGGGCATTCTTTCTTCCATTGAAACCAATGATGGGGCATTATTTCTCCCACTGGTACGAGGTACTATTCCTCAAACTGACACCAGCTGTTTGGCATTCTTCCACCCACAGACACCAGTGATGGGGATCAATTCCTCCCATTGATACTAACGATGGGCACTATTCCTCCCAGTAGGAATTGGTTACATCTGCTGACACTGGGGCATTTTCTTCTTCCTCTGAGCAAAGTCTGAACCCCTCTTCCCCCCTCTCCTTTAAGTCTGAAGGACAGTAAACTCTATGTTTTGGAAGATTGGAGACCCCTATTATAGATTTTTGAGAATATATTGTTTTTCGGATATTCCTGTCTGGAGCCACACTCCAGGCTGCTATTATAAACCTACCTATGTAGTGGACTCTCCCCTGGCACGGCATGGTTTAAAAGCTGGAGCCACGGAAGAAATACCAATACTTATTTTATCCCTCACTCCCCTGGCAGCCAGAGGCCTCCTCTGCTGTCTGGGATGTGGGTGGTCCTGACCATCCTCATGTACAATGTAGAAGTGTTGCTGGTCAGCGAAGAGAAATGGTTATGGGACCGGTTGCATGAAGAGAGGGAAGCCTGCAGGATTGAGGAGCAAGATGATTATTTTATTTTCCCCCAACCTATGCCAACATTTAAAGTGACTAAACACTGGCTAAAAAAAAAAAGAAAATTATATTCTAGTATGTACCCTTAGCTCTCAGCCTTCTCTAAATTCTTATTATTTGCTGCTGTGATCTGATGTCCTGTAAGAGGTTGGCTACCTTGATTCTCCATGGTTTCATTGTATGTTGGAACAAAACCACCCTCTTGTTCACTCCTGAGCTGTACTGTGGACTATGGGATGTCTAGTGTGCATAGAGTAGAGTACATGATCACAACTAATGTGTACTCATTCCAAACAAATGGACGTAAGGGGGAGAGGAGAGATCACAGAAGACATTGCAAGGCAGCAGAAAAACACATCTCATGAAAAAATGCCCTTAAAGCGGAGTTCCATTCAACCTATCAAAAAATAAAAGTCAGCAGCTACAAAAACTGTAGCTGCTGACTTTTAAAAAAAAACAGCCACTTACCTGTTCCTCGGTCCTATGGTGTGTCCCCAACAGCCGGTTTCACTGGCCGTCCTGTATTCCAGGAGGCCGGCATCTTCAGTGTGGGCACTCGGCTGTGATAGCTTGCAGCTTCACAGCCGGGTACCCACTGCACATGTGTGAGTAGCGCTGCACTTCATGAATGGTCCTGTAGTCTTCTGGGGCCTGTCACGTGTCCCAAAAGACTACATGGAGGGAAGACACCTTCCTATTGCCTAGGCGATCGGACTGGAAGTGGGAGCGAATACCTGTCAAATTCAGGTACCTGCTCCCCCCCACCCCCCGAAGGTGCCAATCCTTAATGGGGAGCGGAGGAGCAGTCCTTTAAAGCGGAACTTCCCCTTTTGGGTGGAGCTCTGATTTAAGGAGAGGTTGTGTGTGGATTATTCTTGTAGAATAATATTGCTTAATGTCACTTTAACACTTGCAGTGCCCTAATGGCTAAGTGATGTTCTTCCTTGTAAAATAAGATGATTAGTAAGGTTCAGCCACATGTAAATACAAATTTATAAATCGAAACAAGGCTTTAAAAATGAATCCCATGTTATTGAAATTTGAGTAAAGCTTATCTTTTTACATGTATCATTAAATTGAGTGTAGGTTACTGTTAACTGGACTAAAGTGAGATGATATCTGACTGGTAGCTAGTGCTACACAACTCCATTCAGATTTGTTGTCTATCTACAGGATGTTCAGCTTTCCCTTGGAATTCTGGTGTTTGCGATCCAGTATATTGTAGGGAGGGAGGACAAAGGGTAGGCAGTTTTAATGGATAAGTTCTTCTTTTAACAAAAAATAATAAATGCACATTAGTTTTGCTGGTATTGGTTGAACTAGATGGACTTGTGTCTTTTTTTTTCCCCAACCAGACTAACTATGTAACCATTTTTTGTTTTCGGAGCCTACAGAGCATTGCACCAGCGATCAGCAGATTGCTGGTGCCATGCAGGTGTACTACAAACTGTCAGTGTAATCTGTGTGCTCATACTGCGTATGGGCAGACCGTTTTACACTGATGGTAAGAATCAATGAACTACCACAGTGCTCAGCAGTACCGCGGTAGTTCATTGAGAACTCCAAGCTGACAGACACAAAGGCTGTTGGGACTTGTAGCTTCCCATTCACAGAGCTCTGTGAATAAATGACTTCTCTGTCACAACGGGGGGATCGGGGGGCAGGTACAGTTGTTACATGTTGCACTATGAATATGGGTGCAACATGTTACAAAAGGTGAACTTTATCCTTTAGTAATATCAGGACCTGAAATTCATCTTGGCTGCTACTACACGGGATGAAGGGAAACAAATTTGTTAGCTCTTCTATCCACACATCTATACAAAAAATAGTGTAATTTTTTTTTTTAATGTGTTGCAGTGTGTTTTAACATGTTCTCTGTATGCATTTAGGGACTAGTTCTTTGCTAATTTCAGTAGGTGTAAATAGTTACTTTTCAGGTCAAACCCCAGATATTTGGTAATTTTTATTGTAGTTTTCATAATGATAGGAGAACTGTAGAAAATGGATAATAAGTGATTATCAATGGCTAAAAACTTCTGATGTTTTATAGCTCTATGCTGCATTTTGTGCTGTGTTCTGCTCAGCTGAGTTGCTAATCGCTGGCCGCTACATTCATAATTGATGAAGTTTCCATGTTCTATATGCCATTGTTACATAGCAGTAAAGTAAATTTATGGCTGAACATCTCATACGCTTCTCATATTTTGCTTGTAGCTCCACAACATATAATAGATTACAAAATTAACAGTCTCTGTGTGGCATGTTTATCATTTTGTCACTGCAACAGTTTTCTTTTCTTCGTCAGAAATGTGGTTGGCCTTGTGGTTTCAGCCAGTTTCTTAATTTTAAAGCTCAAATCTGGACATAATTTTGTCTTTAAATTGTACCACAGCAGGGTTTAGAATAATAGAAAAAGATCAGTCTGCAATACTCGCCTCCTTTCCTGTGCTTTCTCCTGTAGTCATTTCATTGCATTATTAGATGTCCTTAGTTTTTTTGGAATGAATGACACCCAACATCCTGCAACGTGGCAAATTAAGGAACATTCTGTCATGCACCCACCTACTGAGGACGTTTGGATGTTTTATTGTTTATACACAGAAATGATGATGAGGTGATGACTTCTTCACACCTTTATTATTGAGGTTTGTCTGTCACTGGTGAAAATCAGAAAAGAACCCTTCCCTATACGACACTGGCTTAAAGACATCTGGAAAGTGTATGGGGGGGGGGGGGGTTGGGGCAAGTAGGGGAAGCACCATTTGGTGGTAGAAGTGGGATTGGAGCCAGGCTTTAAGAAACCCATTCATATATATTCATTATGTAGTGAAAATATTCAATGAAACCTTTAAAGTGCCTCAAAGCTTACATTTTGTGTGAGTTTTGGTGAATCATGCTTTTACTAGGTATATTTTTAGTACCCATAATATCTGGCTAAAGCTACTTACAGCATACCTGTCATTGAAATACAAGACTACAAGGTGTTTAGAAGTCTACTAAAATACAACTGGAGGCCCAAAACCCAGGTACCTATTCTAAAAAATTGACACTTCTGGTATCAACAAAAGTGTATACAACCTCAGTATGTAAAAACCCGTTCTGTATTGTCCTATAGAACATCCGTTTATCAAAAACTGACCTGTCCTATCCTGTAGAACATCAATATGTGAAATGCGAGTGGATTTGTCCTATATTGTAAAACATCACTATGGCTAAAGCCAAACTTTTGTGTTCTATAGAGCATCAGAATGTCAAATGCTACCCTGTCCTATAGAACATCAGTATGTCAAAAGCTGATCTGTCCTGTCCTATAGAGCAGTGGTCCACAAACTGTCAGATGTAGCATGTTTGCAGGTGTTCATGCTGCCCTTGGGGCACTATTCCTCTCATTGCTATGAAGGAATATTCCTGCCATTGACACTAACCACTGGGCACTATCCTTCTCATTGATACAAATGATGGAGCACTATTTCTCCAACTAATATCAATGATGAGGCATACTTTCTTCTACTAATACCAATAAAAGGGCTCTATTCTGCCAATGAATTCCAATGATGGGGCTCTAGTTGTCCTCCTATCGACCTCAGGTGTTCTATAATTATTTTACTTTCACTGGTCACCAAGAGTTTGATGCATTGTATACTTTCATTGATGCCAGGGCATTTTCTACTTCTATTGGCCACAATCTGTCCCCTTAAGTCTGCAGGACAGTAAATTGGCCCTTTGCTTAGAAAGTTTGGAGACCTCTGCTATAGAACATTAGTATGACAAAAATGACCTGCCTTGTAGAACATCAACATGTCAAAAGTTAATCTGTCCTGCGCAATAGACCATCACTATGACCAGTGCTGATCTGTCTTGTATTATAGAATATCAGTATGCCAAAAGTTGACCTGTTCTATAGAGTATCAGAATGACAGTCCTCTTCACTGGATGAAGTGTGCTGAAAAAATAGCTTTGATGTCAAAGCTACTGTAGCAGAAAATCATTAAAATTTTCTTTTAGACACAAAGGGTGACATTTTAATTTTATTAATTTATTTTTAAAGTAGCCCCCAAGAGGGATATTTTTTCCAGCCCTTAGATTTATTTGCCAGTCATCTGTATGAATTGGCCACATGTGCCCATGGCAGTACCATGCTGGAGACTTGTCACATTGCCTATTTATGGATCTGGGGGCTTTAACTAGGTTTTAAAATAATCAAGTTTGCTATTTGAGTGGCATGGCTTATCTGTTTTGATTTGAAATTGGGAAAGAGATTGTGGGTTTGCAAAATGGCTAACAAAAGAATACTTTTTTTCCTTCTAGAACTAGGTGTGATTAGAATAGTCCGTAATAATGGCTACAGTACAACGTATAGTACAAGTGTATTGATGTAGCTCTATAATCCATGAGACTGACTGTCATGAAGCATGTTGTCGGCCCATAGCTGTGATAAATGCTCAGTGCCTAAGCATGTGTAATAACCTTCCATCCTTTGTGTAATAACCTTCCATCCTTTGTGTAATAACCTTCCATCCTTTGTGTAATAACCTTCCATCCTTTGTGTAATGTTACCCTTCAGATTAATCAACCACTTGGATTGTGTGTACATATAGTCATGGGCCAGTTCAACAAATACCCACTGTCCACAGACTAACTGGAAAGATATATGTTTTGTGTGCTCAGTTCATTCGCTTGAAAAATGAATTTACAATGGCTGTCACCTTACTACAGAATGTAGTGAATAAATAACAATCATGAGCGAAGGATGATAAACAAGCAAAGAGCCGGGAGTGAGCTTGGTACCCTTAGGTGACCTCAGAAATACACTGGCCTCTGTTATATTACTGATTATACTGCTGGCACCAGTGGACTTGTTCAGTAGGTTTAAGAGGGAGAATAATCAATATTAATCCAGATTCATTTGCCAGACTAGGAGCCTAAAGGCCTCCCCGAAGATGTTATATGACTGTTGTTCAATTCTTGGGAACAGCATTAGAAGTATATTGACATCTTCAAGAGGATGAAGAACCTTTAAGAGTGGAAATATCAGAGCTGCGATTGCTAACTTGTCTTTGTGTATGTCTGGTTGAAATAAAGAGAAAAGAAAAAACATATTTAGTACGTCACTATAATACATGTACATATTCTCAGCCTTTATCCAGCTATCTTCATGCTGATCCTGCAAGAATTATGAGAGCTTTTAGCTTCTTGTAGTGAGCCACAAACACTGCCTCTGCAGTGCTGTCAGGCCTGCTTGAGTCCTCCTTTACTGAACTACAGAACTACCCCTCCCCGTTCGGTTATAAAGATCAAAATTGTAGAGGAGTGCTGTAGTGCAGCAAAGGAGAACAGGGTGGAGCTGACAGCATTCTTTGGGGGATTTCATTTTTGCAGATGCAGCATTGTTGGCACACAAAAGGCTTGTTCACACACAGGTTTGTGCTCTCTGAAGAGAAAACTGCATTCAGATTGCTCTTCAGAGAGGATTTGACAGGCAACGAGGAGGTGCTGTATGTATCTCTTCCTTACTGCCTGCTTTAGCCCCTTAAACCCCACGCTAGCATGCAACAACTGCATGCATTACGGTTGCGGGCAGTTGCAGAGTGGCCTCATTTATTTAAATCAGCAACAGAGAGGTATAATACCTGCAGTGAAGCAAAGCATTGCAGCTGTGGCTGGCATGTCCACACCTCTGGCCACTGTTTCTGCAGCTACAGAGGGGTGGTTGGGGGGGCGATAAAGTGGCTCAACTAGTGAGAACGAGTCCTACAGGTAGTTAGATGTATGCTGGATTTTGGGCAGGCCAACAAATACATAACCTTTTAATGGTGCTTAAAGAGGAGCTCCAATCTCCTCTGAAAAAATTAAGTCAGCAGCTACAAATACTGTAGCTTCTGCTTTTAATATAAGGACACTTACCTGTCCAGGGATCCAGCGATGTCCTCACCTGAGTGATTTTTCAATTGGCTGCGGGTGCAGGCGCCAGCATCTTAGGTAAGAGAAACTGGCAGTGAAACTGGCTGCACAGACTTTTTCCTACTGCTCATGTGCGAGCTGCACTTTGTGAATGGTCCTGCAGTCTTCTGGGATCTATGATGAGCACCAAAAGGCTGAGGGGGGAGGAGGTTAGGGCTGAACTTCTAGATCTCCATGGCGATCTGACGAAGTGGGATCGGGTACCTGTCAAATCCAGGTACCTGCTCCCCCCAAAAAGTGCCAAATATTGCAGTGAAAGGAAGGGGGGGGGGGGTAAAGGAGGATGCAAACAAGCTGCCTTCCTCATCCGTGCTTCAATACTTGCTTTCTTACTGTCCTGTAACAAATCTAGAGGTGAGGTGTTTTTTGGCACTTCACTGGCTGCATGCTACTTTTGGAGGTCAGTGACTTAAGCTCTGAATGAAGAATATAGTTAAGGCCTCTTGCACACGGTACTGATGTTTTGAGCATCAGCATTTTTGGATATAATTGCAAACGTTTGTTTTGCGCATATTTTCACATATGCGTATAATACTGTCCTATGCAAAATCCATTATAAGTTATGTTCATATGCGGGTTCCGGCGCAAAATACTGTACCAGGAACACATTTCTCATTTTTTTTCTCTCTCAAGAATACACAGCACTTGTTTACACACCTGTGTGTACAGGCACATTGTAAACATTGGATCAGTAAAATGTAAAAAAAAATGCTGTAATGCGCTTTTTCAAGCTGCAATGTGCAAGAGGCCTAATACCTCTGGAGTTCTGGATGATAGGGGTTTGTTGTCTGGGTTGGGCTATTTAGCTGATACATTGATGAACTTGTCCTCCTGTTAGTAGTCTTGTTTTCCTCATTTTGCCAGATTTGTTTTCGCTGATTTTTAAAATATTTTTAGGTTTTTCAACATTTTGTTACATTGTACTTTGTAGAGCATTTCTTCTGACCACGTTTGAACTTACAGGGCAACTTTACCTTTGTGCATTACTGCAGAACAGGTTAATGCATGGGTGTAGAGGTTTCTTTTATTTCTCTTATTTTGAATGGCACACAAAAAAAAATAAAAAAAATACCTATGATATAGTTCACCACAACACATGGATGCGCATTCATTGTGCGTTGTAGTGGTCTGCATTATGAGAACTACTGCAGTTAGGTTTTTGTTAGTGTATTTGGGCATGTTGAAAGCAACTGGGCTGGCTTAACGCAGCATACATTATCCCACACAAAGGAGGGAATGGGCCCTTGCAGATTTATAGAAAATAAAGGTGAAATTTAAAGTGTTTGTAAACCTTTACATAAGTATACCCAGTGAAGTCGCTGGCCTTAGATTATACACAGAGAATCAAATCCTCCTACATACGTGGTGCCTGATTGTCTGTCCTCTACTTCCATTCAAAATGCAGAATTTACACTGAAGCTCTGAAAAGCAGGAGGAAAGGAGCTCTGAAGTCACATTCTGCAGAGCTCAATGAGAGCTGATCAGAGGGAAGGGACACACCGTTCCTCACACAGCTCACAGGAACAGAGCTGAGGCTGTCAATCACAGGCTGTGTGCTAGAGCTCCCTGGGCAGCAGAAGGAATGACACTTAGACAAGTACACATTATAGAGGGATATGCTTTGTACATATTTCATGTCTGAGGTTTACAACCACTTTAAGGAAGAAATAAAGCACAACATATTTAAAGTAAATAGACATATAAGTATATATTGAAAGGAGCCTGTCATGAGTGAAGTATATTCCCTCTGACCCAGAAAAAGTATGCTTCAGTGTGAATTGAGTGAATCAGAACTTTTTGATATACAAACATGTTTTATAGTAATTGATTCAAGCAAGTAGCATTTTTTGAAGATCAAAATGGCAGCCCCTGCCTTTATTTCTGAACACATTTCCTTGACCTGAAATGCACATTTTCCAAGAGCTGGTGTTTTAGTGTCTTCCTGAAACCAACCGCTTTTATTGTGAACTTTGCTAGACAGGTAGCTTTGGAATTATCAAGGGAAAAGTGAAAGGCAAGTTGACTGATCTGTTCTGTTAATGTAAATTGCTCCTTTGGGGATGAACGGGTATGGATCTTGCAGCACAGGTACTGTTCCTAATAAGCCGTCTTCTTGTTTTCATTCCGCAGCGGTGAGTCAGGTTTCTAGATGATCTTTTTTTAATTGCATAATTGATCAATATAACTTATTGAGCTGGTTAATTTTCTGACTGCTTTTTCTAGGGTTGTGTTTGCTTATCCATCTCATTGGCTTTTTCATTGCTTAATATATTGTAATTGTTTTATTCTGTTTGTACAGCTATTTCTCGATGCGCTACATTCCTTTTTTTGGTCATAGATTAACTTTTATCATGGCAGTTGTAGTACTATTTTGAGATATAAGCCACAGAAACAATTGAGTACTGTCCGTGATACTTTTTTTATTTGCACTAACATACAATTTTGAGGACAAGCTTTCGGGGTATGTCCCCTTCTTCAAAGTCCAAACAGTACTATTACAAATCACAAAGTTTAAGCAGAATGTTAGAAGGGATTGAGGAAAAAAATAAAAAAAGGCTACAGAAAAGATACATCAAGAGCTACAAAAGATACAAAAGTTTGGACTTTGAAGAAGGGGACATACCCCGAAAGCTTGTCCTCAAAATTGTATGTTAGTGCAAATAAAAAAAGTATCACGGACAGTACTCAATTGTTTCTGTTGCAAATGCACTAATACGGCTACAATCACCTCAAGCGAGATATAAGCCAAAAACAGTTGTGCTTTACAGTATTAATCTGGCCATAGATGGTTCAAATATTGGCCAGTTCAGCAGGGACGGGCTATGATTTGAACCATCTAGGAGTATGCTGATTGAACCCAAGCTGTACAACAATTGAATTGAGTACAATCAGCTTGACAGATTTTCTTTGGATTATAGCTGCAGTAAGTAATCGCTGTGTTCTCCCGATGGGGAAGACTCTCCTCCACCAGGAGAACACAATAGGTCTGTGGGAGGGATTCAGTGACAGTGTTGATGGGGGAACTTAGCAATTTTCTTTGTAGGAAAGAAAATCGCATGATCTATGGCTGTCATTAGATTCTCTTGTAACTTTTCTCTCACCCTTCTTCCTACCCCCTAATCCATTTGGCAGTTGAAATAAAATTCCTTGTGCAGCTGAGTCTCCTATGTCTGCCGACAGTGTCAGTGGATCCAACGTGCAGCCTAGAGACTGGTCATCTTTTCTTAAAGTCATCTCTCTGCATTGCAGTCTTCTGCATCCTGAGAGTACCTTTCCATTTTTGGGGGCTGGAGTCTGACCAGCAATAGTATTGCCCCTGCTGTCAGTGATCAGTAGTTATAAATGCTTTGGTATCTGGTCAGCAGAGGTAATAAATGCCGCTGCATCAGTGGTCACTAGTATTAAAATAAAAAAATAAAATAAAATAACAAAAATGCCCTTGTTCATATGGCCAGTGGGAATAATAAATGGCCGGTGTCATTGGTTGTAATAAATGCCATGGTGTCATGGGCGGTCAAAAAACGAAACAAAAAAATTGCATTGGTAGTCTGTGGGAGTAAAAAATGCCCCATTATCAGCAGTAGGAATGGGCGTTCCTTTGTGATCAGGAGAAATAGTGCCGCAGAGTTGGAGTTCAGTGGTAGGCGCCATAATCCCTGCAGTGTCATTAAAGGCCAGGACTATACAGTCACAGTTGGGTTGGACATCAAACCATCAAACAGCCCAATAGTGCCTTTTCGTTTGTCATGTACTTTAGTGCTCTGTATTCCAGTGCCTGGCACTCACAGCCATTCTGCATACAGCTGTTTCCTCTATTCGGCTTGCAGTAGGATAGCCATGCACGCATGCAGGGTTATCTCATTGCCTGGCTGGGTGTTCGGGAAGCAGTGGGGCAAAACCAGTCTGAGAGCCATGATTTGGGGACCTCTACTCTATTCTTTTCTTTTCATGCTGTGTTTAATGTATGTATCTTTTGTTGCCCATCTCAGTCAAATTGCAAATGGAATTCGTTAAATTCAGAACAGAAAAAAGGAAAAATAATTTCTGGTTGATATTTGCAAAACATTTCTTCTTTCAGACACTTGAATATGAGGTCTATTATCCATTAGAGTGAAAAGCTCGCTATAGTATTAGAATTCTTTCTTGATGACAGGGAATTTATCAGTTCCTCTTTTTTGTACTGGAAATGGATAATAAAAAGCTGCCTCATTATCTATTGCAACTTCCCATCCTTCTTATAATGTCTAATATTTTGGTACTGCTAATAGAGAACTTGTTCCATTCTCTTATAAGCCTATTTTATACTGTAAATGCTTATTCATTTGACAGCTAAATGAATTCTGTTGGGCTACTATGCTTTGCACTTAACTCCTTACACTTATTTATTGAATAATAGATGGGTTCGTATTGTTTGCTTTTGGTACTACACTTTGGACTTGGCTCTTTGCCTTGTTTTATTGTTTTATTTAATAAGGAAAATCAAGCCTCATTGATGGACTTTTCTTCTCAGAAATCTTGTCCTTGTTTGGTAAGGTCAGATATAGGGGGTTATTTAGTAAAGCTGAACAGTGCTAAATCGGGTGCAGCTCTGCATAGAAACCAATCGGCTTTCAGGTTTTATTTGCAAAGCTTAATTGATCAAGTTGAATTTCCAAGCTGATTGGCTAATGTGCACAGCTGCGCCAGATTCTAAGTGCTCCAGTTTTAGTAAATCTACCCCATAGAGTTGTGTCCTAAACAGACAATAATATTGTCAGTAGCACAGTATTATTATTATTACACAGGATTTATATAGCGCCAACAGTTTGCTCAGCGCTTTACAATATAACGGGAGACAATACAGCAATGATACAGTGCAATACAAGAGGGATAGGAGGGCCTGATCCTGGGAACTTACAATCTAGGAGTACTAAATGGTTAGCACTTCCGCCTGGCAGCACTAGGGTCGTTGGTTCAAGTCCCAGCCCTGGCACCACCTGCCTGGAGTCTGCATGTGCCTGTGTAGGTTTCCTCTGGATACTCCGGTTTCCTCCCACACTCTAAAGACACATGCTGGTAGGTTAATTGGTTTCTGTCTAAATTGACCTTAGTATTATTATTATTATTACTACGAGTTTATATAGCGCCAAAGGGTTTGCTCAGCGCTGTACAGTAGGGGGGACAATACATGGCACAGTACAACAACAACAAACAATGTACGAGGGGTAAGAGGGCCCTACTCTTATGAGCTTACAATCTAGTATGTGTATGTATGTATGTATGTGGGTAATGGCCTTTTAAATTGTATGCTCCTTGATGGTGCTATATAAATACCTGTATAAAATAAAATATTGCGCTTAGCTGTTATAGTGATCTATAGCTTTCAAACCGTAGAGCCGATGACCCAGAGCAAGTATGCAAATCTGGAATGTCTGTTAAATGAATCCTTATCTGCATACTTTTTCAGGTCACTGACTCAGTTTGGAACTACAATTTTTCAGGCTATGTTTCTCTCATGATGGGTATTTATCTCCTGTACATGACCAAATAGAAATGACTCAGGGATTCGCATTAGTCCTGTGATTCTCAAAAAATTAAATGAAACAGCCTACATCAAAGGGATGAAGAAAAGGGATCAAAGGTTAAGCAGATGTTTAAATGGGTACTTTAGGAGGTCACAATAAAGTTGAAAAATGTCCCTTTTAATGGACTTATAATTAATTAACTGGCCAGCACTTGCTTTAAAACTATGGAAAGCTTGCCAGAGCCTATTTCAAACAAAAGTGTTTTCATGTCATCACAATGTATAAAACGGCTCATTCTTTATTTCAGGATAATGGGTGGAACTGTGCAAATAATTTCTTTATGGCCTTAGGACAACTTTTTACCTGGAACTGCTGATTTACAGCTCATATATGGCCTAATACTGTGGAGGTTTTATGATGCTGCAAGTGTTGAAGAGTGTCATCATACCAGTAGGGAATACAGTATTACTGCTGGTGAGCGTTCCATTTAAAGCTAAAGATTCTAATTCTACTGAGGGTTATAATAATATTGGGGCATATTACGATTTTTAAAACCATATCTGCAGCACTCATCAGTCGTATTTACCACTGCTTACAAAGTGCACCCCTACTTACCTGTTGCAGTGTCCTGGGATGCCTTGGTTCTTTTGGATGTTAGAATTTTCTCCAATACAGGGGGCTAAGGAGACATGGCACTTCTAAACTAGTGTGTCTTTAATTTAGTCAAAATCCAGTAAGCTGGTATTGTACCATCCAGTCTGTCAATTTTCATGTATACAGAGTGCCACCTGTAAGAGTGAATACATAATTATTTTATAAAGTAGCAGGGAAGGTTAAAAAAGGATTAAAGCTGAACTCCAGAAAGCTATAAAAGTCCTCCTTTGCAGTTGCGCCTCCCCCAACTTTGGACTGAGAGAGCACGTCAATATGAACACTTCAACTCATATAGTCCATCTAGTGAGCGAGCAAGGGTAACTTTGACTTGGGCCACCAACACTTTGTGAGTGACCAGATTGAGGGCTCCTAAGCTGTTGTGCTGATGAGGTGGTGGTATTCCTACTAGAGCAGCGGTTCTCAACCTGGGGGTCGCGACCCCTTTGGGGGTCGAATGACTATTTCACAGGGGTCCCCTAAGACCATCGGAAAACACATATTTCCGATGGTCTTAGGAACTGAGACACCGCTCCTCTATCCGTCTCCAGGCGGGTCCACCCACATGCAGATACACCCACATTTCCCTGGACCGTGATGTGTGGGCGGGATGACATGCTGCCCCTGTCATATGGCCACACCCCCGGGATCACTCAACAGCTCCGCCTCCTCGCCAGTGATTGGCCGCCGTAACTGTAGCTCAGGAGGGGCACACAGGTGGCCAATCACTGGCGAGGACGTGGAGCTTGGAGAGGAGGAGCTGAGTGGCAGCGCGAAGATTAAAGAAGATCGAGTGAGGGAGCTGCCGGAGTGAGTGAAGAGGAGAGTGACCGGAGAAGGAAGACAGCTGACCAGTAAGTGTCTGTACCGTGCAGATGGTGCTGGTGCAGCCAGGTATGCTGACTGTAGATGGGAGAGGGAGGGAGCGAGCCCAGGCTGGAGCAGGGATCAGCAAGGTAAGTATCATTGGTGTCAATGGGAGGAATAGTGCCCCATCATTGGTGTCACTAATACCAATGATGGGGCACTATTCCTCCCACTGACACCAATGATGGGGCACTATTTCCCAACCACTGACACCAACGATGGGGCACTATCCCCCCCCCCCACTGACATCAACGATGGGGCACTACCCCCCCCCCCACTGACATCAACGATGGGGCACTACCCCCCCACTGACATCAACGATGGGGCACTACCCCCCCCCCCACTGACACACTGACATCAACGATGGGGCACTACCCCCCCCCCACTGACACACTGACATCAACGATGGGGCACTACCCCCCCCCCACTGACATCAACGATGGGGCACTACCCCCCCCCCCACTGACATCAACGAATGGGCATTATCCTCTCTCCCCCCCCCCACTGACATCAAAGATGAGGCACTATCCCCCCCCCCCCCCACACTGACTTCAATGATGGGGCACTATTCCTCCCACTGATACCAATGATGGGGCACTATTCCTCCCACTGATACCAATGATGGGGCACTATTCCTCCCACTGATACCAATGATGGGGCACTATTCCTCCCACTGATACCAATGATGGGGCACTATTCCTCCCACTGATACCAATGATGGGGCACTATTCCTCCCACTGATACCAATCCCACTGATACCAATGATGGGGCACTATTCCTCCCACTGATACCAATGATGGGGCACTATTCCTCCCACTGATACCAATGATGGGGCACTATTCCTCCCACTGATACCAATGATGGGGCACTATTCCTCCCACTGATACCAATCCCACTGATACCAATGATGGGGCACTATTCCTCCCACTGATACCAATGATGGGGCACTATTCCTCCCACTGATACCAACGATGGGGCACTATTCCTCCCACTGATACCAACGATGGGGCACTATTCCTCCCACTGATACCAACGATGGGGCACTATTCCTCCCACTGATACCAACGATGGGGCACTATTCCTCCCACTGATACCAACGATGGGGCACTATTCCTCCCACTGATACCAACGATGGGGCACTATTCCTCCCACTGATACCAACGATGGGGCACTATTCCTCCCACTGATACCAACGATGGGGCACTATTCCTCCCACTGATACCAACGATGGGGCACTATTCCTCCCACTGACACCAACGATGGGGCACTATTCCTCCCACTGACACCAACGATGGGGCACTATTCCTCCTACTGATACCAATAACGGGCACTATTCCTCCCACTGATACCAACGATGGGACACTATTCCTCCCACTGACATCAGTGATGTGGCACTACTCCTCCCACTGACACCAATGAAGTGGCACTACTCCTCCCACTGCAAAATTACAGTTTTGAAGTAGCAACAACAATCATTTTATGGTTGGGGGTCACCACAACATGAGGAACTGTACTAAAGGGTTGCGGCATTAGGAAGGTTAAGAACCACTGTACTAGAGGATCTGGTCTTGTTTCTGGGACCTCTGCAGAGAATTGTCATTCCACTCTCCTAGTTCATTACCTCTGCCAACCTTCTTACCTGCTCTGCAACTACAGCATGAGGCTGGTGTACTGACAATTCAGACCCAATCAACTTTCTGAGGGAATTTCCTTCCCTCGTTTTTTTTTGTGAAGTGTTTCTTAAAGTGGAACTAAACTGTGATCACCACAAACTGAAAATACTACTTAATTAATTTTTAATAACCCAAGCAAACTCGCCCATCCATCAATGTCTCCATGCTTTATTTTGTTGATAGATCACTTTGAAAAATTGCCTTCTAGCATTTTTAGCTGTGGCCATGTTCAGAATGGGCAGATCATATTTATTTATATATATATTTATATCTCCTGTATAATAATATAGTATCTACATCCTGGAATCCATCTGTGCTTAACTCAGGCATGTAGGTAGGAGGGTGTGCTTAGCTGGAAAACCCCTCCTCCAGAGGAAAGAAAAATATATATTATATAATGTAAAAAATATTATTTCAGGTACTTGTATAGCGCTGTCAATTTACACATTGCTTTAAATATTTACAGTAATACCTATGTAATTTTCGGTTTATGAATGAAAATCAATTGAAAATAATTACAAATTTGCTGTCACTTTCCCTGGAGTTAACGGAAACTTTTTATTTCTTTTAAGAAACTGAAAGGAAACATTGTTTCTCTTAACTTGGGGAAATAAACTAAAAGAAAACTTTTTCTTTTAGCTAAGGGGAAAGTGAGAGCTGAAGGGTAATTTACATTTAAAAACCAGCACCATAATAAAAACAAAATGGCATGGGTCCCCCCTCCCATCCATACCAAGCCCTTCGGGTCTGGTATGGATTTTGAGGGGAACTCAATACTAGATCCTTATCTGAGCATGCAGCCCGGCAGGCCAGGAAAGGCGGGGGGGGGGGGGGGTGGTGCTTGTTGATGGGGGCAAAGGGCCTCTTTCCCACAACCCTGGCTGGTGGTTGTGGGGGACTGCAGGCAGGGGGCTAATCGGAATCTGGAAGCCCCCTTTAACAAGGGGCCCTCAGATCCCACCCCCCCCATGTGAATGACTATGGGGTACATGGTACATCTACTCATTCAAAAAAAAAAAAAAACTAAAAAGTGTAGTGTGAAAAAAGATAGGACAAGTCCTTTGTTAAAAGAATGTCCCCGCAGTAGATCCCACATCAATCGCGATGCCCGTCCTGAACACAGAATTAAAAAAAAAAAAAGCCTCCGCTCCCGATGATGGCTTCCAGCCTTCTGCCTGCTTCGGTGGTTTGACAGTTCTTAGATATGTAAGGGGCGGGGCCACCCGGGGATATCACCTGAGTGACCCCTCCCCATGTACCTGGAGGAAACACGCAGGCACAGGGAGAACATACAAACTTCAGGCAGCTGGTACCGTGGCTAGGATTTGAACCAACAACCCTAGTACTGTACTGCCAGGCGGAAGTGCAAACCATTTAGCCACTGTGCTGCCCAGTTTAGAAACCAGGGAACAGAAATGGAAAAAAAATGAAAAGTGAATATTTATATACCTTTTCTATATATTTACTAATCCTGCAGAATTAAATGGTTAATATTAGTGGTGCACCGAAATGAAGATTCCGTTGCTGAAACCAAAACCGACAATTCAGGATGCACTTGGCTAAAAACCGAAACGAACGGTTTAAAAAAAAAATGTTTTAATGTGGCTGGCATTGGGGCGAGATTTTCCATAGAAGTCAATGGGACAAGATTTTGCATATAAGTCAATGGGACGAGATTTTGCATGGAAGTCAATGGGACGGGATTTTGCATGGAAGTCAATGGGACGGGATTTTGCATGGAAGTCAATGGGACGGGATTTTGCATGGAAGTCAATGGGACGAGATTTTGCATGGAAGTCAATGGGACGAGATTTTGCATGGAAGTCAATGGGACGAGATTTTGCATGGAAGTCAATGGGACGAGATTTTGCATGGAAGTCAATGGGACGAGATTTTGCATGGAAGTCAATGGGACGAGATTTTGCATGGAAGTCAATGGGACGAGATTTTGCATGGAAGTCAATGGGACGAGATTTTGCATGGAAGTCAATGGGACGAGATTTTGCATGGAAGTCGCCATGGGACGAGATTTTGCATGGAAGTCGCCATGGGACGAGATTTTGCATGGAAGTCGCCATGGGACGAGATTTTGCATGGAAGTCGCCATGGGACGAGATTTTGCATAGAAGTTGCCATGGGACGAGATTTTGCATTGAAGTCTATGGAACGCATAGCCTTGGCAAAATGCCAATAAGCTTATTTTCGGTGACTGATATATCCGTCCATCCCTAGTTAATATTGATCGAGAGAGTTTAGTACCGCTTTAAAGAGACCATAAACACCCAAGCACTCCCACATCATTGTGTGTTGCAGCTTTTAAGTGTGAATCTTCCTGTGGAGCACTGGTGTTACACTAGTCCTGTATGCAGGCAGTACATAGTATGCTATCTGTTGTAGAACTACAGGTCCTGAAGGGGTTAGTAGATCCTCAACAACTGCAGGCTCAAAGCTTGCCCATACTAGCACTGGTTAATGTGCATGTCAAGGCAAAAAATAATTATTCAACACATCTGTGCAATACATGCAACTTCCCCAATGTTTATTGCCTTCAACATGCTGCAAGTACAGAAAAATAACAGCTGATGTAAAACTAAACTTTATTTTTGACATGACAAAATGGCTTTGAATTTCTAAGCACGCATTGTCAGCCCAGCCTACTTCATTTCTGATTACAAAGAACACAGATCTCTCCTCTCATCTCGTGAACAAGCAGAGAGCACAGGATGTTACCAGCTCACATTTCTGACAAAATCAAGATTTTATTATTTATCAAGCAGATAACAATACACTTTTAGTGGTATATTTAACAGACCAAAGACCATTGTTGGGGTGTCCATAGACTGATGCAGTGATGCTTTTATTAAATATTTCAACTGTATTATTCATTTGGGAAACAGGAGACTAACAGCTTATGGTTTGTGGTGTAAAGATGCATTCATGATGCAGTTTGTCATGTGTCCCCCCCCCCCAGTGCATGTTCTGCTTTATAAGACCACCATGCACACAGGCAATTCATATTTGGTGCATATAACATAATACACATGATAAGATCGGATGAATGATCAACATGGTGTTTTGTTTTTTTTTTTTATTATTTGTGTGCATGCTGGTCTCCTTATCAAAAAATGGAGAGGTTACTCAACTTCCGAAAGTTCTCGACTGCATAGAATTATATTGTATTTTCACATGAAAACTGTACTGATTAAATGAAAATCGTACAATCTGGCATTGTATGTTTTTTGTCCCTTTTGGATAATTTCGGATGAACTGTCATGGTCGGCTTTTTACAAATGTTCAGATTATAGTACGATCGCTTCGAAAGCTGTATTTTTCGTACGATCATGTGTAGGTCCGGGAGCAGGGCACACTGTCCAGCACCACTCCTGGCAGCCTGAAACTCTTTGAGAGACTGAAAACTGTTTTGGCTGAATGGGGTTGGGTGGTGCCCCTAGTTGTACTAAGACTGGCCATAAATTAAACTGTTCTTGGCCAATTTTCCTTTCGATTTACCAAAACCATATAATGAGGTCAAACCTAAACACTTTCAATTTGTATGCAGTCAGGCAGGCCCTTGCTCTACATAGTTGAAGGTAAATCCAAAGGAAATTGAACAAGAAGATTGTATAATGTAGGAGGAGCTTAACGTTTAGGGCAGTATGCGCCTATAGATAAATGACTAGACCATAGGAAGCCTGTGTTCTAGTCTCTAGGTGCATACTGCCATACATGGTAGTACCGCTAGGTGCATCGTCCAGCCTTGTCGAGCTGCAGCAGCAGTTTGAAAGGCTGCCAGCATCAGGGGTGGATGGTGCACCTTGCCTTCCACTTGCATCTAAACACCACAGCCTCATGCACACAGGACGGAAAAGAAACCAAAAACTCTCCTAGAAGCCTTCCTTCTGGCAGCAGCGTTTTTGCAGTAAAAAAGCCTGACGTTTGTAACAGTAGCTAGCTCTTTAACAAGCGTTTAGGCATGTTTACATGCATGAAGCGCTTTGGCGATAATTCATTTAATTGGCCATAATAAATTATTCTGCCCATTGAAATGAATTAACGTTCAAGTGCTAAAAGCGCCTATTGTTAACACGCGTTTAGGCACATTGAAACGCTTTTATGAGTCAAGCCTTTTTTCTGTCAAAATGCTGTTGCTTTTGCCCTGTTTTTTTTTTCCTGCTTATAAATACTTCTGCCACTAAAAGCTCCTAAAAATGTGTCTGCATGAACACATAGGATAGCATGAAGTGCCGTTTACAAGCTGTTAAAGAAAAACAAAAATGGCTGACTCACCAAAATGTTGCTGCAAAAATGCCCTGTGTGCATGAGACCCTATTGTTGACCTAGTATAGGATCTATTTTTCCATAATAAATCAGTGGGAAGAGACTACCATGTTTAACACTTTTTTTTTTTTTTTTTTTTATTATTTCAGGTACTTATATAGAGTAGTTTTTTTTTTCCAGGTATTTACCAAAACATATTCAAGCTATAGTTATATAATAGTTCTGGGCTGAAAGTTCACACTCTCAGGCTTAATTTGAGGGTATGTACATCCAAATTAGAGGAAGGGTTTAGGAATTACATCTCTTAAGAGTAGCCATCCCCCCTTTTTCAGGGGACCAAAAGTAATTGGACAATTGAATATAATCATAAATAAAACGTTCATTTGTAATATTTTGTTGAGAATCCTTTACTGGCAATGATGGCCTGAAGTCTGGAACCCATGGACATTACCAAAGACTGGGTTTCCTCCTTTCTGATGCTTTGCCAAGCTCCAACTGCAGCTGTCTTTGGTTGTTCTTGTTTGTGGGTCTTTCTGCCTTTAGTTTTGCCTTCAGCAAGTGAAATGCATGCTCAATTTCGTTGAGCTCAGGTGATTGACTCGGCCATTGCAGAATATTCCACTTCTTTTCCTTCAACAGCTCCTGGGTTGCTTTGGCAGTGTGTTTTGGATCATTATCCATCTGTACTGTGAAGCGCCTTCCAATCAACTTTGCTGCATTTGGCTGAATCTGGGCTGACAGTATATCTCTAAACAATGCAGAATTCATCCGGCTGCTTCTGTCTTCTGTCACATCATCAATAAACACTAATGACCCAGTGCCACTGGAAGCCATGAATGCCCATGCCATCACACTGCCTCCACCATGTTTTACAGATGATGTTGTGTGCTTTGGATCATGAGCTGTTCCAAGCCTTCTCCACACTTTTTTCTTCCCATCATTCTGGTACAGATTAATTTTAGTTTCATCCATCCAAAGAATGCTTTTCCAGAACTGGTCTGGCTTTTTATATGTTTTTTGGCAAATTCTAATCTGGCTTTTCTATTGTTCAGGCTTATGAATGGTTTGTACCTTGTTGTGAACCCTCTGTATTAGCTCTCAGTGAACTCTTCTCTTGATTGTAGACTATGACAATGATACGCCCACCTCCTGGAGAGTGTCCTTCACTTGTCTGGATGTTGTGAATGGGTTTTTCTTTACCATAGAGAGGATCCTGGGATCATCCACCACTCTTTTCCTCTGTGGATGTCCATGCCTTTTTATGTTGTTGACCTCACCAGCGTGTTTTTCTTTCCTCAGAATGTACCAAACTGTTGATTTGGCTACTACTAATGTTGCTACTATCTCTCTGATGGATTTGTTTCATTTTTGAAGCATTACAATGGTCTGTTTCACTTGCATGGACATCTCCTTTGAATGCATGATGTAGGTTCACAGCAATAGATTCCAAATGCAAATACTACACTTAGAATCAACTCCAGACCTTTTACCTGCTTAATTGATGAAGGATTAGTGAAGGTGTAGCCCACACCTGGCCATGAAACCGCTTTTGATTCAGTTGCCCAATTCCTCTAATTTGGATGTACATACCATCAAATTAAACCTGAGAGTGTGCAGCCCATATCCATTATAAAACTATAGCTTAAATATATTTTTGTAAATACCTGAAACAAAAAACTAAAATTCTGCCTGTGTTCAAATATATATGGACCGAACTGTATATTGTACATGCACATCAGTCCCTAACCCTCAAGGGGCGTACAAGCTAAGGTCCCTAACTTACATTCATACATACTACAGCTAATTTAGACGGGATCCAATTAACCTACCAGCATGTCTTTTGGAGTGTGGGAGGAAACCGGAGTACCCAGAGGAAACCCATGCAGACACAGGGAGAACATGCAAACTCCAGGCAGGTGGTGCCGTGGTTGGGATTCGAACCAATGACCCTAGTACTGCCAGGTGGAAGTGCTAACCATTTAGACACCGTGCTGCCTCTTAAAATTGTTTATTACGTCTCTCAGAAATCAATGTTCTCCTGACAATACCTTTTGTTGCCACCTTTGTTTAGGCATTATGTAGAATTTGCATCTATTTCCTGGACTGAGATGCCAGGTCTGACACAACTGTCATGTAGATTCTGGTACCTGACCATTCACAAATGTTTGACACAAATTGGCTTCTGCTGCAGCCTCCCAACTTGTGAATTGCTACACCATTACAATATCGGTGGGGGAGAGGAGACAGAGGAATTGGATCCTTCTGTCTGCAGCAGACTGATGACATCATCTCAACATCCATAAAGTCAAGTGACTGGCGCTCTAGGGGCTACTTTTTATTAATAAAAGCAAAAGCTAAAAGTGTCACAACCGGTCAGATCCTTTCATTTTTCAAGCACGCACTCTAAAAATCACAGTGAAAATGTTGTGTTAGTTTGGACAGAGGTGCTAGGCTATGATGCTTTGGGGTCTCGTATGTAGAGTTGTGCTCCCTGGCTGTGGGCCCTGATCTCCTCTCTCTGCCACTGTAACTAATGTACCGTGCATTTTCCAGGATTAAACCTCTATCTGTCCAATCTCTACAAGTGCCACAGTGTTAGAAAAGATTTACAAAATAGGATTGAGAAGGGACGTGTCAATTAGCCTTCAGAAAAGGAGATGACATGTGGCTAGATTAAAAGATTTAGTCTTGGTGATATGGATGGCAGCCATGTAATAGCTCTATGGGGAATGAGTTGTACTCCTTGGATGTTCACTGTGCAGCAGCATTGATTTACACACACCTAGTTAAAGAGAGTGCTGGCAGGGCTGCCTGTCTGCCGCTTTCCAGAATATTTCACAAAGCAGTTGAAGTTTAACATTGAGACGGCTTATCATTCAGAGCCCTTCACCACAACAGCAATTAACGTTGCTGATTTTGTTGGTATTGATCGGAATCAAGCAAGCGGAAAAACAGCAGAGTGTGCAGGATCTGGTTCCTGCGTTCATATTTTGTGAATATTTTCCCACCTTTCTTTGCAATTTCATAATGGGCTTTGTCAACCAAACTAAATTTCTTCTTCTTCTTTTGTACACTGGTATGTTATTTTGTTTTTAATCAGGAAAATTGGAAATTATCTGTCTGTTCCTCATCCTGCTGCTGCTGGATTTTTTACAGAGGGAAACATTGGGGAATTTATCAAATCTGGAGCAGGCAGAAACTGATGCAGCTGTGCATGGCAACCATTCAGCATGTAGCTTTCATTTTCAAACCATAAAACATTAGTAAACTATCTGAGCACCGAAAACTGAAGAATTTGTTTAATTTTTAGTACTCAAAGCAAAATTGCCCATTTATCCCTATCACCATGCTTTATTTTGTTGAGAAATCATGCTAAAAAACACATACCCAGCATTTCTAGCTGTACGGGAAACCATCTGCCCTTAGCTCAAGCATGCAAGTAGGAGGGTGTGCTTAGCTGAAAAAGCCCCGCCAGATGAAAGACAAAAATGCCATGAAGACTTCTGGGATGCATGACATTATTTTGGCCTAGGCTAGAAACCAGGAAGCAACTGAAGAAATGTAAAAAAAAACAAAAACAAAACAAAAGAAACACACAGAAGTTTAAAATAATATAATGTACCTTCCTATTAAAATGAGTTAATGTTGACTGAGAGAGTTTAGCTCCCCTTAAACTGAACAGCTGTTCCAGATTCTGTCTGTTGCAGTTAGTTTTGAAAAAATAATGGGAAAATTGATGCCCAAGATGCAGTTGGTGGGTTTCCTGCTGTTATGCAGGGTTTGTTCTGGCAATGTAAAGTAGTGGATGGATGCGACCAAACACAGAGGTTGATTTACTATACCCAACTAATGTGGCCCGCGGCCGCATGCTCTGGGTTGGCGGGTCGGCAAGCCCAAACTGTTGCCGACCTGTTCTCCCAGAGCATCAGAGTGCAATGAGCCAGCGCCAGCAGCGGAGGAAGCAAGTGCTGCATGAGCCGATCCTTCTCTGTAGCTTTGACCCCTGTCCCAGGTAGACTGTTATCAAGTGCACTTCACACAGGACCTTTCTAGCAGCCTTCAGAGCGATGCCAGAAGAAGCTGGAAGAGTAAAAGTTCAGTTTATTTAACATCGCATATTTTTGCAATGGGCATGTAAGCATTTTAAAAACTATTATTGGGCTGCTTTCATGTTGATCCGCCGGTACAGTACAGTGCACCTGTAACTTATCTGTGGGTTAGCTGCACAGAGCCATAGACTTCCATTCTATCCTGTGGGTTTGGTGCACCTTCTGAAAGCACAGCAAAAGTCCTGAATGCAAGAGTTTTTCTATGCTTTTAGAAAGTGCACCAGACCTGCAAGATAGAATAGGAGTCTATGGCAAAGTGCAGTTAACCCACAGGAAAGCCGAAGGTTCACTGCGCTGCACCCATGGCACATCAGTGCGAAATCGGTCCTATAGGGGTCCCAGGATAATAATGGCTTGTTTACATTTGTGGTTTGGGGGAGGGCGGTAAAACCCCATAGTTGAGGTGTGTTTTTATCCAACCCCCCCCCCCCCCCACCCTCCCAACCACTGGTTTAGTTGCCCGTGCAGCCTCCTTGTCACATTCTGTTTAATATTTGGATAAGTGCTGTCGGAGCATATACAAGAACCGATCCTCTCCATTTTCCTCCTGCAACCATTGAAAGTTGGCCTTTTCTCCTCTCCCTCCTGCCGGGTTTCAGTGGTTGCAGGAGGAAAATGTTCATTATGGTATTAAACATAAAAAAAAGAAATTCTGAACCATTTCAACGTGCAACCTGTTACCGAATCACTTAAGTGCCCTTGATCTTCAAAAGGTTAGCACCCCTGCTATAGGCAAATAGGCTTCTCCTTTTTCAAGGGAAGTTTTCACTTTGTAGAGTTAGCAAATCATGTGTATGAAAAAAACAAACAAAAAAACAAAACAATTTTGCTTGGAAATGGTTGGATAATGGAAGTCAGCAGAGCTTCACATCATTCCCGAACTCTGGGGTAAATTCCCTTGCAAATGAATGGCCTAATTGCCTTTCTTATATCATCCTCGCAGTTTCTATAGCCTGCTTTTAAAAAGAGGAATAAACTTAAACTGGGATGCAGCTTTTTTTTTTTTTTCCCCTCCCTTTTTAATCCTTGTTTAACGCTTGAAATATCACAGTCTTCATTTCTTTGGAAGTGGGAAGGAAGGTAGATATTTTACCAGGCAGGCTGCACTCAGTGGGGCGGGTGGATTAATCGGAGAACTTCACTAAAAGTAAACCTAGATACTGCAGCTTGCAAGTCGTACACATTGCTTCGCTCTGCGCTGCTTGCATCAATACACTTTCTGGATGCCAAGTTCTGAGTATGTGCTTTGTTTTTCCTCTGTTTAAACGTTCTTGAGCCTTTATGTGGCTATAAATCGCAGATTCTATATGAGGATGTTGAGGGAAGGGATGATTTGCCATCCTTGAACAGGTTACCTGGGTGGCAGGGCTCAGCAGTGATGTACATGTGCAGTGTGTCAGTCTATTCCTCTATGCGATGGTACAGGAAAATATAAAGCTACCTTGGATGGAGATTTTACATCAAGGTAGAGGAACGTTTGTGCAGTAATGAGCACTTAAAACAGCCAGAGGCACTGGGTATTGGCTCATAGGAGTTTCAGTGAGCAATTAATTAACGCTGTAGATCAGGAGCATGACTTTTAATTATTGAGCCATCCGTGGCCCCCCTTTATCTTATGGGAGATACTTGGTTCATGGAATTAAGTTATAAAGAGTAATTTAGAAGCTTTTTACTGTAATAAATTCTACAAAAAGTAGATTATCTCTTAGTTTTGCAGATTAAATCATTAGAATTATATTTTATAAGCTGTGAAAAATACCTTAAAATGACATTCTAGCAGGACAAAGTACCTGCTCAAGATGACTAATCCTATTTGAAAAATGTTCAGTGTAGATCCAAAGACATGCTGGTAGGTGAATTGATTCCTGTCCAAATTGGCCCTAGTATGCATGAATGTAAATTAGGGACCTTAGATTGTATGCCCCTTGAGGGTTAGGGACTGATGGGAATGCACAATATATATGTAAAGCGCTGTGTAAAACTGATGGCGCTATATAAGTACTTGAAATAAATAAATAAATAATAGATCTGACCTCTTTGCTGCCTGCTGTAATCATGTTCTTCCACCGCATTGCGTTTTACTACACGGTAATACCTTTGTGTGGGGTATATAGGTGAACAGTGCTTAAAGGGAAGCTATGGAGGATTTTTTGTGTGATTACACAGTTTTTGTTTTTTTTGTTTTTTTTAGTTTTGGACTGAGTGGAGATGGATTAGAACAGGGGTCTCAAAACTGTGGCCCAAGGGCTGGATGCGGCCCTTTCCTAGCCTTTATCTGGCCCTTGGGGCACTATTCCACTGACACCAACGATGGGGCACAATTCCTCCCACTGATACCAACGATGGGGCACTATTCCTCCCACTGATGCCAACGATGGGGCACTATTCCTCCCACTGATGCCAACGATGGGGCACTATTCCTCCCACTGATGCCAACGATGGGGCACTATTCCTCCCACTGATGCCAACGATGGGGCACTATTCCTCCCACTGATGCCAACGATGGGGCACTATTCCTCCCACTGATGCCAACGATGGGGCACTATTCCTCCCACTGATGCCAACGATGGGGCACTATTCCTCCCACTGACGCCAACGATGGGGCACTATTCCTCCCACTGACGCCAACGATGGGGCACTATTCCTCCCACTGACGCCAACGATGGGGCACTATTCCTCCCACTGACGCCAACGATGGGGCACTATTCCTCCCACTGACGCCAACGATGGGGCACTATTCCTCCCACTGACGCCAACGATGGGGCACTATTCCTCCCACTGACGCCAACGATGGGGCACTATTCCTCCCACTGACGCCAACGATGGGGCACTATTCCTCCCACTGACGCCAACGATGGGGCACTATTCCTCCCACTGACGCCAACGATGGGGCACTATTCCTCCCACTGACGCCAACGATGGGGCACTATTCCTCCCACTGACGCCAACGATGGGGCACTATTCCTCCCACTGACGCCAACGATGGGGCACTATTCCTCCCACTGACGCCAACGATGGGGCACTATTCCTCCCACTGACGCCAACGATGGGGCACTACTCTTCCTTCTACTGACCACCAACCCCGAGGCCATATTTATTTTCACTGATGCTGGGCCCAGGACATTTTTATCCCCACTGGTCACAACCCAGCCCTCTTAAAGTCTGAAGGACAGTAAACTGGCCCTTTGTTTAAAAAGTTTGGAGACCCCTGGATTAGAACATCTGTCAGTTTTTATTCTTGTCTGTACTCCTTTTAGAGAGATTCACCCTTTCTGTTTTTCTTAATCACAATTATTGAAAGTAAAAAAAAAATCCCCAATTTTGGGTTGTTCCCAGAAAAGTAATAGGGTAAATTTTCCATTGCGGACACTATTTCTTGTTCTCTGGGGGTCCCCAGAGAATTCCCTTAATTTACAGGAATTTCGTCTCACTCCCTGTTTGGTTATGGAACAGGAAGTGAAGGGAGATAATTTGATGGAATGGATATTTGTGCATGCAAGCAGTTTTTTATGCTGTAATTGAGGGGGGCGGGTGTATCCTGTGCACAGAAGGTTTTGTCTACCTTGATGTAGAGAATGCATTAATGTTAAAAAACCTTAAGCCTTTTTGTAACAACTTTAAGTTGTGTTATGTGAATGAGATCGTGCACAAAATATAAAGTAGGTGTTATCCTAATTTGCAAAATTGGAAATACCCTTTAGGGCCGATTCACACTGATGCGGTGTGGGAAATCGCATGTGATTTGGACAGGAATTCGATTCTTTTTCAGTGCAATTTGAGCCATTCATTTTGCATTTCAAATCGCACAGTGCACCCACAGTACCCTTTTTTTTTTTTCTGCACTTGAATCAAACTGCATTAGTGTTTAAACTCATGCAATCCGATTCAGCCAATCGCACTGTGTTTGGCAAACCATTTTGGGTATGTCATTAACTTAACATTCACACTCGCAGCAGTTCGCATGAATGGAGTGCGATTCCGATGTGGTGCTGGAGATGCACAGAATTTGCCGCATCAGTGTGAACGAGGCCTAAAGTAGAATCAGTCATATTAACGAACTAAGCTTATATTTACTCCCACCCCAATTCTAAGACTATTCTAGCTACCCTGTCAAAGAAAAGATGCCTACACGTACCTATTCTAAAGCTTCTCTGGTCCGGTCCAGCGGCGGCTTCAGTGTAGAGGTGGGATAGCAACAATGGCTACAAAGCCTGGGCAATGATGTCACCCCTAGGCTTATGCAGGCCATAGATGGGTCGAAAATCGGCCGATTTTTCGGCCGAAAATAAAATCGGCCGATTTTCGGATCGTTAGTGGGCTATTTGTTCGGCCGTTTTTCGGGATTTTGGCCGTTTTTTTTTTTTTTTGGTAAAGTTGGAAAAAAATCGGCCGATCGGCCGATTTTCGCACTAATAATGGGCTAATCGGCCGATTTTTTTACCGATAAAAAATCTGCGCATGAGCAGTGACCTGCAAGAGGAAGACAAAAAGAAGAAAAAGAAGAAGAGGAAGAGGAAGAAGAAGAGGAAGAGAGAGAAGAAGAGGAAGAAGATGATGAGGATGAAGAAGAAGATGATGAGGATGAAGAAGAAGATGAGGATGAGGATGAAGAAGAGGATGAGGATGAAGAAGAGGATGAGGATGAAGAAGAAGAGGATGAGGATGAAGAAGAAGAAGAGGATGAAGAAGAAGAAGAGGATGAAGAAGAAGAAGAGGATGAAGAAGAAGAAGAGGATGAAGAAGAAGAAGAGGATGAAGAAGAAGAAGAGGATGAAGAAGAAGAGGATGAAGAAGAGGATGAGGATGAAGAAGAAGAGGATGAGGATGAAGAAGAAGAGGATGAGGATGAAGAAGAAGAAGAGGATGAAGAAGAAGAGGATGAGGATGAAGAAGAAGAAGAGGATGAGGATGAGGACGAAGAGGATGAGGACGAAGAGGATGAGGACGAAGAGGATGAGGATGAAGAGGATGAGGATGAGGAGGAGGAGGAGGAGGATGAGGATGAGGATGAGGATGAAGAGGATGAGGATGAAAAAGAAGAAGTAGGATGAAAATAAGAGGAATTCCAGTCCAGCAAAAAGTGTCTCTGCAGAGAGCTCCGCTATTTCTTTGACAGTTCTCTGACAGTTCCTTGACATTTACAGCGGTTGCAACATTGTATCTATTTGTTTCCGAATAAAAACATCTGTATCCTAAATGGAAACAAATAGATACAATGTTGCAACCGCTGTAAATGTCAAGGAACTGTCAGAGAACTGTCAGAAATAGCAGAGCTCTCTGCAGGGACACTTTTTGCCGGCTGTAGACGGGATGAAAATCGGCCCGATTTTTTTTTTTTTTTTTACCATTGGTGGTAACGTCGGCCACTTGAACCGTTCGTTCAAGTGGCCGACGTTTGATTGTTCGTTTTTTTAAAAGAAATATCGGCCGATTTTCGACCCATCTATGGCCTGTATTACTATGGGATATCCGTTGTCGACTGCCCCTCCTCTACACTGAAGCCAGCCATGTGACTCGACTGGAGCTGCTTCGTAATAGGTAATAGCATATTTCCTTTTACAGGGTAGATAGAATGGTCTTAGAATGGGGGTGGGAGTAGATTTATCCCTTTAGTTAGGATTTTATAATTATTATTATTATTATACAGGATTTATACTGTCTTTAGGTGGCATTTGACTGGAATGCCACCTTAAGACAGGCCACAGACATAAGCAGTTAGTCGCACATGCAGTACTTGTGTGATTTGACTGTCTTCAGGGCCCTCAATTGGCAAAGTGTTTTGGAATGTTCTCCAGTCTGGCTGAATTGGCTGAGTGTTTTGTGGTGCTTGTTGGCACCATTAGGCTATCTTAAATCACATTATTATTTTACATTAAAGCCAAATTCCAGGCTTAACCGGCTTTGCTTATTATATTTAGTTTATATATTTATATTTGTACACAAAGCAATCCATTATTGGTGTAGGCTGCCCCATGTGTGCCGTGTCCTAGGGCAGTTGTAGCTGTACTGTTTCCTGGTGTGAATCATTAGCTGGTAATTTAGGCATGTCACTACCCATTATTTACAGACATAAAGCTATAATTGTCTCTTTATTTTGCTCACTGGGATATCTTTAACCAGTTTCAGCCAACTTTGTTGTTTTTGTGTTCTGCAAGCAGTTAGTTAATTCCTTACATTTAGGGATAAAATGCATTTATAATTCACAAAAATGAAACCTCGCATGCGAAGAGCACTGCCTATTTGTTTAGGGCTTCGGCTTTTCATTCAGGGGCAGCTGTAATGCACCAACCAACACTCATTTTTGTTAGTATGATCAGCAGACCCCATTTGCGCACTTGTTTGGAATGCAGCAAACACACCTACTGTACTGTATTATTATTATACAGTATTTATATAGCGCCAATAGTTTGCTCAGCGCTGTACATTACAATGGGAGACAGTACACAAGACAGTACAGTAACAATACAATTCGATACACGAGGGGTTGGAGGGCCCTGCTCTTTGGAGCTTACAATCTAGGAGGGAGGGGATAGTGGTACAGGAGGAAATGGCTGTGGGCTGTAGGCTCCCTGTTCTTTCTTATACATAGATATGTTGGTATGAAGACATTTTAACCTCTTGCCACTCACGTGTGTTGCCAAAGAGGGTGTGCTTTAATGCCCACACGCCGCACGTGTGTGTTCCTTTTTTTTCTCGCTGGAATTGTCAACCGCAAACATACTCTCATATCCATTAGTTCCACCATTCGCCTGTCGTATTCTGCCGCTCCATATTTCTGCGTCACCCTCCAATTTTCTTGCATCGAGTGCCGTCTGTCTCTTCCTGATTCTTGCAGCCGGTCCACTGATGTCATGCCATTAAGTTTGTCCTCCAGCTTCTGTGAGGAAGCTGATAGCTCCTGGGATATGCAATGTAGGTATCCTAGGAGGCTTCAGTAGCAGAGTCAAAGTAATTTTAACCTAGGTGAGAATGGAGACACGGGAAGAGTGGATTGTAAAATTGAAAAAAAAAAAGCAAAAAAGGTGGGCAGTGGGGTGGTTTTTTCTGTGAAAAAAACAACTCTGCTGTAATGTAATATTTTATCTTAAGGTGTAACTTGGCACCTTTTGCTGTTGAACACGCTTGCAAGATGGCCTGTAATTCTACTTGTCGTGTGGCAGAGACCAGCACTTTAATGTCCCTGATGTTCACAATGACAAGCCTGGGGTCTGGCCTCATTATCAACTGGGGATCATTACTTTAAAGAGTAACTCCACTTTTGTTGAGAAAGAAACAGAAACATTCCCCTCTGGGTAATCTATGTACATTGCAGAGTTTTTAAACTAGCGTAGATTCTTACCTTTTTGTTATTCTGAAGAAATAGCTGTTTTTGTTTGTTTGTGTCCATATGCAAAGTGAATGTGAGTGGGAGTGACTATCAGTCAGCTCCTGCAGGGTTCTTATGAGGAAAGTATCAGAGTCTGCATCCCTTTTAGACGTGATTAACCCTTTGGGAGTGTCTCACCAGGACTGAAATGTTTGTTGCAGAGGATGCAAGGGTGCTCAAAATCTGATTTGTACCCTACTAAAGATTTCGGAGAAAATAAGTGAGCCAATCACACGTTTCTGTGTACAGAATGCTTCCAGGTAGCCATACTGCATTTTACTGAAAATTACAACGCTGCAGATTGAAAAGAAAAAGTAATTTTAAAAACATTCAGGTACCATATGACTTGTGTTGCAATTGTGTATGCTTTATTATTTTCTATATTTGTTTCCCATGAAATTGGTTAGAGATAGTGTTGATATCTTACTATCCAAAGTGGCTTTCACACATATCTGACTAGAGTTTTACATGTGACTTTTGAATAATTTGACACGGTTAGAAAAAATCCCTATGACCTCTTGTGAAAAAGGTTTTGCCAAGAAAAAAAATAACCCGCCTTCTAATTTGTGGTATTTTGGGTGAATAATGCTCATAACTGAGGATTTACGGAACAAAGGCACAACCCTGTTTTGATGTCGTAAATAATCTGCTTTGATCTAGGTGAATTTCCTTGTCTACACGTTGTGATTACAGGCTTTTTATCTTGGCTGTGGAAGAGTAATTCAAGGAGGAAAAAAAAATAGTGACAGTCTGTTTGTTGGGTTGTTGCCAGTAGCAGATCGATCAGCATTTGGAATCTTCTAAACAGCCAGAACATTATAAAGTTTGCTATAAAGAAGTGAAAAAGTCTCTCCTTGAGAGCAGGTTGCCTGTCAAAGAGGACCTGTACTGTGGAAGTTCTGCTCAAAAAAGACAGCACTTTTTCACTGTATTAGGGCAGTTATCTTGGCAGGTGAGCATGGCTTAGATGTGAGAACAGCCCTAATGTATGGTGATCAAATGACTTGTGGGGCAATGGTCATGAAGCAGTTGAGGATCTGAAAGCACATAGCCACAGAAGGAAAGAAGCAGGGCGATGCTTGTACTGAAAAAAAAAAACAAAAAAAAAAAAAACAAAACATTTATAAAGCACACTAAGTCTCTTCTAATTGTAAGCGATGTATGGGGGGGAAAAAAAGCTGAGAATGTATCTGATCTTGTAGCCTAAGAAAATCATGTATATGGTTCTCCTCCTCTGAGTTCTGTCTGGTGTCTTAAAGTGTTACTAAACCCATAAAAGTAAAATCAGTCTGTATATACAGTAAAACATGCTTGTTATATTGTGGAACCTAAAGGGTTAATCATCTGCATTGTGTAAAAACGATGTTTGACCCTGTCTTCCCTGATCCTCCCCTTCTTCCACAGTCCCCAATCCATCTGTGGATAGAACAGAGTCTTGGGGCAAGCTGCACATGCTCAGTTTGGTCTGTATTCCTATAGTTTTTTTCTTCTTGGGAGAGTGCGTATGATCAACACTGTCCAGACAGAGGGTCAGAGGTTATGCAGCCTCATAGGACAATCGGGAGAATGAAAATTCCTCCCACAAGCAAAGTATACATATCTGTACTCGGCTGCATAAGGAGTAGAGGGAGGTGAAATGGCAGCACCCTGATCTTCCCAGTGAATGGCTGTGCAGGGTGGGGGCTTGTCAGCAGAAGTTTATCATTGGAGGAGAGAAGGCTGCGTTCTCAGCACAGCTACAAAACTGACCACCGTGTATTCTCCGACTTAGTGTGGTCAGTTTTTAATAGGAAAGCCGAGGGACTGACAGGAGCCTCAGGGATTTCACACAAAGGACAACACAGTGGCTAAATGGTTAGCACTTCCGCCTGGCAGCACTAGGGTCGTTGGTTCGAATCCCAGCCACAGCACCACCTGCCTGGAGTTTGCATGTTCTCCCTGTGCCTGCGTGGGTTTTCTCGGGGTACTCCGGTTTTCTCCCACACTCCAAAGACATGCTGGTAGGTTAATTGGATCCTGTCTAAATTGGCCCTAGTATGTGTATGTATGAATGTAAGTTAGGGACCTTATATTGTACACCCCTTGAGGGTTGGGGACTGATGGGAATGTACAATATGTGTGTGTGTAAAGCGCTGCGTAAATGGACGGCACTATATAAGTACCTGAAATAAATAAGTAAAGAGAGCCAGATACATTTTCATTCAAGTACATGGTACAGCAGGCACATATCACAAATATGAAATGTTGGGTTTACATATTAAGTAAGCTTCTATATGTTTTTTTTTTCTTTCTTGCAAGTCAAGAGAATTTAGTGACATTTTCTAAAAGTGAAGACACTTTTACGTTCTGCCCAAAGCTTTTGGGTATAGATGCTTTTGTAAAATCCAACATTATAAGTCATTTTTTTCAGTGTGGTAGGTGTTGGCCATTATGTTTTGGTAGCAGCATTATTTAGTCCTGTAAAACACAAAGGTTTTCATATTTAAAATATGATTAGAACCTTTGTTGCTGGGTTTTTGAAGCTAGCTGTTTTCTGCTGAGCTCTGGAAAGTGAAGACATTCATCTCTGACTGGTAGTTTATAGAAAACTATTCAGCAACATCAGCGGTCCTGTGGTCTATCCTTCATTATTCATGTATTTTGCGGAGGGTTTAGATCTGCAGAAAGGCTTGTCCTTGATGCGAGTTTAATATTTGTGGGTTTGGTAATCAGAAAGGTACATATTTTCCACAAAGGCTTTTGGTGTACAAGTTTAGTTTCCATTAAGCTAGAATAGAATGTGATGCCGTGCTTCCATTACTTGGAGTGTTATTAGATCATTCTGGGTAGCTTGGCCTATGTTAACTTTGTGGAATGTTTTATAGTGTTAGAGTTGGCCAAGGGAAACTTTAGGTTTTTTGTGTGGGTTTTTTTTTTTTTTTTTAAAGTTGTGTATATGCCTTTGTATCTCACTGTATACAGTATTATTAATTGATGTAAACCAACTTATTTCTATCAGCAGTATGCTGTTTTATGTGTACATTTTCAAGACAAAGTTTGTGAACCCTGTGGGATTGCCTGAATTTATGTGTGATAGAATCCTAAAATGTGGTCTGATCTTCTTCCAAACCACAATAATAACTAAAGGCTGTTGTATTTAACAAACAACACATGCAATTTTTTTACATTACATCTTTATTAAACAAATTGTTTAAATATTCACGATCCCTGTTAGAGAACGTAGGTGAACCTATAGGGTAAGTTTTTTCCTGACTGAAAGAAAAAAGAAGTGTTGTACAGATTAACACCTGGATGTTCACCATCTCTCAGTAGAGAAAAGATATGCAGAAGTGGAGGAAATCCAGAACTGTTGCTATTTTCCTGAGGAATAAAAGTGCTGCAGTGATCATCACAGGAGCTCAGCGTGCTCTGCTAATGCTGGTCATGGATAGATTTTTAATTTTTTTGGCCAGCCAGCTGATAAAAAAAAAATGAAAAGATTCTTATATCCACACAAGGTGGATGGAGGAATCATTCCTGCTGTGCTGTCATATTCTGACAGCGGTACTCCTCCACTGGCAGAATACACTGACCAGTGCTGTAGTCAGTTGACGGCAGTGCTGATAAAACATAAATATTCCTACATTCCCATTTAAGAGAAGCTGATTGCCTAGCAGGAATGGTCATAGATTGAAATTCAGCTGGTCCCTGGTGAACTGGCCGAATTTCGATCCATCTATGACCAGCTTAAATGAGGTGAAAAGTTTTCTTGAAACAACAAGGAGCCTGCAGAAATCTCTTGAACTTGCCACTATAGGAACAACGCTGAACAAGAATGGTGTTTCTAGGAGGACATCACAAGGGAAGATATTAGTCTCCCCAAAAATTCCTATTGTATTGAAGCAAGATTAGAGGCTGAGATGCAATGTGGAGTTAGATAAACTTGACTAATGAATTACATTTTTCTTGCTACTGTATATGTTTGCAGCCATATTTTTCCACCAGCCTGTGCTTCTTGTGTAGTTGTGCAATGTGTTGCTTGTGCTTTATTGTTCCTTGGTCCCGGAGCAAGTGTACCTGTATGCTCACACTAAAAACGTTACACTGTCCTTGGTTACATTTTTTCAGTGAAGCTAATTGCAGTATCTGATGGGGAAAAATGTCATGTCAAAAATTACTCTTTTTACAGTAATGACTGAAAATGTGCACTTGCCACAAACTATCTGTTTACCTTTATTAAAATATAAGCGATACTTTACAATTAAAAAAAAAAAAAGGTCTGCTTTTACTAGGTAGCAGCTATTGGTAAATATGGATAGGTGATGTTTTTAAATCCTAAATACTTCCAAGGGTTAGAACGTTTGGCATGCTTGTATCCTGTATGTCCCCACTGGGGCCAAACTACCCAAACCAAGTGATTAAAGTTCCTGGAAACCTGGAGGTGTTCTTTAAGCCATGACATGACGACAAACTGATCTGTCTGTTTCTTCGCAAAACTCCAGATGAACACATTTGACTGATTTTTCTTAATGCATTCACCCTGGGCCGTGCTGAGAAACTGATAGTACATTTTGTAGAAGTTCAGTGCCAGATCCTGTATTTTGGGCCTGTCTGGTCTTGTTAGCCTACCTATGTCTTTCTATGTGGAACTTGGAGGGAAGCACGATTGTTATCCAGAGCTTTGGAAGCAAATGATAGGTTTACTCTTCTCGAGTTATAATTTTGGGTTCTTTATTAATGGTTTGGACATTGGACCATGTGCTCTATATGTTCTCCTTGAGTACATGTGTCTAGAGTTGTAGTCCAAGGTGGTGGTCATGGCTCTTCTGGATTAAAGCAGCATTTAACCCAAAAGCAACTATTTTATTATGTTGCAGCTCACCAGTTCTTATATATGTTGGCTGCTGGTGATCTGGCCAGTAAGTATTTTTTTTTTTTTTTTTTTAAACAAGCTAACCTTGAGACAAACCCTTTACCACTGACAGGTGTTTACAATGGTCAGATTTGATTTATTGATGCAAATCTTTTATCCCAAAAGAGGAAAAAAAAAACAGCTGTAACTGCTTATAAAGTGTCATCTGGAGTTAAAGCGGAGTTCCACTCAACCTATCAAAAAATAAGTCAGCAGCTACAAAAACTGTAGCTGCTGACTTTTAAAAAACAGCCACTTGCCTGTCTCTCGGTCCCGTGGTGTGTCCCCTGTAGCTTGTTTCACCGGCCGTCCTGTATTCCAGGAGGTCGGCATCTTCAGTGTGGGCACCGGCTGTGATAGCTTGCGGCTTCACAGCCGAGTACCCACTGCGAATGCATGAGTAGCGCTGCGCTTCATGAATGGTCCTGTAGTCTTTTGGGACCTGTCACGTGTCCTAAAAGACTACAGGGAGGACACCTCCTGCTTCCAATCGCCTAGGTGATTGGACCGGAAGTGGGAGCGGGTACCTGTCAAATTCGGGTACCCCCCCCCGCTCCCCAAAGGTGCCAATGCTTAATGGGGAGCGGGGAAGCAGTACTTAAAGCGGAACTTGCCCTTTTGGGTGGAGCTCCTCTTTAAGTTTCAATTTGTTAGTGTGTCTAAATCTACTAGGACATCTAACACATTCCTCCTTCGAGATTTGCAAGTCCTCTGTCCAAAGGTGCCCCTGTGCTCCTCATCCAGAGTGGGGGCACTCTAATACTGGAGGTGTGTTACTGGCCAGATCACCTGGGGAAAACAAAGGGGGAAAAAACCTAAAAAAAATAAAATAAAAAAAAACTAATGCAGCCACCACATCTAATGATGTGTCCTAGGACAATTCTTTCCCCCTCTCCTTTCTGTATGATGGCTGATATAATGCACCCTAGTTGGTCACTATACCTGACAAATGTAGACTGGGTGCAGCCTGATTGGAGGATTCAGGGAAGGCTGCTGGTTTACATCCCATGTAAATTGTGATAAGGAAAACCAATAGCCAGACCTTCGAAGTGGAGACATATTGACAGTAACACCAATTGGGAAGCTAGGAGGGGTATCCTGGAGAAACACTCAATGGTTTAAATATATTCGTCTATTTAATTAAAGTATATTTCTAATTACAAAATATACATCTGTTAATTTCACATAAACTCACATAATTTCACATTAGTGTCAGTAGTATAGCTGGTGGTGTTTTTCATACATTTAAGCAACTCTCTAACGCTTAAAGTAATACCTCTCTAATGCTTAAGTAAAAGTAACCACAAGGTCACTTGTACTTAAAGGGCTGAAACAAAAATATACACTTGCCTTTCCGGCGGCCAGTTGAACTTCCTGCTGCATTGACTTTCCCCCAGCCGAGATACTTATCTTTCACAGGGAGCTCACTTGGTACAAATGACGCTGGGATGACAGGTTCACTTTAACCTTTTTCTATGTGTACTTATCCTGTTTTTGAAGTATTTGAAGCTTAACTCTGAACCCCCAAAATGAAAATGAAACCCATCCATTTAACGTTTTCCCAAAACCGGTAGATTTAAGGCATCCCATGAATAACTGACACAGTTGCTTGTGCTCTCAACTGAACTGTCAAGCCATCAAATGACTGGTGTCATAATTGATCACATGTGCAGCACCTTGACAGCTGCAGATTAGAGGCTAAGATGGCAGCTTCCTTGGCTGTAAAGGTTAGGGAGTGTTAAAGTCCATTTAAATTTCTAAACCTCTTATTCCTTAACCTGAAGTGAGCCGAATACTAATTTCAGCTGGCATTTTGCTTAAATTGGTCATAACGGATGTTTGGATGACATTCGCTACACTGGGGCAAGGGCTGCTGTATTTGATTTTCTGTAAACCTCTGTATAATGCACAAATAGTGGTAATTTGTTTCTTTTCCATTAACAGGACCCTAACTACTGGATTCAAGTTCATCGTTTAGAACATGGTGATGGCGGCATTCTGGACCTTGATGACATTCTTTGTGATGTAGCTGATGACAAAGACAGAGTAAGTCTGAAGCAATCCCATGACGTATACAGTTTAATTTTTTTTCATGCTGTTAATATTGCTGATTCCCTAAAGGATTTCCTGTGCTCTGAAAGTCTTTCTATACAGTGAATTTGTTGACCATTACCATTTTTTAAGTGTACTTGTATCAAACTTTGAGCAGTATTGGATGGATATAGGCTCCATGCACACAAGGCATTGAATTGTAGGCCCCATTCGCACCTGCACAATGCACTAACATGCGTTTTTCATATGTCAACATAGAGCAGCCATTCACTTGAATGGGCTGTCCTACATGCAACATATGTACCAAAAGAATCCCCGGCACCTTTTTTTTTTTTTCATGGCAAGATGCATGTTTTTCGCATGTTCACAGAACAGACAGGTGTGAATGGGGCCTAGCGTACGATCTTGCCTGTAGCAGGATCTGCTTAAAAATCTTGTCTGTACACTGGAATACATGAAATGTTTGTACTAACCTGTACATGCATACAGCCCATAGTGCAAATGTATCTTTTTGGATGCTAGCACACAGGCTGGCTATGTTCTCTTTCGGGGAGAGAGGGTAAAAAGGAAAGGTGGTGCTGTCTGTCTCTATGTGAGAAGTGATCTCAGAGCGAGTGTGAAAGTGGCTCTAGTTGATGGAGAGTGTGATGAGGCTGAAGCATTATGAATGGAACTGAACACGGTGGTGCATACTACAAAGGTAATCATTGGAGCTTCTTATAGGCCTTCCAGTGTTAATGAAGAGGTGCAGACTCCGCTCCTTGCACAGACCAAAAGGGCTGCAAGGGTTGGGACAGTGATGATAGTGGGGGATTTTAACTACCCGGAAACTGACTGGAGTAATGATACTGCAGGAACAGTTAAAGGGCAAACATTTATGAACCTACTACAGGACAGTTTTATGGTACAGTTCATAGAGGCCCCACGTAGGAATGACGCTCTGCTGGACCTCGTAATCTCAAACCATGCAGAGCTTATTACGAATGTCCATATAAGAGAACATCTGGGTAGCAGTGACCATAACATGATTTAATTTATTGTTCGCTGTAAACATCAAGCACATATGGGAAAAATAAAAATGCTCAACTTTTGAGAGAGCTAATTCTCCAAGCCTGAGAGCTGAAGAACGGTCTTCAGCAGCCCTGGGAACTCTGATGCTAGGTCCATATCTCCACTGGGGTGACGATGTCTCCTTTCCTGATCTTGAACCCCGGTGGTGGTTTGGACGAGTTCACCGCTTGCCACCAATGTAACAGAACCGGACCCCAACTGCACTAGAGTATTTACGTTAGACTCCCGCCTCCCTGTCCGAACACAGATCCACGGACACCACTGCTGACCATACAAGATGAGACCGCACCAGACTTGTAATAAAACAGGAAATGGACTGCTTTATTGTAACATAGATACAAGATATATACACAGGGCGGGGAAATACACCCAGTAACAGGAAACACATCAGCAGCCCATCCCATCAGGGGGAAGGGCTGCCGGAAACATCCCCCCACCAAACCAGTACAAACACACATATCCCATAATAGTTTACTCCCAAGCAAGACACACAATAGAACAATGGGATGCAGCCGCATGGCAGTGAGCAATGAACACCCCCCCACCCCAATATTAGAACATTCCACCCTTTACCCCTAACAGGCACAGGGTGACTTACACATAATAGGGATATGGGGAGCTGGAACAGGGGTCCCGTCCCCCCCAAAGGTGGCTGTGTTCCATGGGCCCCCCACCCAAAGTCACTCCTGTCACACTGCTCTCAAAGACTTAGACTAGAAGGGAATATTGGCTTCGAAAAAGACTGTATGTGAACACACTGCAAATTATATTGGGCAACAAGTTTAAAAGGCTAAAAATCAAACCTATGTGGCTTCCGGCCAAAGTTAAAAAAGCTACAGATAATAAGAAAAGAGCTTTTATTAAATAGAAAAATGAAGGAATGCTATCATCGTTTAAACCTTACAAAGAATATAACAGTATATGCAAAAAGGAAATAAAGGCTGCAAAAATTTGAAAACAAACGATAGATTGCAAAAGATAGCAGGAGAAACCCCTAAAAATTCTTCAAATATATTAATAATAAAAAGGTCTGATCCGAGCATGTAGGACCTTTACAAAATAACCTAGAGTGGGGGACTGGGGACAAAGAGAAGGCAAATTTATTAAATACCTTCTTCAGTTTTGTGTATACAAAGGAGCATGGGGGAGCTCTTGTCCATAATGGGCATGGTATTGACACAGCTCCAGATGATCCACATTGGCTCACAATTGATATGATCCAAAAATATTTAGACAGTATAAAGGTGAATAAAGCACCTGGACCGGGTGGCATACACCCACGGGTCCTTAAAGAATTGAGCTCTGTCATTTCAAAGCCATTGTTTCTAATTTTTAGGGACTCTTTAATGACTGGCATAGACCACTGGATTGGTGTAATGTGGTGTCTATATTTAAAAATGGGTCAAAATCTTTACCAAGTAATTATAGACCTGTTAGTTTAACTTCTATAGTTGGGAAGATACTGGAGAGTTTAATAAAAGACAACATAGATGAGTTCTTGCTGGAAAAAAATATTTTAAGCAACAGACAGCATGGATTCATGAAAGACAGAAGTTGTCAAACAAATCTTATTTCTTTTTATGAGGTGAGCAAAACCTTAAACAGAGGGTGGCTGTGGATGTGGTATACTTGGACAGAGGGGTGGTGGTGGACGTGGTATACTTGGACAGAGGGGTGGTGGTGGACGTGGTATACTTGGATTTTGCAAAAGCGTTTGACACAGTTCCCCACACATGGCTAATGTGTAAGGTAAAGTCTACGGGCTTGAAAAAATCCATATGTAAATGGATAGAAAACTGGCTAAAAGATTGTATTCAGAGAGTAGTGGTTAATGATTCATACTCTGCATGGTCTAGGGTTGTCAGTGGTGTACCCCAAGGTTCAGTGTTGGGACCCTTACTTTTTAATATATTTATAAACAATATAGGGTCTGGGATTAAAAATCCAATTTCAGTCTTTGCAGATGACACCAAGCTGTGCAGTGGAACAATGTCCTTACAGGATGTCTTCAACTTACAAGCCGACCTCAATGCTCTGTTTAATTGGGCAGCTTTGTGGCAAATGAGGTTTAATGTTGATAAATGTAAGGTTTTGCACTTGGGGGCTAAGAATATGCATGTATCATACATACTTGGGGGGCGGACAACTGGGGGAATCGGTGGTGGAGAAGGATCTGGGAGTTCTGGTAGATCACAAGCTTAAGTCCTCATGCACACTGGATGCTTTACAGCGGCTGTTTTTGGCTTTTGGTGTTTTTTTTTTCTACAGCCAGTAAACTCCCCACCATGCTATCCTATGTGTCCATGCACACATAGACTGTAATCAGCATTTATTGGCTGGAAAAAAAAAACGAGAACTAGTGGGCTTCTAGAGGAGTTTTTTAGCTGTAAAAATGCTCTAATGCTGAAAACCGCAGTAAAATGTGGCAAACTGGTGTTTGCTGTTTTTTTTTAACAAAATAAAGAAAATTTTCTCAAAAAACATCCAAAAACGCCACTAAGTGCTAATGCAAAAATGCTGAAAAACTCATGTTTTTAACATGACTTTACACAGCTAACGTTACCAGCGTCATTAAAACATCCCATGTGCATGAAGCCTTATAATGGCATGCAATGCCAAGCTGCGGTTTCTAAAGCGAGCAAAATCCTCTCTTGTATTAAAAGAGGTATAGACTGCAGAGAGAGAGAGAGATATATCATATTACCCCGGTACAAATCATTAGTAACACCTCATCTGGAATATGCAGTTCAGTTTTGGGCACCAATTCACAAAAAGAACATTGGGGAACTGGAGAAAGTACAGAGAAGGGCAACTAAACTGATACGAGGCATGGAGGAGCTCAGCTATGAGGAAAGATTAGAGGAACTGAATTTATTCTCTCTTGAGAAGAGGAGATTAAGGGGGGATATGATCAACATGTATAAATATATCAGTGGTTCATATAGTGAACTCGTTGTAGAGCTATTAACCCTGAGGTCATCACAGAGGACAAGGGGGCACTCTTTACATCTGGAGGAAAAGAGATTTAATCTCCAAATACGGAAAGGTTTCTTCACAGTAAGAGCTGTGAAAATGTGGAATAGACTCCCTCAAGAGTTAGTTCTGGCCAACTCAGTGGATTGCTTTAAAAAAAAAAAAAAAAGGCCTGGATTCTTTCTTGGATGCACAGAATATAACTGGTTACCAACACTTATAGGTAAAGTTGATCCAGGGAATATTTGATTGCCTCTCAGTGGATCATGAAGGAATTTTGTCCCCTGCAGGAGCAAATTGGATCATGCTTTGCTGGGTTTTTGCCTTCCTCTGGATCAACTGTTTGGTGTAGGATTATAACTTTTTTTTTTTTTATATGGTTGAACTGGATGAACTTTTGTCTTTTTTCAGCCATACTATGTAACACAGGCGACTTCTGCTGCCTTGCATCCTTTTGTTGTTCTTGTGTGCATGAGTCTATAAAATTGAAAGAACAGTCTCCAATCTGGTCACTGGATGGTGATTACCTTCGAGGAGCCCAGCAACATGTGCATCCATTGACATCAGTAGAAAATGAAGTATTAGATGGAAGAAAAAGCTGTTGCATTTTAAAGCTTAGTTTTTGAAAGAGGAGGGGCTTTGTCAGTTTTTGCTGCAGTCTCTTCCTTGTTTCATTAGACCCCATTCACACCAGTGCATTATGGAGCTCAAAACACTTAACCTTCTAAATCCCATGGTCTTCAATTGTGCCTGTTCATACTTCAGCAAGGTGTCAACTCAAAGTAGATGAGCTTTTTTTGAGCTACAAGCTTTAAGTGTTTTTTTGGCCCCAGTAGACTTCAGGTGGACACCCCCCATGTAGCTAGCTTTCCTGTGGCTAAAAATAATTGGATAAAAAAAATGCTTAAGGCTTTGGACACCTGCAAAAATGCTCAAAAATACCCATGCAAACTCTCAAAAACTGTAATTGTTAAAGGCAACCCCAAACTTGTAGAGATTAATGCCCAAAAAGCTGAGGGAGCAACTTTTGGTGTGTTGTCACGCATAGGGCAGCCCATTCAAGTGAATGAGTTGCTCTATGCATGTTGCAAGAATGTGCAAGAAAATAAGTGCGGAAAACTGTGCATTCATGGAACGTGCAGATGTAAATGAGGCTTTACACAAACGCAGGCATCAGTGTGACTGCCTCTTTGTACAGTTGGGAGGTACTCTTTAAAGACCTTATTACAAAAGTGTCAGAAGCAAGCAGTTGGTGCTCTTGTTGAGTACTTTAGACAGGGTGGAGCAATAGAAGGTTTAGCTTTCTTTTCAGTCTATGAACATATATAAGGCCTGTTAAACTAAACCCAGACTAATTTATGCTGTGAAGGTAATCTGTCACTAAGTAAACATTGCTTGGGCTTGTAGCAATTGATGTATTAGATAAGATAGCATGTTTGTGTAGACTTTATCAATATCTCTGTTAATATTAAAATGTTTTCTCATTCTCTGTGAACAAATACTTTCTGAATAATCTGCTGTGTTCTGGCAATGAGAGAAATCGAGCTTCTGATTTAGGGCTCGTTCACACTTGACTGCTTTACCAACACTTACCAAACGCCCCTATAGCATTTGGCAAGCGTTGGTTTGGCATTTGCGGAGCGGTTTTTAACGCTCGGCAAACGCCGCATGCGCGGTTTAGCGGCGGTTGCTAGGCGTTTGCCGAGCATTAAAAACGCCCCACAAACACCTATAATGAAGTTTAAATGGTGTTGCCGCTCCGCAAACGCCCCGCAACCGCGTCGCAACCGTTCCGCAAACGCCGGACGGCATCATAGACTAGAATAGGAGGCTTCAACGCCTCCTGACTCGACCAGAGGCGTCCGTTTTGCCGCAACATGATGCTAACGCTCCCAGTAAAACAGCACCATGTGCTGCAATATGCACAATTGTCCGAGGCGTTTGGGAAGCGGTAAAAACGCTTCCCAAACGCCTCTTGGCCGCCTGCACACAACGCTAGTGTGAACGTAGCCTTACTGCAATTTTCTACTGTAGTATCAAGGATTTAAATACATTTATGGACATTGCTGATTACTTAACAATGACAGCATGTCCTAAAAGCTTGTGAGAGATTAGTACTGGGGACCAATCATGAGAAAATTTGAAGGTTGCACCTACTGACCTCTTTCTGGAGGAAGAAAAAGATAATTGCTTGGCTGTGGTATTCTGGCTCCTAACTCTGATTTAATAGCTACCGATTCTGGATAAGTAGCTCAAACAGTTGATAGCAGAGCATCCACATAATAAATGGGTAATGTGTTTTCAGGAGGCAAGCTGTAACTGCCTCCGTGTTTTCAAATTTTTATTAATTTATTTTTTTGAATGGTTTAAATTAAATTGGTTGTAAAGGCTGATGTTTTTTTTATGCATTCTCCCTATACTCGCCTAAGCCCCTTCTCAATCCAGCAATGTGCACTGGAGTTTCAGCTATCCCAGCACTCACGCTTTTCATTGGCTGAGACAACAGTGGGAGCCATTGGCTCCTGCTGCTGTCAATCACAGCCAGTGAGCCAATGAGAAGGGGGGGGTAGGGCTGAGCCGTAGCTCTGTGTGTGAATAAACATACGGAACAGTGGGTGCCCCCATAGCAAGCTGCTTGCTGTGGGGGCACCCGACAGGAAGGAGGAGCCAGGAGAGCCTGCGGGGGATCAGAGAAGAGGAGGATCCAAGCTGCTTTCTGCAACATCACTGCACACAGCAGGTAAGTATAATATGTTCCGTTATTTTTAGAAAAAAAAAACGAAACCTTTAAGCCTTTAAAATCACTTTAAACATTTCTATCTGCAGATAGCTGTGAATACAAACACGCTTCTGAAAAAAAAATTAAAGGAACACTCTGAAACACATCAGATCTCAATGGGGAAAAATATCATGCTGGTTATCTATACTGATATGGACTGGGTAATGTGTTAGGAATGTAAAGGATGCCCTGTCGTTTGATGGAAATTAAAATGATCAACCTACAGAGGACTGAATTCAAAGACACCCTGAAGATCAAAGTGCAAAAATGATGCAGCAGGCTAGTCCAACTCAAAATGGTACTCAGTAGTTTGTATGGCCCCCATGTGCTTGTGTGCATGCCTGTCAACATCGGGACATGCTCCTAATGAGACGATAGATGGTGTCCTGGGGTGTTTCCTCCCAGATCTGGACCAGGGCATCACTGAGCTCCTGGACAGTGTGAGGTGCAACCTGGCAGCATCAGATGGACCAAAACATGATATCCCAAAGGTGTTCTATTAGATTTAGGTCAGGCGAGCGTGGGGGGCCATTCAATGGTATCAATTCCTTCATCCTCCAGGAACTGTCTGCATACTCTCGCCACATGAGACTGGGCATTGCCATGCACCAGGAGGAACCCAGGACCCACTGCACCAACATATGGGTTCATCCCGATACCTAATCGTCAGGGTTCTATTGTCAAGCCTGTAGAGATCTGTGCGTCCCTCCATGGATATGCCTCCCTAGACCATCACTGACCGACCACCAAAATGGTCATGCTGAATGATATTACAGGTAGCAGAACGTTCTCCATGGCTTCTCCAGATCCTTTCACGTCTGTCACATGTGCTCAGGGTGAACTTGCTCTCATCTGTGAAAAGCACAGGGCGCCAGTGGCAGACCTGCCAGTTCTGGTGTTCAATGGCAAATGCCAATCAAGCTCTATGGTGCCGGCCAGTGAGTACAGGGCCCACTAGAGGATATTGTTGCCATCTAGTGCACCTGGTAATTTCATTAACAGCAAAGCAGCTGAAACTGATTAACAACCCCCTTTGCTACTTAACTGACCAGATCAATATCCCAGGAGTTTAATTGACTTGATGCTATACTCTGAATAAAAAGTGTTCCTTTAATTTTTTTGAGGTGTGTGTGTACTACATATACTTACATACATACATACACACAGTATATGTGTATGTATGTGTGTGTGTGTATATGTATGTATATGTATGTGTATATGTGTATATGTGTGTGTATATGTGTGTGTGTATGTATATATATATATATATATATATATATATATTATTTTTTTTTTTTTTTTTCCCAAAAAATTTCAAGTACCATTTGTGTACAGGTATTCCAAAATATCCCATCCACCAGCTTGTGTGCTGCTTGGCTGACTGCAGCTGACAGAAGCCTACCTTGATCAGATCACAGGCACTCCCTACCTACCATGCACTTGAGATTCCTTCAGTGCGTGAATTGTAAATGGACCTTGAAGAGTTAGCTGTTGCTGTTATAACACAAAGACTGATCATGTGATTTCTTTAAATGACGATCCTCCAACTTGGATGGCAGTTTCATAAAAACTGCTGCAAAGCCTGCACCAATATCTTCAGAACAGAAGCAGTTAAAGGTCTTTTCCTACCATAAGGTTTGCTAAACTCCTCCCTGTGTGTATCGTTGACAGGAGGGGATTGCATTTTGCCTCAGTAGAGAGGAGTACGACACTCAGATGTGAAGGGGATCGGGAAGTGTCCAGTGGTTGGATCAGGTGACTGTTTCCATTCCATGTCTTGGGATCAGGTGTCTGGAGCTCTCTGCTTTCCAGATTCCTGTCTGTGGATTGAGGATGGTAACACAGCCTAATGTGTGAGTCATTGGATGCTTGTTTTTGTTCTTAAGAAGTGTAGTTATATCAAGCAAGGTAGGACAGGTCCAGATGTTCATATGCACAGCTTGAAGAGGTTTTATGAAATATAGGTTAAATTACACAATATTGACAGTACTATAAAAATAAATCTGTGTGTTACATTAGGTATATTTTAAGGCACTGGTAAAGGGGAACACCGTAATAAACTTTCAATGCGTTGTGCTTTGTACAAAGAATGTAACTCTATTAATGCTTATCCTACATCCAGATTGCTGCTGTGTAAGGTAAAAATCTTAGTACAATTCATTCCAAAAAGTACAGCCAGTGCTATACTTCCAGCACTGCAAAGATGAGAGCTTTTAGAGCTGTGGCTCTCATACAGTCAAGGGATCCTGTTGTTTACCCTCCCAAAGCACAAGTGCCGAACCAAGTTAAGTGTCCAAAATGCTGCAATACACAATAGTACAAACTTTGTTTGCTAAAGAGCTTCCTTGAATCTGCGAAAACTTGTGTAACTTAGTCCAGGGCTTGAAAAAGCTGCTCGCCAAATGCAAGGAGAAATTCCTCTGCGGCGAGCACAGATGATGGATGGAGCGGCTGCACCTGCGCTCCAAGCCTCATTGTGAAGCCGAGTTCCGGATTCCAACTTCCGGTTTCCGGCACCTCCATTACACTGGCAGCGCCGCTGAGGGGACTGGAGCAGGAGAGCTCCGCTCTCCTCCGCTGAGAGGAGACACCCTCTCCACCACCATGGGTGACTCAAGGAGAGGCCATTGAAGTGGTATTTTGCATCAGAAAAAGGGTATTACACAAGTCTTGTTCCTGCCGTACAGTGAAAACCATAGCAAATCTTGATGTGAAACTGGCTTCCTACTGCTTTTTGTTATTCAAATAAATCATGTTTTGGTGTGTTTTTTCTTCATGGAATAAATTGCAATCCACACACAGCCACTGAAGTGGTATTTTGCATCAGAAAAAAGGGTATTACATAAGTCTTGGTCCTGCTGTACAACAAAAACCATTGCAAATCTTGATGTGAAACTGGCTTCCTACTGCATTTTGTCATCCAAAATTATTTTTTGGTGTTTTTTTTTTAATTGAATAGAATGCAATCCACACACAGCCATAGAAGTGGTATTTTGCATCAGAAAAAGGGTATTACACAAGTCTTGGTCGTGCTGTACAACACAAACCATGGCTGCTCTATTAGCACATCTTTGGTAAAATGTTTACTATTGCAGTTTTTAATATTTTGGACTCTTTATTCTAAAGAAAAATGTAATTTCATAAGCTTTAAGGGGGCTGGGTTGGGGGACGGGCCAGGGGTGGGGTTGGAGGCGGACCTGGGCATGGTTGGGTGGGGAAACTGGTGGAGGGTAAGGTTTGTGCCTGACTAGTACGTCTGGACTTGAAATTTTAAGCCCTGACTTAGTCGGTAAACCCTGATGAAGGGGGAGCTTGTGATCCTGGAAACAAGTTGCAACTTTGTTTTTTTTCTTCTTTTTTTAATTATTATTTTTGTTTTTTTGGTGAAGAATTTATAAAGCATTTTGGACTCTGTCATTTCGCTTTGTTTCTGGTGTATTCTTGTGTTTTTCTTTTAATTCTTATTTCAGTTGAGGTGAACACACAACACATGGGCTGGAAGCTCTTACTATAATGTAAGCAAAGGGCTGGATGTGCAGTGCTTGGCATCCAAGATGTAGCTTTATCACTTGACCACGAGATTTTGAAGGGTGGAGGAAGCATGTTGAATACCCAGAATAGAGCATCCTTGGCTTAATTTGCCTACAGTTAAAATGGCTCCATACAGCAGAATAGTAAGTAAGAAACATACACACTTTGACCTTGAAATGCAGCAGATGATTGGCAAAAACCTTCCTAATTAGGCTTACCTCTCTTAAAATCCTGAATATGTATTTTTATAAATTTAGTAATTTGCCTGGTGTTCCTCTTTAAGTAGTATTTATTATATAAAGCGATACATTATCTTCACCATAAATCACAGTTGTCAAACACAAGACCCGAGGGCCAAATCTGGCCCTCCAAGCCATTCCATATGGCCCTCACAACTCTCCTGCAGCTGTGGCACTCCCTCATCTCCACCTTGTCTCAGCAGTCAACAGAAGAGAGGAGGACAGATCTCCTCTGCCAGATCCTGCAGCCACAGAGAGGCTCATTTCTGCAACCCCCCATCCTTGGTCGCAGCATAGAGGACAGAACTTCTACAAATCCTGCACATCTCTGTGCAGCAGCAGCACCCCCTTGTCTCCACCTCCTCTACAGACTTCAGCAGCTCACTCCAGCCCTCCTTTGGTCCTCCTCCAGACCCTGCACTTTCTGCTTCCCAGCTCCGTTTCCTGCTTTTTCCTGGCAGCAGCCCAAGGTAATGGGGGTGCACTGTGATGTAAGGGAGGGTGGGGGACTCTTGACCTCGGATATGGGGGGGGGCTCTGGACATCTAGTCTTACAGATACAACCAGCCCTTTGATGGCAACCATAATGCTGATGCGGCCCGCCATGAAATTGAGTTTGACACCCCTGCCATAAATGATCAAATGTTTGAAATCATTTCAAGGCCATAATTCCTGAGATAAACAACAATGAAGAATACATGTATGATGAGTGTAAGACAGCAACATATTGTGGCCCTCACAATTTTTTTTTTTTTAATAGAAAAAAACTATAATGCAGAAAGAAAGCTAGAAGGATGTAGGCCCATTGGGAATTAGGGATAGGAAAAAGTGGACATGGATATGTGGGGCTGAAGGGTTAAAAAGGAAGAATAGGTTAAGGAGGGAAGGAAGTCTTGGGGCCCAGGGGGGCTGGAGAGTTAAGACCCTTTTGTGGCAAGTAACAGCTAGGTTTTGATGGAAGACTAGATTTGTTAGGAATGGTATTGTAGGGTATATTTGAGCTCAGTCAAGTAGTAGCAGGTGTTTCTAATTTCTTATTCTGGTGGTGGAGTGACAGGGTGAGGTCCTTCATTTGCATTAGATTGTTAATTTGTGCAAATCATTGGCATATTGTTGGGGGTGAAGTTTGCTTCCAGAGGATTTGGATAACTTACCCAGGCTGCATTAATTAAATAAATTAAAATGATTGGTTGTATTGTTACACAGAGAGAGGAGCTTCATGGAATGGGTAGATCAGGGGTTTGGTGACTAGGTCTATGTCTGTGAGTGTAAGACTGGTAACTCTGCCTGATTCCCAAAAGATCCTTGAGTTTAGGACAAAGCCAGAATACACATAATACTGTGCCTCTGTCGTCGGTACACCTACAGCACCTTGGGGAACAGTTAGGGTATCTTATGGGGTACATAAGGTGTTTTGAACCATCTGAATAATATTTTAAATCTTTCTTCTTGGTAAGTGTTTGAGATAGATGTATTGGCTAACCTCAGGATATGATGTTTATTTGAGCTTGAAGATGATACCAAGCTTTTCTTCCCATCTCCCCAAGTAGGCAGGCGGATGAGTTGATGGCCGATCTGTTAGAAGCAGGGGCGGACTGACCATTTGAAAACTTGGGCACTGCCCGAGGGCCCAGGGTCAGTAGGGGGCCCCATGAGATGCCCCTGGTACCTTTTTCATAGGCTTTTGGGCAAGGACACAGGGACCCCATGATCCCCTATTGCCCGGGGGCCCCATGAGTTGTCAGTCCGCCCCTGGTTAGAAGAGAATGTACAAGTGACAGAGTGATAGGGTCTGGGTCCAATATTCTCATGCTTTGAGTTGCCTCCTTGGTACACATTGGACTGCATTCCGGTTTATGCGAACAGCCTAGCTGGAGCCAGTAACATCATTGAATTAGTGGTTTTGTTTCTACTCCTAAAAACAAGTGCTTGAAGTGTGTGTGTATGTATGTATGTGTATGTGTATATATACTGGTGGAGGGTAAGGTTTGTGCCTGACTAGTACGTCTGGACTTGAAATTTTAAGCCCTGACTTAGTCGGTAAACCCTGATGAAGGGGGAGCTTGTGATCCTGGAAACAAGTTGCAACTTTGTTTTTTTTCTTCTTTTTTTAATTATTATTTTTGTTTTTTTGGTGAAGAATTTATAAAGCATTTTGGACTCTGTCATTTCGCTTTGTTTCTGGTGTATTCTTGTGTTTTTCTTTTAATTCTTATTTCAGTTGAGGTGAACACACAACACATGGGCTGGAAGCTCTTACTATAATGTAAGCAAAGGGCTGGATGTGCAGTGCTTGGCATCCAAGATGTAGCTTTATCACTTGACCACGAGATTTTGAAGGGTGGAGGAAGCATGTTGAATACCCAGAATAGAGCATCCTTGGCTTAATTTGCCTACAGTTAAAATGGCTCCATACAGCAGAATAGTAAGTAAGAAACATACACACTTTGACCTTGAAATGCAGCAGATGATTGGCAAAAACCTTCCTAATTAGGCTTACCTCTCTTAAAATCCTGAATATGTATTTTTATAAATTTAGTAATTTGCCTGGTGTTCCTCTTTAAGTAGTATTTATTATATAAAGCGATACATTATCTTCACCATAAATCACAGTTGTCAAACACAAGACCCGAGGGCCAAATCTGGCCCTCCAAGCCATTCCATATGGCCCTCACAACTCTCCTGCAGCTGTGGCACTCCCTCATCTCCACCTTGTCTCAGCAGTCAACAGAAGAGAGGAGGACAGATCTCCTCTGCCAGATCCTGCAGCCACAGAGAGGCTCATTTCTGCAACCCCCCATCCTTGGTCGCAGCATAGAGGACAGAACTTCTACAAATCCTGCACATCTCTGTGCAGCAGCAGCACCCCCTTGTCTCCACCTCCTCTACAGACTTCAGCAGCTCACTCCAGCCCTCCTTTGGTCCTCCTCCAGACCCTGCACTTTCTGCTTCCCAGCTCCGTTTCCTGCTTTTTCCTGGCAGCAGCCCAAGGTAATGGGGGTGCACTGTGATGTAAGGGAGGGTGGGGGACTCTTGACCTCGGATATGGGGGGGGGCTCTGGACATCTAGTCTTACAGATACAACCAGCCCTTTGATGGCAACCATAATGCTGATGCGGCCCGCCATGAAATTGAGTTTGACACCCCTGCCATAAATGATCAAATGTTTGAAATCATTTCAAGGCCATAATTCCTGAGATAAACAACAATGAAGAATACATGTATGATGAGTGTAAGACAGCAACATACTGTGGCCCTCACAATTTTTTTTTTTTTAATAGAAAAAAACTATAATGCAGAAAGAAAGCTAGAAGGATGTAGGCCCATTGGGAATTAGGGATAGGAAAAAGTGGACATGGATATGTGGGGCTGAAGGGTTAAAAAGGAAGAATAGGTTAAGGAGGGAAGGAAGTCTTGGGGCCCAGGGGGGCTGGAGAGTTAAGACCCTTTTGTGGCAAGTAACAGCTAGGTTTTGATGGAAGACTAGATTTGTTAGGAATGGTATTGTAGGGTATATTTGAGCTCAGTCAAGTAGTAGCAGGTGTTTCTAATTTCTTATTCTGGTGGTGGAGTGACAGGGTGAGGTCCTTCATTTGCATTAGATTGTTAATTTGTGCAAATCATTGGCATATTGTTGGGGGTGAAGTTTGCTTCCAGAGGATTTGGATAACTTACCCAGGCTGCATTAATTAAATAAATTAAAATGATTGGTTGTATTGTTACACAGAGAGAGGAGCTTCATGGAATGGGTAGATCAGGGGTTTGGTGACTAGGTCTATGTCTGTGAGTGTAAGACTGGTAACTCTGCCTGATTCCCAAAAGATCCTTGAGTTTAGGACAAAGCCAGAATACACATAATACTGTGCCTCTGTCGTCGGTACACCTACAGCACCTTGGGGAACAGTTAGGGTATCTTATGGAGTACATAAGGTGTTTTGAACCATCTGAATAATATTTTAAATCTTTCTTCTTGGTAAGTGTTTGAGATAGATGTATTGGCTAACCTCAGGATATGATGTTTATTTGAGCTTGAAGATGATACCAAGCTTTTCTTCCCATCTCCCCAAGTAGGCAGGCGGATGAGTTGATGGCCGATCTGTTAGAAGCAGGGGCGGACTGACCATTTGAAAACTTGGGCACTGCCCGAGGGCCCAGGGTCAGTAGGGGGCCCCATGAGATGCCCCTGGTACCTTTTTCATAGGCTTTTGGGCAAGGACACAGGGACCCCATGATCCCCTATTGCCCGGGGGCCCCATGAGTTGTCAGTCCGCCCCTGGTTAGAAGAGAATGTACAAGTGACAGAGTGATAGGGTCTGGGTCCAATATTCTCATGCTTTGAGTTGCCTCCTTGGTACACATTGGACTGCATTCCGGTTTATGCGAACAGCCTAGCTGGAGCCAGTAACATCATTGAATTAGTGGTTTTGTTTCTACTCCTAAAAACAAGTGCTTGAAGTGTGTGTGTGTGTATGTATGTATGTGTATGTGTATATATATATATATATATATATATATATAAGCGCTGTGTAAATGGACGGCGCTATATAAGTAACTGAAATAAAGTACCAGCAATACTTGGATTGTTTTTTTTTTCTCCCTCTGAAGGGGAGAGTTAATGGTAAATCAATAGGATTGCTTCACTGAATGAGAGCCACATTTCGGTCAAATATGGACCAGAATGATGAGCTCTGGCTTGCCCCAATCCCTTCCTATTGGGAACGCATTTTGAAAGGAGGAACATGGCCTTCTGCAGTGTGTGGATTGACAGCTTTTTCTGAGCTATAATTCTGAATTTGCAAATTTTCTCTTGAAATAAAGTGGTTTGGTAATAATAGTAGGTAGTGGTTTTAGAACTTCCAGCAATCCCCTTTTATTATTTGTCTTGCTGTGAGCTTCTCTCTGTGTAATGTGATCCAGATTTGCTTGTGAAACCTCATGCATTCCATATGCAGAGTCTCCAACATGAGCTCAACGAGGATGTTCAGGAATCAACACATGACAAATGCCACAACGCTTGCTTAAAACATACCATCCCCATACCTTCACAGCAGCAGATGGGTGCCTGCCGTCTTCCATGTAGTAGTGTGATTTCTTCTAAATTGACTTTTGGTATCCTGTGGCCACTCAATCTGTGGTAGAACTATAGTAGCAGTCGAGAGAATCACAACATTTTGTAAAATCCGTAAAAAATAAAAAAAAGCCGGTTTAAAGCTAATTTCCAGCCTGGAGAAAAATTAATTTGCAGTGTGCCCCCTCCACATGACAAGGGTCAACTGACTTGTCCTTTTTTTTATTTCTTTGTAACATGAACTACACTGTCAGTTTCTTATTTGTTATTTATTAATATACGTTGTAAGTGACTAATTGGTCAGTAAGGGTTTTGTCCTTTTCTAAAGGTGAAAAATGTCCCCGCCTGTAGCTGAGCGTTTATTGCGGCACTACAACTCAACTGACACTATTGAGAAGCTTTAAGGCCCATTGACTTATTGCATTGTGGTTATGCCTGTTCACGGCTTTGAGGTGGTCGCTCCAGGTGGCACTTGTGGGGGCCATGCTGGGTACTCCTTCCACAGTGTAGTTCAGTATTGCTAAGCCTGATTTAATCATGTTTGAAGTGTTATTGAGCTCCCTGGCGGACCACAGTGGCGGTCATGTCATTGCAGGTTCAGCGATGCTGGGAACTGCGCCTGCATGTGTGACTGGCACAGTGGCCTAGCGGAGTCTTTTACTCATTGATGCTGAGCCTGCACTTTTAACTGAGCAGACGGCCTGTTTGCGTGTCTTAAATACCCCCCCCCCCCCAAGGCGCTGCACCTGGTATAATGTAATTTCCTGCACATTGCTGAAATGCATTATAACACATGAAACTGCACAGGCAGCGCAGCATAAATACTTGTGTTTTACAGCGACTCAAAGCACACATGTGAACCATCCACACTTTGTAGTGTGCCCCTGTACAAAAATGCTGCATGTCTTTTTAAAATGTGCGTTGTGGTGTGTTGTCGGCCCATTCAGAATGAATGAGCTTCCTTAGCATAATGCATATTTACAGTTTTCAGTCCACACATAACTGCTATTTTGGCTCCGGGGAGATGCAGGTAGTTGTAAATTGTTGACTGGCTTTTTTTTAAGGCATCAGGGAACCCTGACAAGAAGATTCTCTAAATGGAACAGCATTCATTCTGCTTGAAAGCACACGGAGTGGCAGATTTTGTGAGTACTGAACATGAAATAATGCTGTATCATTGGCCCATTGCATAGTTTTCCTGCTTCCTGACAAACTTGAAATGAGGCAAAAAAAAAAAAATATGCGGTTTTATTATTGTACCCTGCTAGACTTGAAATTCGGGATTTTTAAAACCAATGACTATGCAGAGTGTTTGAGGTGTAAGGCCTCTTCCTGTGTAATGTCTGTGCAAATACAATAGATGCAGTTTACCCTGGCTGTGACATGTGTGAACCGGCTCGTTAAATATTAGAAGAATCACTCTATTGATATGGTAGAAATTGCTGTCATCATTCATTGACTGGACCACTAACCTAAAACAAAAGTCTCATTATGGAAGTAGCCATGTAAAGATTGCATGTGTTCATTAATGGCACAATGTGTTTGAAAGCAGTGTTCTGCAAATCTTACCTGTTGCTTCCTGTGGACATCATTTGTTTATTGTGGGGTGTTTTTTTTTTTTCCGTAATAATTGTCTTGAAATATTTATCAAATTCCATCGAAAACTTTTTTTAATTGGTTGTGTGTGTTTGTTTTTTTTCCCACTGCTGCCTTTGCAAAGATTTCTCACCACTGAAAGCAGCTTTGATGCAAAGAAATCCTGAGAATCAAGGCTCATTTGCACCATATTAGTTTGAATGCATTTAAACAAAAGGAAGTAAGGACACCATTTCAATGCATCCAGTGTACACTATTGCACTGATTTCATGTGTGTTTTCAATAAGTACAACATTCTGTATTTTTTGCACTTCACAAATGCAAGTAATTGCAACTGGGTTAATGGAGAAGTATAGCCAAAGCTCTTTTGTCCCTACTTCTATGGATCGCAGGAGTGTACTTCATTTGGTACTTCTGTGACCCGGTTTCAGCCAACAGCGGGCTAAAGCCCTCTGGCTGCTGATGTCTCTCAGCCAGTCAAATCTCTGGACCAATCCAGTCTTTAATGTCAACATCCACCCAGATGCCTGGACCAGCACCTGGCTCAGCCTCTCAGCGAGCCCCTGAGAGCTTGAGCCAAGCGCTCCCACCTCTCCACAGCCTGGAGCTCCAGCGAGTGCTGGAGGGGCAGAGCAGAGGGCTGGTGACTTAGTCATTGTGTCTCTGCTTACTGAAGGCTGAGAACTGAGTGATCAGTGGTCTTTTAACGTTCAGTTCTCGGTCTTAGCTGCATCTGGGATTGTTATTGCAGCCATCTTGGTAAGTATGAATGTTTTTTTTATTCCTGACAAAAAAAACACAACCACATTAAAACAAATGTAAATGCACACGCAGAACTGCAAAATGAGCACAGGGATTGTGATTTAAATGAGCCCTTTGGTCTTTTGCAGAAATGGATACTTCCAGGAGTGTCAATCTTCGCTCCCCTTGCAGCTCTTAATGATGAAAGTTGGAACCACTGAGTTCTGCAGGGGACCAGAAGATTGACACTCCACGAAGTGAGAGTTTCTGCAAGATGTAATCTTAGAATTTCACTTGATCAAATCTGTTTTTATCCATTTGATGGGCAGGAGGAGAATTGGGTACTTGCTTGTTTCTTTACCGATAACAAGTTTTATGGGGCATGTTTAGCTTAGGGACAGTATTGCTTTAAATGGATTTACTGCTCTACTCATTTAAAAAGAAAGTCCACTTTGTCCCGCATGCTGCCATAGTTAGTCTGTCACAAACATTTGTGTTTCAGGGACATATTGGTCCTTTAATATAGCAGCTAACCTCAATGACCAGCATAGGGGTAAGGTGACAGAAGATGGGGTGAATGCAACTTTCACAGGAAAAGTCAAATGTGTATGTCAACATTCAACTGCCTGTCCGTATCTCTGTATATACTACTGTTTTTATGTAAAGTTCTCACTCAGGGTTGCCTCGATTTTATGGTTTGGTGTCTTTTTATACACAGTTGATTTGCTCTGCTTTGGGGCAGGTTTACTTTAAACAGGAAGTAATAGTAAGTTATGAACGTCAGGAATTGTCTAAGAAGAAATTGACCCCATTAAGTGTCACTATATAGCAATAAAAAAGAAACATCTGATTACATTTACTTAAAATGTCATTGTCTCTGATAGAATACCTTTTATGGCTTTATGTCTTGTTGATGTGAATGTTTACATGGTGATTGCACAAGTGTTTTTAAAACTGCATTGCTCAGTCCCTGTAAAGACATTTTATATTGAACACTTTTTGCCATCGGTTTTCATAAATGTTCCCTGCCGTGTCAACAAACTCCTACTGGAGCCTAATGTGTTATTTCTATGGCCGTTCTAGAATAGTCCCCTAGTTTAACTGACTGGCAGTTGTGTGATTCATTATTAGTTCTCTCTGTTTGGTGCTTCCTAGACATTCAGAACGCACTTTTCTAACTTTAGTGTCTGAACTTGGCTGTGTGACAGTGCTGGAGTCCGATCGAGGCGTAGTAGGCTGTGGAATTTTGGTAGTCAACAAACTGCTCCTCTTATGTCTGCCAGGCTGTGTCTCGGGTGTCACTGTGTGCACCAGGCAGTGTATCTTGATTAAATTGTATATATATAATTAGGGTACTAGGTGTAATCCTGGACTCCCATCTGTCCTTTCAGTCCCAAATCCAATCACTGTCCAAATCTTGTAGACTTCACCTCCACAACATCTCCAAGATGCCCCTGTTTTTAACCTGTGAAACCACTAAGCAACTTATTCACTCCCTATTCTCTCTCTTGCCTACTGCAACTCCTTCCCCATTGGCCTACCTAATTGCTGTCCCAAATCCAATCACTGTCCAAATCATGTAGACTTCACCTCTGTAACATCTGCAATATGCACCTGTTTTTAACCTCTGAAACCACTAAGCAAGGTATTCACTCCCTTGTTATCTCTCACCTTGACTACTGTAACTCCCTCCTCATTGGTATACCTTATCTCAGGCAATCTCCTCTTCAGTCTATCATGAATGCTGCTGCCAGACTCATCCACCTTACCAAGCGTTCCATGTCTGCCACCCCTCTCTGCCAATCCCTCCACTGGCTTCCCATTGCCCAACAAATAAAATACAAAACATTACCAATAACATATAAAGCCATTTATAACTCCACCCCAAATTACATCACCAATCTTGTCTCCAAATATCACCCAAACTGTCCTCTCCGCTCCTCCCACGACCTCCTGCTTTCTAGCTCCCTTGTCTCCTCCTCCCATGCCTGTCGCCAGGACTTCTCCAGAGCCTCACCATCCTCTGGAACTCTCTACCGCAATCTGTCCAACTATTGCCTACTCTGCCCACTTTTATGCGATCTCTGAAAACCTCTCTCTTCAGGGAAGCATATCCTGCCTTCAGCTAATAACCAAGTCTTCTGTTTCTCCTATCAGCTCATCACCCACAGTTGTTACCTTTTGTACTACTAGCCCCTCCCTCCTAGATTGTAAGCTCCAAGGAGCAGGGCCCTCCTAACCCTCTTGTATTGAACTGTATTGTTGCTGTATTGTCTCCCTTTATATTGTAAAGCGCTGAACAAACTGTTGACGCTATATAAATCCTGTATAATATTAATTGTAAAATTCATGCATTTTCATAAAAAAATTAACTATTTCATAAAAATAGAAAATAACTCCCAAAAATTAACACTATTGACAATGAAGTTTTAGTGCTGAATTATAAATATTGAAAGAAGACATTTAGTCCTCATGCACACTGGGTGTTTTTACAGCTGCTGTTTTTGCCTTGTGGAGTGTTTTTTTTTTTTTTTTCTACAGCTAGTAAACTCCCAGCATGTTATCCTATGTGTCCATGCACACAAAGGCTTTATTCAGCGGTTTTTGGCAGGGGCGGTTTCAGACTGTAAAAACGTGGATATCCTGCGTTTATGAGCGTTTGTGAACCTCAAGCTTTTGTGGGAGTATAGTTTTGCTAAAAACTGCAAACTCTGAAAAATGCTAATGCAAGAATGCTAAAAACGCTACTGGCATTTTTATAACGTCTAGTGTGCCTAAAGCTGGCCATGGACAAAGCGATTCTCTTTTTTGAACCACGGGTTCAGGAAACAGTCGGTGTTGATGGGAGAATCTCTCCCATCAGCACTAATCACATGTAAAACCCAACAGGTTGGATGTACCCAGGTTGATGGATTGACCAACTTGGGTACATTCAGCCTAACCATACATGGTTCAAATCTCAGCCGGTCCCTGCTGCTACGTCTTCTCAGGCTTTCTTTAAAATTGCATCTTATTAAGGGCCAGGGGAGAGGTAATCTTGAAAATGATGAATTGTAATGTATTTAATGTGACAAAGGCATCCCCTGCCCTTAATTAGACACAAGTTGTATAGTGACTATTAGTTTATAATAGATCATGTCTGCCTTCTTGAATGGACCATAATGGCTCCTACTGTTTTGTCTCCTCCCTTCTGTAAACCACAGTCAATGAATTGTTTGCTCATATAGGCCTGTGCCATCTGTATGTTGGTGCCTTCAATCCAAACTTTTTTCATATTCCAAGTTGTCCGCTACTTGGGGTCTTCTCAGATGGTCAAGAATTGTCAAATTTGTTTTGTGAAATATTTCTTCCTGGCTTTTCATACCACTATGTTCTGCTTTATTTGAAAATTCTATCCAGTCCTTCTATATTAGAATCATTTGGCTCATATTCTGAAGGTTCAACATTTTATAGAGTATATAGTTTCATAATTGATGTGATGTGTATAAAGCATTCACTTTCTTAACAGTACTTTGTCTGACATGTTTGATGCATGTATTTAGCAGGAAAATGTCCCTGGATTTTTTTTCTCTTTCTTTAGCCATGAGGATGTCCTCAGGTTCCATTTATACCTATGCAGTTTGCTTTTTGTCTGTTCTGCAGTGCTTTTTGCAGTTTTCTACATGGGGTTTTGCCACTTTTTACGTTTTTGTTCAGCGTTTTTTTTTTTAAAGTGCAATTTTTTTTTTTTTTTTTGCTGGGCAGAATAAAAATGAAAAACGCGGCAAAAACGCACAACCATGCATTTCAGTAGATTCTCCATTGAACTCTTTTGTAGCAAGAATGCTGTTTTTTGCTTTTTATAAAGTCCCTGACACTTTCAAAAAACACAGCACCTCAAAAAAGCATAGATGTGAACATGTTCTATAGGAAACCATGTTAAATGGACTGTAGTACATTTCTGCAAAAAACACAAAAAAAAACTCATTGGTGTGAACGGAGCCTTAGACCCGACCCGGACCCTCTGTATCAAAGCCAAAGTGTTCCAGAATTTGTTTCTTTTTTTGTCCTTTTCTGGTTCCCAGATAGATACTGGTCCATTGGATGACAGGCTCACTGGGATTTGTCGTTCCTGGCCACCTGATGTGAAGCAGTTTGTCATTCTGGGATGTGAAGTTCTGCAAAAGTTGGAAGTGCTTTACTTGTCAGGCGTGATTGAGACTCGAGCTCACATTAGCCACTGAAAGATCATGGCTTAATAGAATAGTGCGGTAGCGAATGATATATCTTTGATATATCTGATAATACTTCAGATCTGTCCAAAAGATTCTGTGTCTCTAGTATCTGCTGCCAGCTTCAAGCTACTGTAGGCCGTGTGTAAGAAGCGGCACGCTGCATCCAGGAATAGTGTGTCTGCAGCTGATAGACATCTGAGCCTTGTACAGGCAGCCAAGTGGAAAGGGTAGATTGTCATTTGCGCGGGTGAAAGTGGAAATGGTATTTGAAGGTTTCAGCAGCTCACAGAACAATCAGAAGACTCCACCAGCTGCTTGTGACTGATTGCAGGTCTTTCACAGAAATACAGAAATGTATCTGTGCGTATAGAGAATGAGACAACTGACATTTCAATTTACTTTTTTGATTATCATGAAGGTGCCCATGTGAAGTGAATAAGAAGTAATGCAATGCGGTCATTGTCATCATCTTGTGTAATTTCCAATGTTTGTAAGCCACATGTCGACTTTTTTGGCCCAGGTTCATCTGGGAGAGTAGAGATTTGGTAGTTTTGAAAACCTTGTCCAATTGCTGTGGTTTTCCTATTGATAAACTGTTGTTGGAAGTGTCTGCTGAATGTGTCCCATACCCTGCTCCATAGGCTACAAATGAACAATTGCCCAAGGAAATGATACAAAGGCCAGCAAAGTTGCATGAGGGTGGTTGGATTGGGACTACCTGTCCATGGTCAGATCAAATAGAACCTGTTTTAGATAAAGGCAGCGTTCACACTGATCTGTTTTTCTTCAGCTTTTCGGTAAAAAAAAAAAAAGTGGAAGAAAAACGCATGGCCATGTATTCCTGTGGAGCTCTTCACTCATGATTCATTGCGGGTCAGGTGCGTTTTTCAAAGCCCTGTTTGCATGTTTGGTGCTGTAAAAAATGCACCAAAAACGCACCTCTCCATTGAAAACACGGCAAAAACATATCAAAAACACACCCGTGGTGCATTTTTGGGGCAGTTCAATGTGAAGGCAGCATAAAGCTTTTGTGTAAACGCTTACATATACCCAGTGAAGTGAATGACCTCAGGTGATACACAGAGATAAAACAAGTCCTCCTACATAAATTGTAATTCTTTATTTGCAGTCTTCTCTTCTCTACATCTGTTCAAAGTCCAGACTTTATAAAGATTGTCTGAGAGTTCAGAAAACAGGACTGGGATCTGAAATTACATACTACAGAGCTCAGTGAGGAGAGCTCTGAGAGCTGATTGGAGGGGAGGGAAAATTCCCTCCCAACCCCACACACACACCTCACTAAAACAGAGCTGAGGCTGTCATTCACAGGCTGTGTGCTTGAGCTCCCTCCGTCACCTTTTTTTCTCTTATTGTCCAGAAAACTTGTCGGAAATGATCCATGCTGATTGCAGAGGAACAAAGCAGCAATCAGAAATGACACTTAGTGTTCCTAATTGAGACAAGTACCCACTATGGAGGGATATGCTTTGTTCATATTTCATGTTTGAAGTTTACAATTACTTTAAAGCCCTTAACAGCAGGCAGTTATGCATTTTGAACAGCTAGAGGTTCCTGCTCTCATTGTAAGATATTGTGTAATGCTTCTGATGAGTTGTAAAGTCGGGGGAGGGGAGGGGAGGGGGTCTAATGTGTCAGTAGCTTCTTTAGTGGCTGAAGTTGCTCTGGGCCACCTTCCTGTTTCCTTTGTGACTGCTGATCATCCTTTGATGGACGGCCTCACCCCATCCAATAGTGACATGTGAATGCTACACCACTCGCTTGGGAAGGTCAGAGTGAAGTCAGATGTTAATATCTGCATACCTGTTCCAGGTCAGTGACTCAAATGTATTGAAGCAAGAATGTCTGCTTGGCAGGAATGGCAGCTTACATGTTTATCTCATGACAGGTCTGCTTTAAAGATTACTTCTACATTGTGAAGGAGCATTTCAAAGTCAAGTGTAAGGGTTAGATGTTAGGAGTCGGGTAATTTGTTTTCGGTTGTATTAAAGTGGCAATCTCTGCAAGGAGCTCAATTCACAGTTGAAATACATACATGTTTACTGGCTAAAGATTTGTGATTCTGTATGTCTGGTTTTGTAATTTACACATTTTTGTACAGCGTACAGTCAGGTGCCATGCATAGTTCCTGAGTAAACAGCCCCTCTTCAGTAATTCAGCTGGGGGGGCTCATGCACACAGGGGTATTGCTTTGTGCAGAATCTTGCTGGTGGTAGAATCCTGCATAAAAATCACATGTGACGTTTATGCTAACATTCATATGCATACAGCATATTTGGCCATATTGGCTGCCGCTGCTCAGGACTGACGTGTAAATATCAATGTCTAGAGAGTGGTGCAGAAATATACTATATTGCCAAAAGTATTGGGATGCCTGCCTTTTACACACACAGGGATTTTAAGTCTCAGTCTGTAGGGTTCAATATTGAGTTGGCCCACCCTTTTCAGCAATAACAGCTTTAACTCTTCTGGGAAGGCTGTCCACAAGGTTTAGGAGTGTCTATGGGAATGTTTGACCATTCTTCCAGAAGTGTATTTGTGAGGTCAGGCACTGATGTCTGATGAGAAGGCCTGGCTCACAGTCTCGGCTCTAATTCATCCCAAAGGCGTTCTATCAGGTTGAGGTCAGGACTCTGTGCAGGCCAGTCAAGTTCCTCCACCCCAAACGCACTCATCCATGTCTTTATGGACCTTGCTTTGTGCACTGGTGCGCAGTCATGTTGGAACAGAAAGGGGCCATCCCCAAACTGTTCTCATAAAGATGGGAGCATGAAATTGTCCAAAATGTCTTGGTATACTGATGCCTTAAGAGTTCCCTTCACTGGAACTAAAGGGCCAAGCCCAACCCCTGATCGCACACACACACACACACACGTACGTTTGGGGTGGAGGAACTTGACTGGCCTGCACAGAGTCCTGACCTCAACCCCATAGAACACCTTTGGGATGAATTAGAGCGGAGACTGTGAACCAGGCCTTCCTCATCCGACTTCAGTGCCTGACCTCACAAATACGCTTCTGGAAGAATGGTCAAACATTCCCATAGACACCCTCCTAAACCTTGTGGACAGCCTTCCCTGAAGAGTTGAAGCTGTTATAGCTGCAAAGGGTGGGCCAACTCAATATTGAACCCTACAGACTAAGACTGGGATACCATTAAGGTTCATGTGCGTGTAAAGGCAGGCCGACCAATACTTTTGGCAATATAGTATAAATATTTCTTTATAAATAACGTTTCCCTTTTTGATTTTTTAAGTGATCACATTCTCTCTGTTGTCGGCTGCATAAAGAACCCAGCTCTGAGCTGAGAGAGGAGAAACAGTAGCACACTGATCTACCCAGTGAATGGTGTCATCACAGGTCTGATCATTGGAGCAGAGCAGGCTGTGTTCTAGCATTGCCAAAAAACTTGCCACGTTGAGCTCTTTTGCTTGCTGTGGTCAGTTTTTAATAGGAAAGCAGAGGGACTGACAGGAGCACCAGGGATTTCACATAAAGGAGGAAGTACAAAGAGAGCAGGATCATTTTTCACACAAGTACACGGTACAGAAGGCACAAATCATCAATATGAAATGTTGGGTTTACATATTCTTTATGTTTTAGGGTCAGATTTACAATAAGGAATAGATTATGTCAGCAGCATTCTAGGGAAAATGTATTTTTCACTTTTTTTTTTTAAACCTCGGTATGCTCTGGATAGAGGTCTGTGAGGTCCTATGCAAAGGATGAAAACTAACACATGAATATTGGCAGGCATACCTATGATTGGAAATGTCAGCTGTAATCTTCTCTCTTCACTGTCTAGTGGATATAATGTCAGGGGTCACTGCGGTGTCATTTCATCATACAAGCTTCGCATGGCTCTGTGATGACTGTTAAGTTTTGGTAAAGTCTGTGTGTTTTGCATACATTATAGTGCTTATATTTACTAGTTTTTTTTTTATTTAATAAACTGCAGTTTTGTATGTTGCATAACAAAACTGTCCTAATGTTATGGTAATTTGGACATCTGGGGCTGGGACAGGTGAGACATTTGTTTTACATCATCATATATGACACAGGCTTTACATGCCCCCTTGTGGCCACGTTTTGTTTTTTATTTTTCTGTCACCTTGAATGCCGCATCTTCTGATACATTGTCTACTGATAATATATAACCTATGATTCTCAAGTAGAATGGATCATGGTTAAAACTGAAATGAATGTGTTATATACACTGCTCAAAATTAAAAGTACACTTTGAAAACACATCAGTTCTCAATGGGAAAAAATATTATGCTGGATTTCTATACTGATATGGACTGGGTAATGTGTTAGGAACGTAAGAATGCCCCATCGTTTGATGGAAATGAAAATTATCAACCTACAGAGTTGATAATTCAAAGACATCACAGAAATCAAAGTGCAAAAATGATGCAGCAGGCGAGTCCATTTTGCTGAAATTTCATTGCAGCAACTCAGAATGGTACTCAGTAGTTTGTATGGCCCCCACATGCTTGTATGCATTCCTGACAATGTCGGCGCATGCTCCTAAGGAGACGATAGATGGTGTCCTCGGGGATTTCCTCCCAAATCTGGACCAGGGCGTCACTGAACTTCTGGACAGTCTGAGGTGCAACCTGGTGGCAACGAATGAACAGAAACATGATATTCCAGAGGTGTTATATTGGATGTACATCAGGCGAGTGTGGGGGCCATTCAGTGGTGTCAATTCTTTCATCCTCCAGGAACTGCCTGCTTACTCTTGCCACATGAGGCCAGGCATTGTCGTGCACCAGGAGGAACCCAGGACCCACTACACCAGTGTAGGGTCTGAAAATGGGTCCAAGGATTTCATCCCAATACCTAATAGCAGTCAGGGTGCCATTGTCTAGCCTCTAGAGGTCTGTGTGTCCCTCCATGGATATGCTTCCCCAGACCATCGTTGACCCACCACCAAAACAGTCATACTGAACAATGTTACAGGCAGCATAACATTCTCCATGGCTTCTTTAAACCCTTTCACGTCTGTCACATGTGCTCAGGGTGAACCTGCTCTCATCTGTGAAAAGCACAGGGTGTCAGTGGCAGAACTGCTAATTCTGGTGTTCAATGGCAAATGCCAATCGAGCTCTATGGTGTCGGTCAGTGAGCACAGGGCCCACTAGAGGACATCGTGCCCTCAAGGCCACCCTCATGAAATTAGTTTCTGATTGTTCGGTCAGAGACATTCACACCAGTGGGTTTCTAGAGGTCATTTTGTAGGGCTCTGGCAGTTCTCATCCTGTTCCTCCTTGCACAGAGGAGCAGATACTGTTCCTGCTGATGGGTTAAGGACCTTCAACTGCCCTGTCCAGCTCTCCTAGAGTAACTGCCTGTCTCCTGGAATCTCCTCCATGCTTTTGAGAATGCGCTGGGAGATGCAGCAAACCTTCTGGCAATGGTAAGTATTGATGTGCCATCCTGGAGGAGTTGGGCCTGCCTGTGCAACCTCTGTAGATTTCAGGTATTGCCTCATGCTACCAGTAGTGACACTGACCCTAGCCAAATGCAAAACAAGTGAAATCCAGTCAGAAAAGATAAGTAGGGAAAAAATGTCAGCGGTCTCCTGCTATAAAACCATTCTTGTTTTGGGGGTGGTCTCATTGTTGCCCATCTAGTGCTCCTGTTAATTTCATTAACACCAAAGCATCTGAAACTGATTAACAACCCCCTCTGCTACTTAATTGACCAGATCAATATCCCAGGAGCTTATATGACTTGATGCTAGACTCTGATTAAAAAGTGTCCCTTTAATTGTTTTGAGGTGTGTGTTTGTGGTGCCACTGTCTGCTTTGAAGAGAAACTTCTACCGGATAGATAGTTTTATATTGTTTGAAAGGGTAAAGAGACTTACACTTATTTGCTGAGCCTTGCTGCCATCTAGTGGGATTTCAGCTTATTGAAGTCATGTCAAACTTTAGAGTTCTTACTCAGCAGGGGTGTCCAAATGTTTGACTTTCCTGGGCCACATTGGAAGAAGAGGAATTGTCTTGGGCCACACTAATACTGACAATAAGGGTAGCTGATGAGCAGGAAAAGTCAAGCAGATCACAAGGTAATGATCACTGATATAGATAATGGTACCTATCTGAGTAATAAAACTTCATTTTTTTTTATTATAGGAGTAGAAGAATGCAACATAAAACTAGTGCGATATTTGATTTGTTTTTGATAAATTAACGCATCAATATCTAATTCAATGGATGGAGTAGCAATTCTCAAGGTGCTCATCAGATATTTTGGCTCTAATTTTGCCCTTTGTGTGCTTCATCCTTGAAAATAGTTTCTCACAAATATAAGTGTTGCCAGAAACTGATGACTTGAATAAGGCGTGATTGTTTAGAATGAGGGATGTTTCTTTGGAAAGATAAAACTTATAAAAGTCCAGTAAAGAGACACATTTGTCTTTTGGCCTCATGCGTTTAAGTGTAAATGCATTTTTACAAAACAATCTCCAAAAAATCAATGTTTTTAAGTAAATTTACAATTCATGTCAGAGCTTACTGAGCTTCAAAGAGAGCAAAAATTGTTGGTGCTGCTGAGCTGGTGCCTGAAGATGTGACTGAAGTTGCCAATTTACTTGCTGTACAGTATCAAAGGTTATGACGGTATATACAGTTTCCAGGAAAATGATACGCATGGCTGACATGGTCAACTGACCAAAAGAGACAAAAGGACATTGGGCAGGATTGTGACCCAGAAAAAGAAAACAACTGCTTCAAAATTGACTGCAGAGCTCAATCTCGGTCTTCATGCCGTCAAAACCTTTGATCCTGTACCTTGTGATACTGACAATAAATTTGCATCTTCAGTCACAAAGACAGCATGCAGTTTCCCCTTGACTTTTTTTGGACTGAGAAAGGAAAGAGGGGCTGTTGGAGAATTCTCCGCTTAATGTAGCAAAGTGAAGGTGAATACAAAATTCTGGTATCAATCTTCTATGATTTAAAATATAAACTGTTAATATAATTACCAACATCCCACTCCCTCATCAGATATTGTTTTTTTTTTATCATCATTACCCCATCATTATCTGTTGTCATGCTGTTTTTATTTTGTGTACAGTCCAAAATGCTTTTTTTTTCTTGCCGGTTTTTTCTACCCCATGATCTGGTCCCTGCAGAATTTTTTTTTAATTTGCAGTTTTTAGTACTTCCCCTAGATGGCGATGAAAGCCTGCTATGGAGCGCTGTGCAGCAATTATTTTACTAATCATTTGTGATTTAAACATTGAGCATTTGTTCAGAATTTGAATATCATTTTTTCTCCTTTAATGTCTGTGGCTTGTTTTGTTTTTGAAAAAATGCCAGCTGTAAGGATATGTATTGAAATTTATATACTGTCTACACATAGCAGAGAGTAATTTAATGGGGGGAGTTATCACAGGTGACCAGAGATGGGCAGTTATGGGTCTTTCCTTTGCTTTCCAACCACATAAACATCCCTCATGTGTCTGATGCATACATGCATCAACTGCAAAGTTGTTTTTTTTTTTTTTTTTCCAGAACCGCAAGATGCACTCAAATGTGGCCAACCTAACTGCCCCTCAGGTTTGCAGCATTAACCTCCCTGGTGGTATTCCCGAGTGTAGCTCTTGGTAAAGTTTCAGTACCACAAGCGGTAAGCCCGAGCTACACTCGGGAATACCCTGCGGCGCTGCTTTGGGATCTCTTCTTCGCTTACCTTGTCTTGCGCTCCTGCGATGTCCCTCCTGCAGTGTCCCCAGCAATGTCCTCTGGCCGATGCCGGCATCTGTCTTCCGGGTTCCATTCCCTGCGACGTCAGGACGTAGGGAGATGGAACTGGCGGGAAATTTTAAAATTTTAAAAGTGACATTCACTGAACTCACTAAAATCACATAGTAAAACATTACTGTATCAAACCATTTCACATACATTTTGTCCCGAGTGCTTTGTCCTGTGCCCTGCCTGCATTTTTACCGTTTTTGTGCCTGGAAACTAAGAAATGTCCATGGCGTCCAAAAAGCATCCCTTTAGGTCAAAAGCGGTTTTAGACCAGCTAGAGAACAGCGATAGAAAATCAGAACCACTTGCAGAATTGAGTGATAGTGATTTGTGGGGAAATTCGTCATCAGACACTGAAAACGATTTTGCGACTTTGCTCAGTGATGTGCGAACTTGGCGCTATATTTCAAATTTCAGTGTTTTTGGTTTGATTATATTATTGAATTAAATTTATTATTATTGTTATTTTTTATGATTATTTAATTATAATTTATGATTTCGTGTTTCAAGTTTTTATCCTACCCGGGATGTTTACGAGACTCTTGTTCGGACAGATTTCAGTGAGTTATTCCTAAAAATTACCGGCCTACAATAAAAAAAACTACATATTTCCATGCAAAAAAAATGTACCACTTTGAGCACAGAAATACTGACATAATCAGACCGCTAGGGAGGTTAAAGCTTAACCAACTCCCGCCCGCTATATAGTAATATGACAGACGCAAGGTGGTTCTCTCGTTCTGGGAGGACGTCCTATGACGTCCTCTCATTCTCAGCGCTCGGCGGTGCGCTGTGTCCGAAGGACACAGCGGATCACTTATCACGGAAAGAGCCGAAGATGTCGGCTCGGTCATGGGATCTGCTGTGTCCAATCACAGCTGATCACATGTAAACAGGGAAATGCCAGTTATCTGCATTTCTCTCCTCTCGAGCTGTCAGCGTGACAGCTCGAGAGGAGAGCCAGTGATCGGCATTCCTCAGAGGGGACATGTACACTGATCATCAGGGCACTGATGATCAGTGTGCCCTGATGAGCAGTGTAGCCCCAGCAGTGCCACCTGTCAGTGTCCATCAGTGCCTTGTGTCAGTGCTCATCAGTGCCTCGTGCCAGTGCCCATCAGTGCCACATGTCGGCGCCTACCAGTGCACATCAATGCCACATATCAGTGCCTATCTGAGCTGCCTTTCAGTGTCACCCATCAGTGTTAGTCATTGCCGCCTAACAGTTCCAGTCAGTGCCGCCTATCAGTGCCATGTATCAGTGCTGCCTTTCAGTGCCCATCAGTGATGCCTGTCAATGCCCATCAGTGCCACCTATCAGTGCCCATCACTGCAGCCTCATTAGCGCACATCAGTGAAGGAGAAAAATCACTTATTTACAAAATTTTATAACAAAAACTAAGAAACGTTTTTTCAAAATTTTCAGTGTTTTTTTTTTTCCATTTAAGAAAAAATAAAAAACCCAGAGGTGATTAAATACCACCAAAATAAAGCTCTATCTGTCACAAAAAATTGATAAAAATGGCATATGGGTACAGTGTTGCATGACCGCGCAATTGTCATTGAAAGTGTGACAGCACTGAAAGCTGGAAATTGGCCTGGGCAGCAAGGGGGTATAAGTGCCCTGTAGGCTAGTGGTTAAACACCAGGCAGGCATCTATACAAACATAAAATATGGCAGCTTTTTTCATCTGCAAAATGTTATTGATTTCTGTCCATCCAGTCCTGAGATTTACCCAAATCTGACACGTAGCACAGTCCTCTCTGGCAGGACATGATTTTTTTTTTCTCTGCTTCTGTTCAGTAACACTTGCGGATCTTTCCCCTTCCTTGCCTGTGACATGGCATTGAATTGAGAAGCACTAGAATAAGTCCTCTCTATTAGTCTGATCTCTCCTGTTCTCAGCGTGTTTGTTGTTAGCACATGAAAACTGCAGCACAACTGATTGGCTCCTTGTGCTGTTTCTCCTCCCCATTCTGACCCCTGCTGTATACAGGGACTGCTGCATGATACCAAGTCAAAATGTAGGTACTTACACTGCTTACTGAGGGGAATTTTACATGATGTATTATCAGAAATCAGCGTTATTTTGGGGTTTATATTTGCCTTGAGTTCAGCATTTAATATTGGTGAGTTTATAATTTGGGATAAAACTGCTAATCTGTCCTCTAATCCCACTCTCTGCATTCACATCCCACTGCAGGGATAAACCAGCCTGAAATCTGATGTTCCCTTCATTAGAGATCATGTGACTTGGTGCCTAAGCACTTGTTCATGCGATTACCCTACATGGGATTCCAGAGCAACATTTCCCGCACAATTTCTCTGTGTCTCTATGCTTCTATGGCAGGTTAGTAGGAGTGTCTTGTATGATGTTAGGTCTTCTCCAGGTAACAAGTGACATTGTTGGACTGCCTGTGAAATCCATGAAACACTGTAACTGTTGAAAGTGAGCAAATCATGCTTAAGAAGTAAAACATACACGGAAGAAATAATAAACGAACGTGTACACTGGCCACTACGGTACCAAGATGGATGGGAAATGTTACAACATAGAACGTCCAAGTACTTTATCTCTTATCCTTTTTTGTCTCCTGGGGTGCTGCAGCCCTCTTATCTCCACGGGGGGGGGGGGGGGGGTGAGAGAGGACCTAAACATACAAAAAGAGAGAGCGCACAACCACCCTAGTGTAATACCGCTTTCTTGTAATAAGGATTAAAAATTGTTCAAATTTTTTTAGAAAGGTGCAGGCTTTCTGCATGTGGCATCTGCGTAGTGATGAATTTTAAAAATGAAAAATGATGGGCCAATACTTCAATGGTGGATCACCCAGAGGCTTCGGATCTTACAGGGAACACGCGGTGGATCACTTTATATGCAGACATACTTGATACCAATGTGAAAATGTGAGTGAAAAGGTAAGAGTTTACATATATTTTAAAGTGGAATACACGGCATCTGAGCAGCACAAATCATAAATGCTAATTCATTTTTAATATTCAAAGCAAACTCCCCCATCCATCCATGCCTCCATGCTTTTTTTTCTGAGAAATCACTTTGAGAAAATTGCTCTAGCATTTCTGGCTGTGGCCATCTTGAGTAAGGGCAGATGACTCATGTAGCATTTACTTTCTGGGATCCATTTGCCCTTGGTTCAGGCATATAAACAGGAGGATGTGCTTTGTTGAGAAAACCCATCCTCCCTTCCTGAAGACTCCTGGAATGTATGATATCATTTGTCTAGGCAAGAAAGCAGAAAGTAACTGAAGAAACATAAAACAATAATTGTTTAAAATAAGTAAATGTGATATACTTTCCTGTCTGTTTACTAATGCTAGCAGCATAAGGATTAAAAATAGTCAATGTTGATTGAGAGAGAGTGAAGTTCCACTTTAAAGTGTTACTAAACCCAGGGCCCTGCTTTCACTATATCTGATCTCCCACAGTACACAGAACATGGAAATGCAATTATTTTAGTAAATATAAACTGCTAAATACCTTTTCTCATCATAGTTAGATTAGTCTTGTGGCTTCTATCAATGTTCAGCAGAGCACTGGTTTAAGCTTGTAGGAGTTATCATTCTCCCCTGATTGTCCTATGAGGCTGCATGACCCTTGACCCTCTGTCTGGATCACAGAAATACCCGTGCTCATCACATGCACTCTCCCAGGGACATTTTTTCTAGCAATACACACCAAACTGAGCATGTGCCGTTTTCGCCCAAGGCTCTGTTCTATCAGCAGATGGATTGGGGACTCTGGAAGAAGGGGAGGATCAAACATCCTTTTTACACAATGCAGAGGATTAACCCCTTAGGTTCCACAGTGAGTATAACAAGCATACTTTACTGCATATACAGACTGATTTTACTGTTGTGGGTTTAGTAACTCTTTAAGCTAGGTTAGAATACCAGACCTGCACACTCAGATGGATCAGCAGGCCAGATTGTGGTGATTTTTGCTGTTTGTGAAGTCTGGTGCACTATTGCGGTATCTGAACTACAGATGTTTTAGGTAGGAAGATTCGTTTCACAAACCATTTTTAAAACTCCTGTAGTATTTACTGTAACGGCAGGAAAGAGTTCCTCCCACACATGTACTTGGCAAATGGTTACTTCTCTATTTTCTTTAGGAAATGCTTTACATTCCTAACTGGATCGCCCCGGCAATTACAGCAGTAGGTTTACGTACAGCAAGGTGAAAAGCGGTAACCAAAGTTTGAAGTGGGATTTCGCTCCACTGAGTAGGTGGTGACCTCAGACTTGCCGATTTGTAGAGTACAGAGTGTGGGAGGATGTTGTGGTCACAAAGGTATTTTGCTTTACACAGGGAGTCAGTCACAAAACATGCCGCTTGGTATTTTTGGCTACAGAACAGGCACAGGCTGTACCAGGATCAGTCTTTTTTTCCTCCTTGTCAGACTTTCAGTGTTTTTTTTTTTTTTTTTTTTCTTCAATGAGAACTTCTCAGAGTACAAAAGATGCAAGACAAATGACAGGTTACGTTTTCTCAGCCTGCAAATGTTCAGCTGAGACGACCTCTCTCCAACTCGGCATTTAAATCTTCATAATGCCACGTCTGGTATTTAAAAATATGCTTGATGATTTTAACAGCTGTTTTTCACAGAGGGATGCTTAACAAAGCAGTTATGGCAATAATTGCTCTAATGTTCTTTGGAGAACCTTCTAGAGATTCACCCCTTGCAGTAAATGTGCTTTTAGATAAAACTGACTTTGTGCAAAAAGATATTAGTGAGCTTGTGTTCCTGATTTTACTTTTCCAAACTGTGATAATACGGAAAGATAATCTCTCCCAAATCGCGTTTTACCATTCAGTGAAATATATTGTGTGGTTATATTTTTTTTTGTCTTTTTACAGCACCTGTTTTTGCAATATTCGGCACAGCACATAAAACCATTCTTAAATTCCAAGTCAAGGAAAAGTACAAATCCTCTTTTGCAGTGGGTCTGCTCCCACACTGCTAAGATTAAATGCCCATTTAGGTTTGTGTGGATGGGGGAATCTGTTAAAAACAATCGGTGTATTGTCAGCTTTACCTTGGCGTGTATGAAAAATATAAATATCAAGTCTAGGCTAGATTGTAATTGTAAGCTCGAAAGAGCAGGGCCCTCAATTCCCTCATGTTTTGCATTGTATTGGTATTGTTCTGTCCCCCTTTGTAATGTACAGCGCTGAGCGAACTATTGGCGCTTTATAATTACTGTATAATAATAATAGGCGAGCGCTGGAACTATAAAGCAGCTAGCAAGGTAACAACTCCTTATGGATAAATATATAGAAAGTGCAGCGCTAAAATAAGTGAATGATATTATAGTGAAAATAAAGTGCAAAGTCAATCTGACATACAGCGAAAAAAAAAAAAATTGATCAGCGGAACAGTCCAGTGCAGCATATAAAAATCAAATATAAAAAAAGTTCAATAAATGTGAAACAGTAAAGTGCAGCATAAAAGTGAGAATATATAAAGTCCATGAAATAACAGTGGAGTAAGAGCTATAAATTGTCTGTAAGGATTGAAGTACGGCAATCGCAGTGAAATACTGTGAAGTGATCCAATAGGGAATCCACCACCTCTGTCAGATGTACACTCACCATATATCTACTGGTAAACCGCATATAAGCACATCTCATCTATGAAACCTCTGCAGGGGATGCTGAGCCAAGGGCAAAAAACGCAGGTGGACCCTCTTCAAGATGGCCGCCGTTCCGACCTTTGGCAACAGTGGCGTGATGTCAGCAAGTGCGGCTCCACCCTAATGAAAAATATGTTTAAAGTGGTATTAAAGGTTTGGATTAAAAAAAATAAGATATCGTACTTACCTGCTCTGTGCAGTGGTTTTGCACAAAGCAGTCCTGATCCTCTTCTTCTGGGGTCCACCACCAGCACTCCTGGCTTTTCTCCCTTGGCCAGTGCCCCCAATAGCAAGCCATTTGCTATGGGGTCACTGGTGCCTGCTTGCTCTTGAGCCCGTCCATAAGAGACCTAGAGCCAAGGCTTGGGCCTGTCCTCACTCATTGGCCGTGATCGATAGCAGTAGGAGCCAATGGCTCCTGCTGTTTTGTCTCAGACAGTGAGGGGAGAGAGACCTGGGTCAGCAGAGGCTCTCATGCACGTCACTGGATCGAGAAGGTGCTCAAGTGAGTATGTGGAAGGAGCAACACACAGAAGGTTTTCTACACATGAAGGTAAAAAACCTTCTGCCTTTACTACCACTTTAATGTATTCGTATGGCCTAACACTGGCTATGAATACATTGCAGGCAATTGGCTGTATACACCCTGTTCCAAATTATTATGCAAATGATATTTTTCTCATTTACCTAAATAATTGATGTAAATAACAGTCAGTATAATTCTCATGTTATCAACTATTAAGAGTACAATTCACATTTTATTGAACATACCTCCTAATGATAACAGTATTTTTTTAAACCTAAAAAACTTCCAATGCACTGTTTCAAATTATTACGCACAGTCATTTCAAAACACTTTATAGGTTGTAAAGAACTGAAAATTGTCATTTGTTGTGTTTGCTGCATATTTACTGAAATAAAAAGCTATTTCAATCAAACTTTTAACAACATTTTAACTTTTTAAACATTTTAACATGTCATGTTACATTTTAACATAGGACCCCTTATTTGATAGCAGCTTCACTGTCAGGGATTGCGGCTGCAAGCGGTTCTGCGCATGCGCAGAACGCCAATTCATTCTAGCCGGCGGGCACTAGGACCTGGGCGGCGGCGCATGCGCACTTGCGATCGCGGACGCTCGCCTGGTACCAATGACAGGGCAGGGCGCACTATTTAAACCTGCCCTGCACGGAGTCTCATTGCCGCATGGTCTATTATCCTGTGTTCCTGTTCCTGTGTATTGCTGTTTGACTTGTTTCCGCCCCTGCCTGATCCTGACCTCTGCTGACTTCTCCTGCTCCGACCCCTGTCTTGTTTGACTACTCTTTTGGATTCCCTTATTTGATCTGAACTTCTGTTACTGACCCGGCGAGTGACCCGACTACCCTGTGACTGCTGCCTTGTACCGCACTGTCCCCACGGTTACCGACCCAGCCTGTCTGACCACGCTTCCATTCTGCCATCCACCCATCCATCCATCCATCCGTCCTGCACATCAGGCTCTTCTCCAGTATATACCTCTGGCGGATCCCTCTACCATGGGTGGGTGTACTCAGGGGCCGCGACCTGGTCACTGTCTGCTCCAAGTCCATCCCCACCATCAGGGGCCCTGGTGAACAAGCAGACTGGGACTTGGACTTAGACTCCGCGCTCTGGGGAAGCCTATCCTGTGGGTTGCTAGAGGTACCGCCAGGCGGTGCATTACATTCACAAGTCTTGCATCCATTGATCTTGTGAGTTTTTGGACAGTTTCTGCTTGAATTTGTTTGCAAGATGTCAGAATAGCCTCCCAGAGCTGCTGTTTGGATGTAAACTGCCTCCCACCCTCATAGATCATTTGCTTGAGGATGCTCCAAATGTTCTCAATAGGATTGAGGTTAGGGTAGGATGGAGGCCACACCATAACTCTCCTTTTATCCCCATAACAGCCATTGATGCAGAGGTATTCTTTGCAGCATGAGATGGTGCATTTTCATGCATGAAGATGATTTTATTACGGAAAGCATAGTTCTTCCTTCTGTATCAGAGAAGAAAGTGGTCAGTCATAAACTCCACATACTTTGCAGAGGTCATCTTTACACCTTCGGGGACCCTAAATGGGCCGACCCGCTCTGTTCCCATTATTCCAGCCCAAAACATGACTCCACCACCGCCTTGCTGACGTCGCAGCCTTGTTGGAACAGGGTGGCCGTCCACCAACCATCCACTACTCCATCCATCTGGACCATCCAGGGTTGCACGGCACTCATCAGTGAACAGGACTGTTTGAAAATTAGTCTTCATGTATTTTTCTGCCCAATGCAGCCGTTTCTGCTTGTGAGCATTGGTTATTGTTGGCTGAATAGAAGGTTTATGCACAGTTGCAAGACTCTTGAGGACTCTACACCTTGATGTCCGTGGGACTCCAGAGGCACCAGCAGCTTCAAATATCTGTTTGCTGCTATGTAATAGTATTTTAGCAGCTGCTCTCTTGATCCGATGCATGGATCTGGCAGAAATCTTCCTCAATGTGCCTTTATCTGCATGAACCCGTCTGTGCTCTGAATCAGCCACAAATCTCTTAATAGTGCGATGATCACGCTTAAGTTTTCGTGAAATATCTAATGTTTTCATACCTCGCCCAAGGCATTGAACTATTTCACTCTATTCGGCAGCAGAGAGATCTTTTTTCCTCCCCATATTGCTTGAAAATGGTGCTCTGCTTAATAATGTGGAACACCCTCCTTTAGTAGTTTTTCCTTAAATTGGGCTCACCTGCCAATCTAATTATCACAGGTGTCCAAGATTGTTTTCAGTGATCAAAAGAGCCCTGACACACAATGCCATCCATGAGTTAAACTGAAAAACAAAATATTTAATCTTTGTGACACATAAATAGAATTTGCATAATAATTTGAAACAGGGTGTGAAGCTCTGCTACAACCACTGAGCTGTTCTTGAGCTGTGTCCAAACTCACCATAGGGTGTGCATTTGTTAGTGGAGGGTCAGCAGGATTTATAAAAACTATCAGCAGTACTCTGCAAAAATAATGACAGCTTGTCCACTTCTACCTCCATCTCAAGCACAGCTTTAAATGATTAATGTGTGTCTGCTTCTATTGCTGTGTGTCTCTATGTAGCATGCACACATGCTCAGTCTCGTGGCTCGTACAATTTTCATCAAGCATCTGTTCACCAAACTGAGCGCGTTAACAAGGCCCCTAATATGGCCTAACGGATCGCACAGCAGGGAGTTACCTGGGTCCTACTCCTCGCTCATCCAACAGATTTGCAATCCTCACACATACGGTGAGAATTGTCTCCCCATTCTCGCAGTGTGAATAATTAATGTAAGGCGAGAGGCGGGGGTGCTTCCCAAGCAGGGATAGGTCATCAACAGCAGATGTATAATTGTTATCATTAAGAAACATTTGGAGATACCTTTGAGAAACCGTATAAAAATATGGCATTGTAGGATTCCCTGGAGGATTCTGGATAACGCTTTTATTGGATTCACTTTTGAACTAGTACTGAGGATGATTTTACTGAGATTGTTAACCTGTGTAAGAAGCTCTGTATTTAACATCATTAGGGCAGACCTTCCTCAATTACACTCAGGGCTTACAGTAGAAGGTCAGATAGTTCTTTTTTTTTTTTTTTTTTTTTCTTCCTTTAAATAATGTTTATTGACGGTTCTAATTTTCTATCATGTATCATCAAAGCAGTAAGATGGCAATATTTTTATTGTGCGTTTAACAATGTATAAAGACTTCTAATTACTTTATTACAACAAATTATTTATATCCCCCTCAAACTGGTAATATGTTATTTTCAAGGGGGAAAACGTAGGCTCCATTCACCCCTGAGCAGAGCTATTTTCAGGCTTTTTTTATTTGAGCTTTTTTTGCGCATTTTTAGAAGTGTATTAATGTAAAGGCGTCATACATCTTCAAGGGTTTTGTTTAGCCAATAGAAAGCGCTAGGGGGAGGAGAGGTGGAGGAGATTAGGGGTGGAGAGCTGCTGTTTGAGCAGAAAACGAGCGACAAAACTCTCATGTTGCACATTTTCAGGCATTTCCATTGAAGTCTATTGGGCCCAAAATGCCTGTGATCTGCCTGAAAGATGCTCATGTACTTTTTTAAGAGACAGGCTTTTTGCAACAGAGTATTCAGATGTGAACAGGGGCCTTGGAATATTTATTTTATTTCAGGTACTTATATAGCGCCGTCAATTTCCGCAGTGCTTTACATATATATTGTACATTCACATCAGTTTCTAACCCTCAAGGGGCGTGCAATCTAAGGTCCCTAACTCACATTCATACATACGCATACTAGGGCCAATTTAGACAGGATCCAATTAACCTACCAGCATGTCTTTGGAGTGTGGGAGGAAACCGGAGTACCCTGAGGAAACCCACGCAGGCACAGGGAGAACATGCAAAGTCCAGGCAGGTGGTGCCGTTGCTGGGATTCGAACCAACGACCCTAGTATTGCCAGGCGGAAGTGCTAACCATTTAGCCACTGTGCTGCCCACATGAATGGGATTTGGCTTGCTGAGTGTTTTTGTAGTGACAAGCTTTGAGCAGAAAATTGCTCAAGTGTGAACCTAGTCTAAAGCAGAAGTTTTTCTTTCGAAAGGCTGCTATAAATTTTCTGAAACTAGCTAAGATTTTAAATTTGTGGAATAACACTGGATCCCTAGGATGACCAGATTAGTATAGAGATTGTGGTGGTGTTTGGATGGCTGTCTAGATTCCTGGCCAGCAGCTTCTCCCCATACAAAAATTTCCAGAGTGTCCTTGTTTTGGAGGTGAACGGATCTGATGCTGAAGTGCCATATAGAGAATGAATTGTCCAGGTTACATAGGATAAAGACGTTGTCACAGGGCCATTAGGTACTCCAACCAACTGCTGTTGTACTCTGCACTTTCCTGTCCGCCACATGTCATTCCCCACCTTTAAGCGCTGATGAAGGGGCTGTTTTCTGGCCCTTGAAGCACATTGGTTTTGTGACCATGTCTTTTCACCTAATGCCTGTTATTCTTTAATGTCCAGGTTACATTTATTCTATGTAAACCCAAAATCTCACATTCCTGATCTGTGCCTTCTGTGCCATGTACTTGTATGAAAAAGTATCCTGTTCTCTGTGTTGCTTCCTTTGTATGAAATCCCTGGTGATCCTGACAGTCCCTCTGCTTTCCTATTGAATATTGACTAGACTAGGCATGAGAGCACAACCTGGTCAATTTTGTGGTTGTGTAGGGAACTCCATGTGCTCTCCTCCAAAAGATCTGGCTGCTCACACTCCCCCCCTTTACTGCACAGCTTTTCACTGTGATGTTCTGTGCTCTTCGGTTTCTCCTCACCCAGTTCTCTGTTTTCAGCTACATAAGGAGCTTAGAGGGAATGTGATCACTTATAAGACATAATATATACATATTGTTATTTATATCTATACATAAACGTTTTGCCTTTCATTTTTATTTTAAATGGAATAGGTTATTTTACAAGGTAAAGGTTCACATATAATTTAATTCTTGGTGTGGCACTTCATTCTCAGATCTTTATAACCATTGTAAACATACACGGTGTCTGTAGATTTCTTATCCCCTGTTTGTATTGTGAGGTTATGTTCTAGATCCAGATGGATGGAGTAGTGGATGGTTGGTGGACGGTCACCCTGTTCCAACAAGGCTGCGACGTCAGCAAGGCGGTGGTGGAGTCATGTTTTGGGCCGGAATCATGGGAACAGAGCTGGTCGGCCCATTTAGGGTCCCAGAAGGTGTAAAGATGACCTCTGCAAAGTATGTGGAGTTTATGACTGACCACTATCTTCCCTGGTACAGAAGGAAGAACTATGCTTTCCGTAATAAAATCATCTTCATGCATGACAATGCACCATCTCATGGCCTTCAAGTGTTGAGAAACTGCAAGTCCCATGAGGCTTTGCAAGACTCTGGCAGCCACAGGCAAGACTCCCAGAGGCAGAGGCATGATGGGACTTGTAGTACTTCAACAGCTGGAGGGCCATAGTTTGGAGACCCCTGTTCTAGAACACAAGTGTCAAACTGGCAGCCCTCCAACTGTTGTGGAACTACAAGTCCCATGAGCCATTGCACACCTGACAGTTACAAACATGACTCCCATAGGGAGAGGCATGATGCGACTTGCAGTTCCGCAACAGCTGGTGGGCCGTCGGTTTAACACCCCTGTTCTAGAAGTTTGTAGATGACTTGTGTTAAAAATTCAGGGATTCTGAGCTGTGACTTTTGGTTTATTACAGTGACATAAAAGCACACAAATGCAGATTTCCTTAAAAATGTTAATGTGAGTACCTGAATTTTGAGTTGTCTTCAGCCTCTAGTAGTCCTGTGTACTATAATGTGGGAGAGGGAGGGGCAGCGTTAGGTACTATATATACATGCTGACATTGGGAGAGAGCAGAGTGATCAGATGGGTCAGATTTTGCTGTTTCACTAGCCAATCACAGACCGGGGTTACAAATGTGACCTTTTTTTTTAGTTTCATTTTTTGTAATGACCTGCAGTAAACAAAAAGGTTATGTCACCAGGCTTCCCAGCATAGCCTAGCAGTACAGAAATAAATCTCAGGATTCATTGGACAGAAATAAAATCAAATTTCAATTTATCCAGCCCTTGTAAATCTATTACAGCTGTGTGATCATATGTTTACTGGGAGTTCAGCTTTAAAGTGATACCAAACCCACAACAGTAAAAGTCTATGTATACAGTAAAGCATGCTTGTTATACTCACTGTGGAACCTAAGGGGTTAATCCTCCACATTGTGTAAAAAGGATGTTTGATCCTGTCTTCTCTGATCCTCCCCTTCTTCCACAGCCCCCAATCCATCTGCTGATTGAACAGAGCCTTGGGTGCAAGCTGCACATGCTCAGTTTGGTGTGTATTCCTAGAGATAATTTTTTTTTTCTTGGGAGAGTACATGTGATCAGAACAGGGCCAATTAGTGCTGTCCAGACAGAGGGTCAGGGATCCAGCAGCCTCATAGGGGAGAATGAAAACTCCTCCTACAAGCTTTAACCAGTGCACTGCTGGACACTGATAGAAATCACAAGACTGCTCTAACTGCTGATGAGAAAAGGTATGTAGTAGTTTATAATTACTAAAATATTTGCACTTCCATGTTCTGTGTACTGTGGGAGACCAGATCTCGTGAATGCAGGGTCCTGAGTTTAGTAACACACTTATGCAGGCCATAGATGGGTCGAAAATCGTCCGAAAAAAAAAAAAAATCGGCAGATTTTTGCACCGTTAATGGGTTAATTGGTCGGCCGTTTTTCTGGATTTTGTCAGATTTTTTTGATCGGTAAAGTTGGGAAAAAATCGGCCGATTTTGCCGATCGTCTGATTTTCGCGGCAGTGATGGGCAAATCGGCTGATCTTTTTACCGATAAAAAATTTGCGCATAAGCCGTGACCTGCAAGAAAAAGAAGAGGAAGAAGAATTCCAGTCCGCTATTATATTTGACATTAAAAAGTATTGTGGTTGCAACAATGTATCTATTTGTATCCGAAAAAACCATCTGTATCCGAAATGGATACAAATAGATACAATGTTGCAACCGCAATACTTTTTAATGTCAAATATAATAGCGGGGCTCTCTGCAAGGACAGAAGTAATTAAATGCCGGCCATAGACAGGAAGAAAATCGGACGATTTTTTTTATTGTTGGTGATAACGTCGGCCTATTGAACGACCGATGTTTCGTTTTTTTTGGGGTTTTTTAACGGCCGCTTTTCTCCCCGTCTATGGCCTGCATAACTCTGTCAAAGGGATACCTGGGATCCAATGCTTTCTATGGCACTGGGGCTTCTCATGAGATTTCTGCTAGGCCACTCCTTCTTTACACCTAATTTGAAGCTGGCATGACTTCCTGGGTCAGTGTCCATAGAGCCAAGCAAGTAAGAATTTGCAATGAAGTTTACGAAACTTTGAGTGAATGGTCTGTCATTTCTTCTCAACTAAATTGGAGTTTCACTTTAACTGAGTGAGTGATTGTACGTGTTTCCGGGAGTTGCTCCTGAAAATGTAGGGTTATATACCAGCAATGAGATTTTTTTTCTCTGGGGCTTTGATATATTGAAGAATGTGTTTTTTTGTATTAAAGACCAAGATAGAATTAGTGTAGATGAGATATATATATATATATATATATATCTATATCTATCATAAATATATACCCAGATGTGGTCTTCGCTTTGACCCTGTATAATATATCAAGCTGTGTGTAATCACTCCCAGCCTGCACGGCCTCCGGAGTATCTGGCACCACGGTGCAAATTCTCAGTATTACGTTTAGTTTCTGTCAGTGAGAAACATGACCTCTCTGCTCTTACGTATCAATCAAGGAGCTGGAACAATTAGTCCACACTTTCTATGATTCGCACGTACTCTTCCTGTTCGCGTTAAATTTTATTTTCTGTACGAGTGCCAAGTTTTAATTAAACTACCTAAATGGCCTAACAACTTATGAATCTATAATAACATCTTCAGCAACAATATTGTCTGCAATCCAGACAGAAAATTCATCACCTGGAAACTGGCTGAAAACCAGGGTCATGTGATGAGGAGCCGTGCATTGTGCAACTGCCACGGAACTGGGAGATGGGGTCATCTAGAGCCCTTTGCCAAGAAATGCATTGTTTGGGAGCTTGCCAGAGAGCGCTTGAACAAGGCTTCATTTGCATGAAACTGAGAAAGGGAAATTGTCTGTTATTCATCATTGGAGACAAGACCAAGTTTTGGGAAAGACTGCTGGCACTAAACTTTAAAATCGATGCCGTATACATCTAGCTAGATTACCAAACTGATCAGTCGTCTTTTTATTAGTATTCCAGATAATTCATTGGAAAATGATCAGCTAAACAAAAATTGTGCGATGCTCCACACCCAAAAAGGTGTAGAAGTTGATTTTGGAAGCCGTAGGGCAGCCTATTCAAGAGAATGGGCTGCCCTCTGTGGGACCTGTGCAAATGCTCCAAAAACGTGCAAAACCAGGGGGAACCGTGCGTTCCCACTAAGTGAAGTGTGAATGGGGCCAAACTTATAAGATCTCTATTTGTGCGATTTAGATGTTATGCAAACACATCATATAAAACATCCACAGTGCACCTTGTAGGTAGACACTATTTGCAGAGGCCGTAAAGGTTGCCATAGAATGCTTGAATTTTGGCCAATTCCTTCTGTAAGTGGGTTACTTTCAGTGAAACCATGCGGTTTATTTACTAAAGCTGGAGAGTCCAAAATCAGGCCCACTTCTGCATAGAAACCAATTAGCTTCTAACCTCAGCTTGTTCAATGAAGCTTTGGCAATGAAACCTGGAAGCTGATTGGTTTCTATGCAGAAGGGAGTCTGATTTTGCACTCTCCAGCTTTAGTAAATAAACCCCCATGTGTCTAAAGCTGGCCATGGATGATTTTTTTTTTTTCTTTTTTAAATCCGATTACTCCATCCACACAATTGAAGTTGATGGAGGAATCCCCCCATTGGGGTATTATGTTCTAACAGTGGAACCCTGCAGCTGATGATCAGCATATTCTGACAGTACAGTCACTGATCGACTAAAGTTTTCCAACATTCCCATTCGAGAGACGTTGATGTAATGATCGGCTTCTTTTGTACAGGAGTTGCTACACATGGATCTAAATTCAGCTGCCCCCTGCTGAACCTGCCGAATTTCGATTTGTTTGGCCAGCTTAACTGTCAGTAGGTATAGACTCATTGTCAGGTGAAGTTTATATGCAACTCTCCCTTTCTGAGCCTATTGGTTTTTAAAGAAATTTGTGGCCTTTTTGGCCTAAGAGGTGTAGGGTTTGAGGCTATTCGTGGAATGGATGTAAGAATTTGCACAAAACTTCAGCTATCTCTATTTCTATATTCACTAATTGCTTGGATTTGCTGTTTTTATTCAAGGTGACCTCCTGGTTATGAATTTGTTCATAATAAAATTGCATAATTTTGACTTGCCCAGATTTGTGGCAAGTATACTTTAAGGCAGAAGTCCTTCCAGAGTGGTGGGCATAGAGCTGGCGGGGAACAGCTGCAGCATCAGAGTGATGCTACAGCATGGAGGTAAGTATGCATATTTTTGTTTTTATAGAATCCTCGAATTCTCTTTTTTAAGCTCTGATTAAAAGGTAAACTGAGTGGATTTTTTAGTGGTTGTACATGAAGCTGTCCTTGGACAGCAGTAAGGCGGCATTCATACTATAGCGTTTCCTGAACAAGTAAAAATCACAATTACGAAATGCACAAAGAACCACATTACAATTGTGGAGTCATTTGCTGTTAATGGCACCTCAAACACAGCAAAATGCGCATTTTAAAAAGCGTGCCATGCTCAAAGCTCAGAAAAGGGGCCAGAGCTACTTTCCTGCATTTGTTGTGCATAGAGCAGTCCATTGATATAAATATGCCTCCCTAGGCTTGTAGGGAGTCATCGTGAAAAAACAGCGCATATGCTTGAAGTCTGCCGTTGTGTGCCTTAGTGTGAATGTGGCCTTAAGCCCCATGTACACGGGACACTTCTGAACGATGGAAACTGACTGCTGGAAAACGTAGGTTAAAAAACATCTGTTTAGATGCATTTGCATAATGCGTTTATGTGCGATTATGCGTGTTTGTGTTTAGAAGCGGTTTTTAAAGATAAGCACAGGAGAACCTCCCAAATGCCCAGAATGCACTGAAAAGTGGTAAATTATTAACTATTTCAGACTGTTTCAGAGAAATACAGAGAGTAGAAGCAGAGACAGCAGTATGTGTTGAAATTACCTTAGGTTTGAGTTGCTCATTAACATTTCTTTTGTTTCCAAGGGTGGGAAAAGTGTCTGCTGGAGGGAGTCACTAAGGCCACCTGGCAGGGGGTCTTCATGAGGAATTTGAGGTGTAAATGGTCATTAACATATCTTTTGTTTCCAAGGGTGGGGAGAGGTGTGAGGTGTGAATTGGTCATTACCATGTGTGACAAGGTTGGTGGAAACATCCTGTGTTCAGTGTTTTGTCTATTTGAGTACCTTGAAAATGCTTTACATGCATTTTTCATGCTGAAAAAAGGCTCTGGACAGCATCGGGAACTGGAAGAGTTAAAAAAAAAAAATGTTGCAAACGCTTATAAACACGATTTTCCATGTTTAGCCTCGTTTACAAGCATTTTGCGTTTGAAATGCTGATAAAATCGACTGCTGAACGCAAATTTTCTGCGTTCAAAAAAACGACTGTAAACGCAAATGCCTGTAAACTACTGCAAACAAAGACGTGTACATGGACACATAGGAAAACATTAGGGAGAGTTCAGGGGCTGCTGAAAAAAACGCTGAACAGCTCCTAAACACGAGTTTATCAGCTGCAGTGTTCCTGAGCCCTTATAGTTTTCTGGTTTTTGATTTTTTTTTTTGTTTTGTTTTACTTTTCTAGTTCAAATGTTGGTGATAAGCTTCCTAAAATTGACCCCCCAATGTAATATATTGCAGTTTACTAGTATATAGATGTATTAGTTTTGTTTAGTCAGTCCTCCCCCCTCCCCTATATTCACATGATGATCCTGCCAATATCACTTTCTGTACTTGGGTGACACCACTCACTGTACTGTCTATGAAGAGGAGAAACATTGTCACTCTAGGACAGGAGTGTTGGATACCTTTCAGTCTCCCCTCTTCTCCATGGCATAGGGGGAGGTGTTTTGTAGTCCACAGACATTGCTGGGAACAATGTAACTGATAGGTGTGCAGTGAGAGAGGCAGGTAGCACAAGAAGTTGTGAGCTCACTGGATTTCTGGCAGGTTTAACAAGTATTTATTTTTTGCATTTTTATGAAAAGATATAATAAAACTTTCAATGGTGCATTTACTAGACTAAAGGGAACAAATGTGAAAGCCACCACTGTTTGCTCCACACACTCGTCTTGTGAACCTTGCCATAAAAATGAAAGATGTGCTGATGTAGTAAAGGGTTTTGAAAGAACAAAGCAGAGTGACAGGGGGACGGTGCAGCTGTTTGAAATGAGCACTTAAAGGTGAATTATGCAGGACCTGGTCGCCCACCTCCTCGTTAAGTATGCCAGGATTCTGGATACCTTGGCAAAAAAAAAAAGCTTTCAAGGGAAGATCTGTCATCCATGTGTGAAAGTCGCACACCTTTTTGATTCATCATACAATAGAAAGTGCTTGAAAGGTGATGACTAATCAGCTGGAGGTTCTTGCCCACAGTGAGTTGTCAGCACTGCTGAGCTCCCAGGTAGGTAGATGGATGAAGTACAGGTAGTTAGTAGTTCTGCAGAGAACACAGGAGAGACCTTTTCTTTGTTCAGTTGTGGCATTAATGTAATCACTTATAATAATGTTTCTTTTGTTCGCAAATCTGCATACCTGTCAACATTAAACTGGAGAAGTGTTTTTGGTGACAAAATGAATGTTGTTAGAGACATATTACCGGTAATTCCATCCTGACTGGTAATAAAACGTGACCTTTATTTAATTTTGAGGAAAAGCTAAATCCTTTTCTTGCCTGACTTATGAAAAGCGTTAAAGGCCACTTCTTCTTTCCCATGTTAACCCATCCACTTCATGGAAAGTGATTGTTATGGGAGCAAGAACCTTTACACTTGTTTGTACATTACTTTTTTTCAGCGATGCCTGTTCACAAAAGCCACTTCTGGTGCCTGCCTGTCATCCCCGGATGCCTTCTTTTAGGTACCGACAGACCAGTGATTCTGCCGCAGCTAAGGGACCAGAGTGTCAGTGTCGTTAGAAGGAAACTACACCGTACCTCTGTGTCTCACCTTTGGCTTAAAGGGTTAGTTCACCTTTTTCAGATAAGAAGGAAAAGGTGAGATAACACCCTACATCCCCTCTACCTCTCCCAGCTCCCAATATACTTACCTCTGTGGGTAATGAGTTGTCATTGTCCACTTAGCCAGCGCAGTGGTCTAAGGATGTTAAATTTATTATTTATTTATTTCAGATACTTATATAGCGCCATCAATTTACGCAGCGCTTTACATATATATTGTACATTCACATCAGTCCCTGACCCTCAAGGGGCGTACAATCTAAGGTCCCTATCCTACATTCATATATACACATACTAGGGCCAATTTAGACAGGATCCAATTAACTTACCAGCATGTCTTTGGAGTGTGGAAGGAAACCGGAGTACCCGGAGGAAACCCACGCAGGCACAGGGAGAACATGCAAATTCCAGGCAGGTGGTGCCGTGGTTGGGATTCGAACCGGCGACCCTAGTACTACCAGGCGGAAGTGCTAACCATTTAGCCACTGTACTGCCCCCATCTTCTTCTCCTTTCTGCAGCGTTTCCAGGAGGGAGTACATCATTTCTCTGTGCTACCACTGACCATTCAGAATAGCTCTAATCTGTCCTCGAAGTGCCACAGGAAGAAGGGGGAGAAGAGCAGGGAATTCAGATCCTTGGACCACTGCATCGGCTGCGTGGGCAATGATAGCCTACAGAATTAAGCAGTACTGGGGGGGCAATGGATGGGGAGGATGTACAGTGTTCACTCTTTTTAATTTTGTCTGTAAAGGCGAACTTACATTTCAAAGCTGAACTCCAGGTAGTGTTTTTTTTTTTTTTTTTGTCAAATAGTTGAATCAATGTAAGTATACAGATTCCATATCTGGCTGATCCCAGTGGAAGTGAAGGATCACTGTAGTAACAACTGCTATTACAGTGATCTTTGCCTTCCGGATACCATGCCAAGCTACCACCCTGCTGCACAGTAACAAAAAGGGGTCACTCATTTAGCACTGGCACCAATTGGAGAAAGCCATGTATTTTTCTCAATGAGTACAAGGAGTTCTGATTGGACAAGGTGAAGATTGTAACATTGCAACCCTGCCTCTCCACCTTATCCAGTTAGAGAATGCTTTGCAGAACTAGCATTCATGTTCTTTCCTCCTTGGTTTCCTTGAGTAAGTAAAGTTGCTTGCCAGTGTTTCACAGGTAATCTACAGGTTTATCTTTTAATAGCCACTGATAGCAGCAACATTGGGTTGTTCCCCTTCTTAGTGTATGTTTTATTATTTCTGCTAGTGGTGCACTGAAATGAAAATTCTGGACCAAAACCGAAAATTCCGGATGCACTTGGCCTGAAACCAAAATCGTAATGGACAGTTTTTTTTTAAAATTTATATTTCTTTAAATATAATTGTATTATATTTTACTTTTTTAATTAACACGAATTTTAAAAAATACAATCCAATAATGTATAACTGTTATTGAAAGTAACACATAAAAATTGGACAGAAAATAAAATGATATATAGATATATATAGATATCTATATATAGATAAAAATTAAAAAACTTAAATGGAGGCATTTTTGCATTGAAGTCAAAAGGGGGTGAGTTTGCTTTGAAGTCAATTTATTATCAGCATAATTATCTTTTTCCTATTTTCGCCCAGTAATTTTTGGCGGCCGATATATTGGTGCATCACTATTCATTTCTGCCTAGGTAACAGTTGTGGACCATGTGTCTTGCCCCCTCCTTGCTTACATTGCCATTGTCATATCTGGAGGCAAAGAGGAGAATATAAACTTGAACACTCCAGAAAACAAATAATGTCCTAAATAAGTGACCAGTCAGATTCTATTTATTTGACTAGTAGTTGCCATTGCAGTGGGTTTTATCCACTCAAGGCCCATTATCTTATCAGACGGCTGCACAAAGTCTCATTAGTGAGGAGGAGAGAGCTTGCCTCGTATTGCAGTGTATTTCATTAATGCCCATAAAGGTCCAATCACATTTCCATTTACTATAATGCATGTTCGAAGTGCTGGTTTACATGCTAGCGAGCTTTCCTGTGCACACACTTATTAAATTTCCATTTTATCGCTGATTGATGTTCATGATCACATTATTATATCCTGTCATTCATTTAAGCATCACTTTGCAGAATAGAGATAGAGCAGCCTCCGCTTTAGATTAGATCTGTGAAAAATGCAGGTATCAAGGTTCAAGTGCTTTGCTAGGATGAGAAAGGAACACATAATGAAAAACTACTGTCGGGAGGATGTAAATACACATATGTTTAAAACAGAAAACATCTCCTAGACTGGATACTTATCCTATAAATCTTGTGTTATAGCCCTGTTATTTGAAACTTGATGAGCCAGGTGAGTCTGTACAGTGGTTGTATTTGTAGAACTCATAAATCAGGGACCATTTTAGGAGAAGAAGGGTAGAATTATATATTGTGCTACAGATTAATGGGTCTCATTTACCAAAATGTTTGAGGAAGGACCATCATACGCAATTAGTGTTTTCCTTTATAAAATTAATGCTGAAAGACTGTAACAAAGTATCTGTTAGCCATAAAAACTAGATTCTTCCTTTCAGTCTGTCATTTTGGAACCTGAAAAGAATGGGCTAATCAGACAGAGACCCAATGTGCATTTAGATCAGCTTCCACCTTAAATGTATATCAAGGCAAAATAAAAACCAAACCTATTCAGTACATCTCTGAAATGCATGCACACCTTCCCGTGTTTTATCCCTTTTTTTTTTTGCTCATGTTGCAATTCAAACATGTTGTCCATTCACAATACATGTTGTTCATTGGATGGACAAGGTGAGAGGAAAAGGCAGGTAAACCAAAGGACCCCCAGTGCCTCTTGTGCACTTACCAAGCTCTGATCAAAGTAACAGCGTCTTTGAGAAGCTGTTTCTTCTTGCTCACCTAATGGGAGCTGATGGCTTTGAACCTGGAAGTGCTAAAATCTGAGCACTTCAGGTTCATACTTGACAGGAAAAAAGGAGGGAGACAATAAAAGTGGTTGAGTAATGTATAGCCTGCTGTCTGTTCTTCAAAAGCAAAAAGCTGCTATTGCAGCCCTGAGCTTGTTTGCATGCGATTATTGCCACTTATATAGTAGTTTTGCTGGTGACTTTGAAAGGGTTAAACATGCTGCATGTAGAGAAAAATAACTAATGTGCCAGAATTATAGTATTCTCCTACTATACCTGACAACACTGTTCTAAATTCTGTAACATGTAATATCAGACATGCCTACTTAATTTCTGATGAATTACAAAGAACACAGAGCTTTCGTTGCCTACCCCTGCTCATCTGCATAGCCACTCCTTATGTTCATGGCCCCTCCTTATGTCCATGGCCTCTCCTTATGTCCATGGCCTCTCCTTATGTCCATGGCCTCTCCATATGTCCATGGCCTCTCCTTATGTCCATGGCCCCTCCTTATGTCCATGGCCTCTCCTTATGTCCATGGCCTCTCCTTATGTCCATGGCCTCTCCTTATGTCCATGGCCTCTCCTTATGTCCATGGCCTCTCCTTATGTCCATGGCCTCTCCTTATGTCCATGGCCTCTCCTTATGTCCATGGCCCCTCCTTATGTCCATGGCCCCTCCTTATGTCCATGGCCCCTCCTTATGTCCATGGCCCCTCATTGTGCACGCTCAGAATGCATGCAAGATTTCTGGCAGGATGAACAGGTATTCTTTGCCCTTTTTGAATAGATGTAGTAAAATGCTCTCACTTGTATATTTAGCAGATGAAAATGTAGCAAGTAATCAAAGTTCATTGTTGGGCTTTACATGCCCTTTAGGGTTCACACACAGAACTTTTATAGGCATTTCAATGTTAGTATCATTTCACTGTGCTTTCCTGCTCCTGGATAGCCACATCTGCCATGTGCAACCCAACCATACAAATGAATGGCTGTGCTCTTGTAAGTGCTAATTCTTCCCTTCTCCACTGCTTACATGTGCATGTACATCCAATGTATGTTAAAAAAATTACAACAGACATGAATGTACTGGTAAATGCTTATGCAACAAAGCAAATGTGTTTACAAAAGAACAACTATGCACATCCATTCACTTTTATGAAGAGGTGTATGCAGCAGGTGTGACTTCCTGGGGGTGGGAAAGTGCCAGCAAGTTTTGGTAGACCTAGAAAATGCTTATAAAAGCCCAATATGCATAAACCCCTAAGTAGAACTCTAGCTAGATTTTTTTCCATAGTTTTGGATAGGTGGAGAAAGGGCAATACTTGGTCAGGTTTTTATTTCTTGTGTGCACATAAGGGGGAATCTTTATGTCTTGTCTAAGTAATAGTGGTCGCTGGTGCAGGAGGTGGGGGCAAATCTTCCAGAAACACCTATTTGTTGATCACGATCATAGGTGGAACCCCCCTTTTCACTTCCTGTTGTGTGTCTCTAGGACAAGGACTCAAGGCAAATCTTCCTAACGGAGAACAATAAAAACGTGATCTTTTAATTCTTCTCATTTTATGAAAGATGTAAACCTGAACTCCAGACAAACTGATAAACACAAGTAAGCAGTTTTACCTGCCAAAACTAGGAAGAAAAAATGAAAGTTAATATGTTTTTGCTGTAAACTGAGGATGAATTTCTCCATAGTTCCTGCAGCTATAGAGGTGTCTTAAACTAATTTACTACTGCTTAAGAACCTGTAAGCATTTGAAAGTCTATAGTTCAGCCCTAGTTATACTTTAAGTAGTTTTGTAGAAATGTAATTGCCAGTACTGACCGACCTATTGTTCAGGGTTGCGTTGACGTAAAGTGGAACTAAACCCACTGATTTAATGGTTTCCCAGAACATGGCATGCCTTAAATAACTGCTACAGTTAATAGTGTGTTTGTTAGGTCTCAACAGAATGGCCTCAACTGAGGTCATTTAATGGCAAGTGTCATAGCTGATCGCACTACTGCAGATCAAACAGGTTAAGTTGGCAAGTTCCTTGGATGTAAGGTTGCATTCACACAGGAACAGACATGTAAACGCTGTGGTAGCTGTCTGTTCCTGACAACTGTGGGGAGCAGGGTGTTGTGCGATTCAGTGTTTCGCTGCGCTGTTGTACAGTGCCATGCAATTCTATACAGCTCACTGCGGTAAAATTCAGTATGTCTACATTTTATCTCTGCAGGGCATCTGTGGGCTGCGTTGCAATGTGAAGGGGCTCATGGAAAAGAATTGTTTTCAGTGTGTCCTTGTGGTGAAAGGAGTTTTACAATGCAGTGTGAATTAGCCCTAAAGGGTGGGAGAGTTTTTAGTTCTGCTTTAAAATATTTCAAGGAGCCAGTAGGTATGGATACCTGTATTGTTCATAGAGTGGCCAGAGCTGCATGGAGGTTGGCACACCAATTGTAGATCTGTGTCACTAGGGTACCTTTTGCATGCAATGGTTTCTCTCCGATGTCACTCTCAGAATAGTTTAACATTAATGAATCCAGGAACTGCTATCCAGCTGGGGCCATCGAATAACTCTTCTTTCAGATACCTATGATGTACTAGTTCTTCAGACTGCTTTCTAACTTCCTCAGGTTCAAGACCTGCATTTTTGTATTTCTGAGAGCAGTTAATTCGAGGCATACTTAACAAAGCTAGAATTAAAATGAAATGTTGCACAGTGCAAGTACCAAGTGATTTAGCTTTTTTTTTTTTTTTTTGCTGCTTTGCATCTTTCTTACTATGCAGCAGAGGTCACTGTGACTCCACAAATGAACAGGAATTTTCCCCCAGCTGCTTCTGAAATGGATCCAGACGACTCCTCTAAATGCTTTTTGACATGTCAGACAGTATCCGTTTGCTAATTTTTGGTTTTCAAGGAAACTTTTTTGATGCTCTCCAATATTCGTATTGCACTTGTGAAAAAAAGACTCCAAACCCAAGCTTATTTTTTTGAACGCGATTTATCAATATAAGATATTTTATTCTTTTAATGTAAGCTGAGTCATAAATAAGACTGATGTAAATGTAAAAATGCAAAGTAACAGATGTCTCCCTTTTTTTTTTTTTTTTTTTGCAGTTTAATCTTCATCCTGTGACTGACTATGAATTAGCAATGATTGGCTTCCTTAAATGACTTTTTATGTAAATTAGTCAGATAAATGTATTTTTAATCAGTTACCTTTAAATTAATGTTTGGTCTTCTGGGGCTCCAACATATTGTTTTAGGGTTGCTGTTTTGTGTGCATGTATTACCTGTGTTATTGGAAGATCATTTTTGGATCTCCGATGAGGCTTTTTGTTAGTTTGACATATTTTTGTAATCTCAATGGCTTGGTGTTCTTTTTCTCAGCGTTTCTTCCTGTGTATAGATCAGTAGATTAAAGTAGACTTGACTTCAGATATTATATTATTATTTCATGCTCAAATGTTAAGCTGGCCATTGACCGTTTTGAAATCCAGCTGGTTCAGCAGGGAGTGGCAAAATTTCGACCGTGTGACCGCCCCTATTTGCCAAAAATCAATCATTCAACATTCACGTATCATCTACCATTGAAATCTACTTCTTGAACTGAAGCAGTAGCTCAGATTGGGAGCTACACAGCCTTGTTCACTATATGTCTTGCCTTTTTCAGTCTGCATGTGTGCACCTAGGCCTCATTGGAGTATAGGATGAGATGGGAAGAGGAAGTTAACTCCCTGCATTTCCTTTCTTTCTTTTTTTCACTTTTTAAAGTGGAACATTAGTCAGAAAATTAAGTCCTAACCACTTCAATCTGGCAGATTTTGCAGCTATATCTATGTAAAGTATGAAGTGCCTATACTGTTTAAAATACATTAAGGCTTTGTCTCACCCTGTTCTGCACATGCTCAGTTGTTCTCGGTTCTTAGCATTGTGCCTACAATCAGGGCCACTAGGGGCTGATCACCTGACAAGTTTAAGATTTACTGTTGCTGAAGAGGGAAGAAAACAACAGGAATGACACAGACTTGGTTTAGGGAACACAGTTTAGGGATGGAGAAAAGAAAAGCTGGAGAAGTGACAGGACAAACTCTGCTGCCTGGGGGACGCAAAAGACTTAAATTTACAAGAATAGTGTCTTATCTTATTTCTCTGATATTCTCTCCTTTCCATCTCATGAACAGCCTGTGAACTTCATCACTGTAATGCTCTTTTCAGCTTCCTTCTCTAGCTGAGACAAGCCCTACAATTAAGACTGAAAATGCACATATTTTAATTGGAGAAAGTGACATTTAGTTTTTGAGACCAAGGAGAGGAGGAGAGTTTCGGAATAAGGAAGCAACTACTCTGGGCTTCAACAAAATGGCAGCCTCCAGCAAAAAAGAAACAGGAGCAAAGCCGAGGGCAATTTACAGCATACGCTAATTTTGGTAGCCTAATTATTAATGTGGAATATAGGTTCTGTTGTTAAAGAACATTAATTGTTATCAAACTATTAAGGATGAAGTTCCATTTTAACTTGACTGCTGGGTTGTTCTAAAAAACATACTCGCGTGGACATCAAATCTAGTGTTGTCTCGTGTAACGAGCTGATCCGCTGGTGCACGCCGAGTCCCGTGCCACCCTCTCTTGATACGTTATCAGGATGCTTTTTCTCTGCACATGCATGGTGTGCCTAAGATTGCCTGCCAGATGCCCAGTGTGCCCGAGATTGCCCAGTGTATCCTTACTGTGCCTGAGATTGCCCCTAAGCCTACTGGGATGGGTGAAAGGAGTATCTTGGAAGCTTCAAGAATGGGGATGGGACTTCATGATTTTTGCATGCGTAGGGGGGTGGATAGGAGGGGAGATAGGTGTTTGGGGGAAGGAAGAAAAAAAAGGGCTTAAAGTGATATTAAACATGTCATAGTTACCTGCTCTGCGCAGTGGTTTTGCAGAGAGCAGCACCGATCCACTTCCTCTCAGGGCTCCCTTCTGCTGAGTGCCCCGATAGCAAGCTACTTGCTGTGCCGTCACCCGATCAAGTTCCCTCCCGAGCTATTGTTTTGTCTAACCATTCAGACATACAGCACGGCTAGGCTCTGCCCCTCTGCTTTCTCCTCATTGGCTCACTGGCTGCTGTCACAGAGAGGCTCTTGTGCACATCGCTTTCAGCCGCCTCCCGCCCGCCATATAGTAAAATGACGGACGCAAGGCGGTTCTCTTGTATGACGTCCTCCCATTCTAACCACGCATGCGCGGCTCCAGGAGCGCACAGCACGGCGACCAATGTTGCGCTGTGTACCTCGGACACAGCTGATCACCAATCAATGGAAAGAGCCGAAGATGTCGGCTCGGTCATGTGATCAGCTGTGTCCAATCACAGCTGGTCACATGTAAACAGGGAAATGACGATTATTGGCATTTCTCTCCTCACAAGCTGTCACGCTGACAGCTTGAGAGGAGAGGAGAGCCGGTGATCGGCATCCCTCAGACGGGACATGTACACAGATCATCAGAGCACTGATGATCTGTGTAGCCCCAGCAGTGCCACCTGTCAGTGTCCATCAGTGCCAGTTGTCAGTGCTCATCCATGCCACCTGCCAGTGCCCATCAGAGCCATATCAATGCCACATTTCAGTGCACATCAATGCCACATATCAGTGCCCATCTGAGCTGCCTTTCAGTGCCACCCATCAGTGCCACCTATCAATGCCAGTCAATGCCACCAATCAGTGCCGCCTATCCGTGCCATATGAGTGCTGCCTTTCAGTGCTCATCAATGATGTCTGTCAATGCCCATCAGTACCACCTACCAGTGTCTCCTCATCTGTGTCCATCAGTGCCACCGATCAGTGTCCATCAGTGCAGCCTTTCAGAGCCCATCAGTGCAGCCTCATTAGTGCACATCAGTGAAGGAGAAAAATCCCTTATTTACAAAATTTTATAACAAAAACTAAGAAAAAACGTTTTTTCCCCCAAAATTTTCAGTGGTTTTTGGTTTAAGAAAAAATAAAAAACCCAGAGGTGATTAAATACCACCAAAAGAAAGCTCTATCTGTCACAAAAAAATGATAAAAATATCATATGGGTACATTGTTGCATGACCGTGCAATTGTCAAAGTGCAACAGCGCTGAAAGCTGGAAATTGGCCTGGGCAGGAAGGGGGTATAAGTGCCCTGTAGGCTAGTGGTTAAAACACTTGCTGTCATGGTCCTGTTAACTCCTAGATGGCCTAGTTCTTGTAAATGATGCGTAAGTCAAGCTGTCTGTCAAACCTTGTCAGTATCTGCTCTTGCTGGGACTAATGATATCAAGAGCTAATTTGTGCACATTGACTGACCCAAAACAAAAAGAGTACCTGTAAAGCCTGACAAACTGACTTTAATTGTTAAAGCACTGTGCATCATAACCAGTTATTTCTTTTCATACATTGCTTTTTCCCCTCATGCTGTATTGCATCTCACTGCTGCTGGTCTCCTGCTGGTCACTGCATAAATTGATGGTGCTATAAAGGTACATGGAATAAATACATATCTCTTCACTTTTATTGGAAGTAATCTGCACTTTGCCCTTTGTACAATTATATTCTTAACATGCAGAAAGTGCTTGTGTTTTCCCTGTGATGCTGAACTGGTGGCTGCTTGGATGGCCTCATTTGCTCTTTCACACTTGTCACCGCTGTGTGTTATTGCAGGCTAGTAATAGAGGAGTGTTCTCTGTACCTAGGTTACCTTGCTTTCTCTCAGGGACCTTAGTAGAATCTTGTGCTCTGTTAGCAACTGCATTCGGGAGGCTGTAGCCAACTAGAACGGCATCACAGTGAATGTGTATGTCACTGTGGACTCTCTTACTTGCTTACGCTACTGAGGATGACATTTATGGTTAGGTGAAATTACATTGATTGGGTCCCTGCTATGTAATGAATGTTAGTAAGCACTGTTCACATCCTAACCTAAATTATATGTGAACCCTTACCTTGTAGAACAACGCATTCAACTTAAAATAGAAATGAGATGTGTGTGTGTATGTATATGTGTATGTGATATATACTGTGTGTGTATATATGTGTGTATGTATGTGTATATGTGTGTGTGTGTGTATATATATATATGTGTGTGTGTGTGTGTGTGTGTGTGTATCTATATGTATATATATATATATATACACACACACACACAATAAAGGGTCTATAATTTTTATGATAGGGGTATTTTAAATGATAGAGACAGAATATCAACCGAAAATCCAGAAAAACAAATGATACAAATGTTATAAACTGAGTTGTGCTTCAGTGAGTAAAATAAGTGCTTGACCCCCTACCAACTAACAATAATTCTGTCTCCCACATACTGGCTCATGTGGTACACAGATTAGTCCTGTCAATTTTAAGAAGGTGCTCCAAATGACAACTCGTTGTGTGTAAAAGATGACCTGTCCACAGAATCTATTTTCTTCCATTCGAACCTCACCATCATGGGCAAATGTCGAAAGAGCTGTCAAAAGGATGTCAGGGTCAAGATTGTAGACCTGCACAAGGCCGGAATGGGCTACAAGACCATCAGCAAGAAGCTTGGTGAGAAGGAGACAACTGTTGGACCAATTATTTGCAAATGGAAGAAATACTAAATAACCATTAATTGCCCTCGGTCTTTATTTTTATTATTATACAGGATTTATATAGCGCCAATAGTTTGCTCAGTGCTTTACAATATAAAGGGAGACAATACCGCAACAATACAGTTCAATACAAGAGGGATAGGAGGGCCCTGCTCCTTGGAGCTTACAATCTAGGAGGGAGGGGCTAGTGGTACAAAAGGTAGTAACTGTGGGGGATGGACTGGTAGGGGGAGTAGAAGATTCCATTATTAGCCGAGATCAGGATAGGCTTCCCTGAAGAGAGAGGTATTTAGAGATTGCCTAAAAGTGAGCAGAGTAGGCGATAGTCTGATAAATTGGGGTAGAGAGTTCCAGAGGATGAGGGAAGCTCTGGAGAAGGCCTGGAGACGAGCACGGGAGGAGGAGACAAGGGAGCTAGAGAGCAGGAGGTTGTGCAAGGAGCGGAGAGTACGGTTTGGCTGAAATTTGGAGATAAGACTGGTGATGTAATCTGGAGCTCCATGCAAGTTTTCGCTTCTTGGGTTTAGGATGATCCTGAGAAAAGTGAGGGATCAGCACAGAACTACACGAGAGGAGCTTGTGAATGTTCTCAAGGCAGTTGGGACCGCAGTCACCAAACAAACCATTGGTAACACAATACGCTGCCATGGATTGAAATCCCGTAGCATCTGCAAGGTCCCCCTCCTCAAGAATTCACATGCACAGGCCCGTCTGAAGTTTGCCGATGAACATCAAAATGATTCAGAGAAGGATTGGTAGAAAGTGTTGTGGTCAGATGAGTCCAAAATTGAACTCTTTGGCATTACCTCAACTCGCCATGTTTGGAGTAAGAAAAGTGCTGACTGTGACACGAAGTACGTCATCCCTACAGTCAAGCACAGAGGTGGAAACATTATGCTTTGGGGCTGTTTCTCTGTTAAAGGTACCAGGCCAACTTTGCCGCATTGAGGGGCCAAGGGACTTGGCCATGTATTGTAAAATTTTGGACGAGGACCTTCTTCCCCTTACTCCCAGAACACTGAAAATGAGTCGTGGATGGGTCTTCTTTTGGTGACCCAAAATATACCTCCAAGGCAATAAAGATGTGGCTCAAGAAGAAGCACATTAAGGTCATGGAGTGGCCTAGCCAGTCTCCACACCTTAATCCTATTGAAAATTTATGGAAGGAGCTGAAAGTTCGAGTTGACAAGCAACAGCCAAGAAACCTTAAAGTGTTACTAAACCCAGGACCCTGCATTCACTATATCTCGTCTCCCACAGTACACAGAACATGGAAATGCAATTATTTTAGTAAATATAAACTGCTAAATACCTTTTTATCGTAAGCAGCTAGAGCAGTCTTGTGACTTCAGCAGAGCACTGGTTAAAGCTTTTAGGAGGGGATTTCTTTCTGTTCTAGGAGAATGCAAAACCCCTGACCCTCTGTCTGGACAGTGATGATTGGCCCTGTACTAATCACATGCACTCTTGCAAGAGAAAAAAATAACCTCTCTAGCAATACACACCCAACTGAGAATGCACATGTGACTACGGATTCAGTCTGTATCAGGTGGACATTTCAACAAGAGGGGCAAAGAAGAAAGTATCAAACAGCCTTTTTACACAGTGCAGATGATTAACCCCTTAGGTTCCACAGTGAGTATAACAAGCATGCTTTTCTGCATATACAGACTGATTGATAATGTGTTTTTTTTTTTTCTTCAGGATATTTGGTTGATATTCTGTATCTATCTTTTAAAATATACCTAGGATAAAAATTATAGACCCTTCATTTCTTTGTAAGTGGACAAACTGGGGACTGGCAGAATCACCAGGTATTTCACACAAAGGTACAAATGCAAAGAGAATGGGTTACTTTTTAATATAAGTACATAGTACAACACACCTATATCAGGAATGTGAAATATTGGAGTAAAAAATATTCTGCAAAACAATATCTTTGTGAAAACTCGAGGTTTGAGTACTCATGATTTTAACAGTCGGTCGGGTGAGGTTACTATTGCTTTTATCGTGCCATTGCTGAACAGGACTGGTCTGCAAAAAAGAAAACACTCTGCTCCTATCATTCAGTTGGAGCATACCCTATTCTGCTTTATGTAAGATCTCAGTCCGCATACAGCTGTGGTGTGAAGTGAGCACAGGTACAATATTTTGCAGGGTGTTAGACAGTAGACTTGCAGGAGATATACACTATATGACCAACAGTTTAAGAACACCTGACCATCACACCTATATTAATTATTATTTTTTTGGATAGCCTATTCTGAAAGTATGTGTGTTAATATAAACTTTTCAGTGTTGACATTCAGAAACCGGGTTTATTAAAATGTATATATAGCCCAAAAAATCCTGCCAGTTTTGCTGTATGTGTACCTTTCCTTTCACAGCCTGTCCCAAAAACATCAGTAATTTAGAGGAAGTCTCTGAAAGCGATAGGATTCCCGTCTTGGACAGTTGTCCCTGGAACAAGTGGTCCTTTTTGAAGACTTCCCCTCTCCTCTTGTTCTGGAGAAAACTCAACATTATTTGGAAATTTGTTCTACCCTCCTCTTTTCTGTGACAATACTGAATAGAACAATAGAGGGATAAATTTACCATTTAGAAAGACTGACATCCATCAATAAAAATTAACCCCCAAGGCCTAGCCCTCCCCTCTACAAAAATTATGTAACTGCATATTTACTGACTGGATGGGAAGGCATCGTGAATGCAGGTCCCTGTTATCCTAGGATCCAGTGATAATTACATGTAAATACTGCCATTGTTATCCAGTCAGCTGTAAATAAATCAGAACAACATTCTTTCAGGTATAAGGAAAATTACAGTTTTCTTCTGTATATACCTGATTTGAGGTGTCTGATTCCGTGTGTATAACTGGGGAATCTGTAGCACTCCATCTATAAAGTGTACCTGTCAGTAGAGTGGAGATAGTGGAGGAATCCATAAAGAAGCGGTAACATTGTGAGTGTGGTATGGGAAATAGACCAGCAGAGGTGCCACTGATGAAATCTGAGATGGTCTTTGCCTGACCTGACAGAATAAAGGCGATATCCAGTACATTTTTTTAATGTGTACGACAAGCCAATTTTTTTTTTTCGGGATAGGATGAGGGAAAGTTAGAACCCACATCTGGGCTGCTGTTGTCCTAGACAGGAAGGGGTCTTTCACACAGCGGAGCAGACAGGCAGTAAAAACAGGAGTAAAGAAAGAGAAAAAAGAAGGCGCCTCCTTTTTTCTCTCTTTATTTCTGCATGCAGAGTTGGCCTTGCTCTATAGGACGGCAGCTATTACCCACCAAACACGCCATTATACAGAGACTCTTTCTGGACTTTTATTGAGTTTACCATTTGTGTGCCTATACCACATATCATGATTTTCTGCTAGTTCATGTTGAACTATACCACCTACCTTATCCTAATTCCCAAATCCCCCCCCCTTCCTTTTTCTCCTCCCCTATTCCTTTTACTGTATTGGGGAGTACCTATGCACTGAGTGCCAAATTTGTTTCTGGTAAAAACAGGTGGCAGATCCGTGGATTTGCCACCCACCTAAATTCTAACATTACACCCAGATGGGGCTGTACATGCCGTGGGCGCATCAAGCATGATCCAATGTGAGATCAATACGGCCTTGTACTTGAGACCTAACAGAGCCCCTAAAAGCAGTAAAAACAAGACAGAGATCCTGCCACTACTCCTTTCAAAGCTGACTTGACTTGCACTCCTCCTTCTCCTCCTCCTTCTCCTCCTCCTTCTCCTCCTCCTCTTCCTTCTTCTCCTCCTCCTCCTTCTTCTCCTCCTTCTCCTCCTCCTTCTCCTTCTCCTCCTCCTTCTCCTTCTCCTCCTCCTCCTCCTCCTCCTTCTTCTCCTCCTCCTCCTTCTTCTCCTCCTTCTTCTCCTCCTCCTCCTTCTTCTCCTCCTTCTTCTTCTCCTCCTCCTCTTTCTCCTTCTTCTCCTCCTCCTCTTTCTCCTTCTTCTCCTCCTCCTCTTTCTCCTTCTCCTCCTCCTCCTCTTTCTCCTTCTTCTCCTCCTCCTCTTTCTCCTTCTTCTTCTCCTCCTCCTTCTCCTTCTTCTCCTCCTCCTCCTCATTCTCCTTCTTCTCCTCCTCCTTCTCCTCCTCCTTCTCCTTTTTCTCTTTCTCCTCCTCCTCCCCCTCCCCCTTCTCCTTCTCCTCCTCCTTCTCCACTCATGCGCAGATTTTTTATCGGCAAAAAAAACCCCGCCGATTTGCCCATCATTGCCGTGCAAATCGGCCGATTTTTTCCAACTTTACGGATCAAAAAAATCTGACAAAATCCAGAAAAATGTCCGACCAATTAACCCATTAACGGTGCAAAAATCGGCTGATTTTTTTTTCGGCCGAAAAATCGGCCAATTTTCGACCCATCTATGGCCTGTATTAGTCTAGTAGTTGGCACTGTGTGTCATTAGACGTTTCTGTAGGCTTCGTACAATACATATGTGCTATAATACTCAGTAGACTGCTAATACAGTTATTTCTATCTTGTGATCATGGATAACAGAAGGGAAAAAAAAAAGATACCAGAAAAAATGAATGCATATCTAAATAAACACACAACCGGAATTTACCAGTTCTTAAGTCCCATACACACAATGAGAATATTGGACAAATGATTGTTCTTTTTTTTTTTTTTTTTTTTTTTGCCATGCTAGTCTCATTTTGAAAGTGAAGAGGTTACGAAAATGTTTGTACTACAGAAAGTAAATTCGGACTTGATCTTATGTATTTGTATTGTATTTTCAAATGAAAACTGTACTTATTAAACGAAAATCGTATTATCTGGTGTCGTACAAGACAAATGTTCATGCTTGTCCCTTCAATTAATTTCGGACGAAAGCTGTGTAAGAACGATCAGATTATCATAAGATCGCCTAGAAAGCGATATATTTCATAAGATTTTCTGATCGTGTGTACTAGGCTTAGATGTGACTGCTGCTTTGTTTTTTTTTCAAGCTTCTTTTCTGCCCTAATTTTCACTTGATGATTGTGCCAGTAACACACTTTCTTGTCTAAGCCTGGGTTCACACTGATACGTTGCAGAATTCATGTGAAAAGCTGCGGGTGTCTATGTTATCAGCACCCTGAACTTAAGATCGCATCAGATCGCATGGGTGTGAATATTCATGCGATACAATTCTGGTGCGGAAAAAAAAGGGTCTTGCACTCTTTTTGGTGTGGATGTGGTGCAATTTGAGCCATACAAATTGCATGGCCCAAACTGCACCGCACAGAAATCGCATGTGATTTACACAGGAATGCGGTGCGGTTCCTCTGCGAATCACATGCAATGTGCCGCACGGCATCAGTGTGAACCTGGGCTTAGGTCGATTACACTCATTCACTTAACTGTTCAAGGACAACAGTGTACAAATGATAGGACTATGATACCCCACCCCTCTCTTATCCATAGCACGAAAGGGGGGGGGGGGTGTATAAGGTTAGAAAGCAATGTAACTGATCACAGTCAGCCCAAGCAGAGAGACAGTGAGAAAAAGTTATCAGCTCAGATAATCGGCAAGATCAACAGGTATATTTTTGAACTTCCCAAACAGATATTATAAAATGCTTTCAATAGTATATTTAATGGACCAAATGGGACCAAATAATAGATTCAATTTGTGGATTTATAGATCCCTTAAGGGACAACTTATAGGAAACAATATTCAAATTTGGTATAAGATATGTGACTGTAAATATAATATTGACATTAGGAGCTGTAAACTTTAACTTAATGAAGATAATTTACAACTCCATCTTTTTTTTTTTTTTCTTTTTCTTTTGTGGTTACAGTGCATTTGCAAAGAAGTCTACTAGTCCTTGTTTGCTTACCTTTTATGTGCTTGTTGAGATAGCAGATGTGGCATGCACCAATGTACCTCTGTCTTTGGGGACACCACATGACACTTCTTGGTACTTCCTGTTACATAGCTAACTGGATTTATAAGCAAGTCTGGACCTGTTTTCTGGAAAGGTTTAGCTTGACCCTTCCCTTTTCTCACCTTTTGACCCTCCCTACAGGTTCATTGATGTGATGGCAATTTTTCCTGACTCATAGAGAGTCCCGAGTAGTTGTAAGTGGTATGCCAAACTCCACTTTTAGAGCTGGTTCACACTACAAAAACGCGCTCTGTATACGTTTTAAGTGCATTTTTGCTTAGAGTTCATATTGCAAAAACAGACCCTGGAAGCAGGTTTTGTATGTGCATTTTAACCCTTTCACTGCCAGAGCCGGTTTTGCCTTTTTTTTGCACATGTTTAAAAAATAATTTTGGGCCTGAAGATTACACACAACCCCCAAACATTATTATTATTATACAGGATTTTTATAGCGCCAACAGTTTGCTCAGAAAATGTTGTTCTTTGGGCAATGGGAAGCCAGTGGAGGGATGGCAGACATGGAACGGTTGGTAAGGTGGATGTGTCTGGCAGCAGCAGTCATGATAGACTAAAGAGGGGATAGCCTGCGATTAAGTAGGCCAATGAGGAAGGAGTTGCAATAGGCAAGAGAGAGAACAAGGGAGTGAATAAGTTGCTTAGTGGTTTCGGTGGTTAAAAACAGGTGCATCTTGGAGATGTTGCAGAGGTGAAGTCTACAAGATTTGCACAATGATTGGATTTGGGACAGAAAGGACAGATGGGAGTCCAGGATTATACCTAGTACCCTAGCATGAGGGGAGTGACTGATGGTTGTAATATTGATCTTGATGGAGAAGTCAGGGGAGGGGCACAGGCTAGAGGGAATATTATGAGTTAATTTTGTAGAAAGATTGAGTTTGAGGAAGCGGAATGACATCCATACTGATATGTCACTTAGTAGGTTAGTAATGGGAGAGGAGACTGAAGGGGTGAGATGAGGAATAGAAAGATAATTTGTGTGTCATCAGCATAGAAATGGTACTTGAAGCCAAGTTTATTAAGTGACCAAGGGAGGAGGTGTAGATGGAGAAGAGAAGGGGTCCAAGGACAGAACCTTAAGGGACCCCTACAGAAAGAGGAAGTGAAGAGGAGGAGACAGAGTTCTAGGTAACACTGAAGGAGTGCTGCGATAGGTAGGAGGAGAACAAGAAGAGAGTGGAGTTTTTTGAGTAGGAGGGGATGGTTAACAGTATCAAAAGCTGCAGAGAGGTCAAGTAGTAAGAGTATGGAGTAGTGGCCATTCATTTTAGCAGTCAGTAAATTATTAGTGAGTTTTAGTAGGGCAATTTCAGTGGAGTGTAGTGGGCGAAACCCAGACTGTAAAGGGTCAAGAAGGTTGTTGTAAGTGAGGTGGGAGCTCAGGCAATTGTAGATTAGGCACTCTAAGAGTTTAGAGGTAAATGGCAGCAGGGAGATGGGTCTTAAGTTCAGGTTTGTGGGGTCCAGGGAGGGCTTTTTAAGTATGGGAGGGGAAGGTGCCAGTAGAAAGGGAGAGATTGAAGATGTGAGTGAGGGAGTATAGGATAGAAGAAGAGGGTGACCGTAGTAGTCGTGAGGGAACAGGATCCAGGGGGCAGGTGGTGAGATGGATTTCTGAGAAAACTTTAGCGACTTGTTCGGTAGTAGCAAGATCAGAAGAAGAAAGTGCTGAGGGTGGTTTAATATAAGGTATGCTAAGTGGATAGATGTCCGTGCAGTGAAGATGCCCTCACGAATTGCATCAATCTTGCATTTGAAATGAGTGGCAATCTCGTAAGCAGTGAGTGAGTTACTGGGTGGAGGTGGTGGAGAAAGTAGAGCGTTAAAAGTAGGGAAGAGACAGTGAGGACTGGATGACAAGATATTAATAAGAGTGACAAAGTAGGCTTGTTTGGAAGCACGGAGGGAGGAATTGTATTTTAAGGAAGCAGATTTATATAGGGTGAATGCTGGCTGGGATTGGGTTTTACACCACAATCTCTGCAGTGCACGGCTATGTCTTTTAATTTTTCAGGTGTCATCAGTCTGCCGAGGTTGTAATGGTCGGGGCTGATACTTCGTGTAGTTAGAGGAACAAGCGAGTCTAGTGTGGAAGAAAGCGAACTGTTGTAGACAGAAGTGGCCAGGACAGGACAGGGGAGAGATTCTGTCATAGAGGTGGTCGGTTGCAGAGTAGAAAAGAGAAGGCTAAAAGTTGTGATGGTTTCTGTGGGTGATTGTTTGCTGCTTGGAGGGATAGGTGTTTGAAGAGGAGGACACTGTGACGTTGGTGAGATTGTGATCAGAGAGAAGAAAGGGGTGTTGGTGAGGTTGTAGGGACTGCAAAGATGGGAGAAAAGGTCTAGGGTATTCCATCACAGTGAGTGGAGGACTGTGTCCATTGTGTTAGGGCAAAAGATGAGGTTAGGTTGAAGAGTTTGGAAGTATCTGGGTTGTTAACATTAATGGGGATTTTGCAATCACCAAGAATGATAGTGGGTATTTCAGAGGAGAGAAAGTAGGGTAGCCAGGCAGAGAAGTCATCAAGAGAGTGTAACATTGGTGAAAGAGGCCAATATATCACTGCGATCCTCAGAGAAATAGGAGAAAACTGCTGAATACAGTGAGTCTCAAAAGAAGAGAAGGATAGAGAAGCAGGGGTAGGGTGCTCAGTTGGTATAGAAGCAAACAAAGTCCACATCCTTTCCGACCACTGGGTCTGGGTGAGTGAGTCCAGTGGCCTCCTTAGGAAAGTTCTGCGGGAGAAGCAGAATCTGCTGCTTGGAGCTAGGTTTCTGTAATTGCTAGTAGCTTAAGGGAGCGGGAGACAAAAAGGTCATGGACAGGGGTGAGCTTATTACAGACAGAGCGGGCATTCCAGAGTGCACATGAAACAGGAAGGGTGGTTTTTAGGAGCATGGGGATTGAGATTAAATTGAGTGGATTGCGGCTATTCCTGGAGGAAGGAGGGTGCCTGGTGTAGGGGTGAGATACTGGAGGACCAGGGTGTGGGGAGATATCCCCAGAGGTTAGGAGGAGGGTGAGGAAAGTAAGATGGGAGTGGGATGTAAATGAGTGCACGTTCTCCTGTCCTGGTGTTTGGGTCAGCAGGTGGGTTAAGTATTAGCAGGAGGTGATGAGAGCAGTAGTAGGGAGATGGTAGAAGTGAGGCTGATATGTATAAGCTTTGGGGTGGAGCAGAGGGGTAAAGAAATGAGATTTCGAGAACAGAGGATACTAATATGAAAAGGAGGAGTAGATGCGGCATATTAACAGGTACATGGAGTGGGAATCGGACTTGTAAGAGATGTTTCCCAAGGTGTTTTGCTTGCAGTCCATCCAGAGTGCAGTTAGAGTTCTTTGTTGTATCTTCCTTCTGCTTTGGTTATCCTACTGTGTTCGACTTCTTCTTTGCACTCCAGCAGAAAATGCATTGTTCAACTGCTGCTTCACACTCCAGCAAAAATAAAAGTAACATAAAAATAAAAAGACAAGGTTGTGCTTACTAAATAGATACCCAACATGCCAAACCTTAAATTTGTGTGTGCCAATGAAATTGTGTCAAACTTCAGTACCCTATATTTTCTATAGATGATGCTTCAAAAGCCCTTTTAGGTCATCAGTTTAGCATTACGGAGGTGGCTTGGTGCTAGAATTATTGCTCTCACTCCAGCATGCGTGGTGATATGTAATGTGTATAACACTTGACATTTTCACGAGTCTGCGCCTGACATGTACGTTTATGTTCGTATGTGCATATATGTGGGGGTGTAATTTTTTTTCTGTGGGGATGCTTGGGTGTAACTCTTATTTTTACCAACATTTTTTTTTTTATTTTATCACAGAGAGGACTCAAAGTTTCCTATGTGATAATTTTTTGGTGATGGGTTCTCTTTATCTGTGATCCCTTAGCCTAATGTCCATGTGTTTTTGATGCAGAAGAAAATTCACTGTACTGCATCTGGTGTGAATTGGCACAGACAGCAATAAAAACCTGACAAGCATCTACTCCCTCTCTACAACTTAAATAAAAAAAAGTGCCTTTTAATTATACTTTATTGAGAGAAAAATGTCATTGATTAGTAAGGTTTATCTCATGTGAATTGTAAGTCCATATTGATGATCCATGTTTATCAATTTTAAAGATTAGAGCTGCTAAATAGAGGACATAAATAGCATGATTTAAGGAGAAATTCACTTTCAATTAGAACTATTACAGTTCGGATGAAAATCTGTTATCTATTGTATTGTCTATTGTGGAATTATTGGTTATTTTTATTTGTTTGTATGTATTGTGATCTAGAGGCTTTACAGATGTGTTTCTAACACTGTATGTGAATAGGCAGATCCACAACTGGTTGAGGTTGGAGGTAATGGCAGCTTGGTGTGTAGACGCCAGGGAAGAACTTTTATAGTAGCGAAAAAAAAGACCTGAGAAAGCTAAATGAATATTTGCTGTTTTGTATCTTGAATGCAGTTATTTTTAAGAAAACAAGTGATTATGTTGGTGTCCTGTTGTTGGAAGCACCTGTCACATGGACAGTTGATGACACCGTTGGTGTGAGATTACATGCAGCCACAGGCAGCTTATTTTTCAACTCATACTCCATACCTGGAAGAGCAATCCTTTCAAAGTTTCTGCTGTTTTTAATTTTTTTTGTACTTTTAATAAAGCAAAATTGTTTTTATTGATGTGCTGAAGCAACCCCATCTATTTTTATTTCTCTGTGGAATAGTGAATGACAGCTGTGGACAGATTTAAAGGTACTATATAATCTGAGGATCCAACAAGCTATGACGATTGTACTGCTGTATTGTGCCACTGGTAGTCCTTCCATATCATTGTTTTTACCATAATGTATACATCTGCATTTTAATTGTGTTCGTCTTTGCTTCCATCTTTCTAAAATGTTAAACTAAAGCTAAAACTAATAAATCTTAAAGTGTTACTAAACCCACAACAGTAAAATCATGATGTATAGGCAGAAAAACATGCTTGTCCTACTCACTGTGAAACTTAAATGGTTAATCCTCTGCTTTGTATAAATAGGATCCTCCCCTTTTTCCACTGTCCCCAATTAATCTCCTGATAGAACAGAGCCTTGGGGGCAGGCTGCACATGCTCACTTTGGTGCGTATTGCTAGAGTTTTTTTTTCCCCTTTGGGAGAGTTCATGTGATCAGCACAGGTCCAATTAGTGCTGTCTAGACAGAGGGTCAGGGGTCCTGCAGCCTCATAGGACAATCAGAGGAGAATGAAAACTTCTCTTACAAGCTTTAACCAGTGCTCTGCTGGACACTGATAGAAGTCACAAGACTGCTCTAACTGGTGAGAAAAGGTATTTAGCAGTTTATATTTACTAAAATAATTGCACTTCCATGTTCTGTGTACTGTGGGAGACCAGATATAGTGAATGCAGCTATAGCAGCTTGCTAATCCTACACATGTATTTCCTGTCCTAGACTGACAATGCTCATGCTGTGCTGTAGCTTTGGAAGATCAATATGGTCACCACATTACAGGACGTATGTTAGGACTACAGATTCAGTGGTGTGCCCGTTCACAACTGAGCAATAGGGGTCGACTTACTAAAACCGGTGAGTGCAAAATCTGGTGCAGCTATGCATGGTAGCCAATCGGCTTCTAACTTCAGCTTGTTCAATTAAGTTTTGACAAAAAAAAACAAACCTGGAAGCTGATTGGTTTCTCTGCAGAGTTGCACCAGATTTTGCACTCTCCAGTTTTAGTAAATTAACTCCATATTGTCACTTGAAGCTTGATCGAAAAAGTGAGTTACTATTTTTGGGGGCAGATTTGCATTCTTTGGCCCCAATAAAGTTCAATGCCAGCACTTGGAAAAAAATGTGCTTTAAATGGCCAGTAAAATGTCTAGTAACTAGCTTTTCAATGGTTAAAAATAAAGAAAAAGTGCTCAGGTGTCACCCCCCCCCCCCCCAAACATTAACCTAACAATGAAAGACACTGAGCTCAAGTATGAATGGGCCTTACTTTTCCTTTAAGACATTTTGATAAATGAAGTCCAGAGTGTTAGATTACTACTGTACTATAATATATTATCCTCCCAGACCACCTTGTTGCTGCGGCTGGAACTTCTCACCTAGAGTCCAATCCTTCCTGGCCAAAATTTTATTACTGCAATCTTTTTATTTTCTGCTTTTTCCCTCAAAGAAGCTGCCAAACTGTGTGTGAATCATGGAGTTTAGACATGCTCTCATAAAAAAGAATTGGCTCATTCTAGATGTAATTCTCCTGATAACACTTTTTATTCAAATATTCTTAGATCTTGAAACTTTTATTTGAGAAGGAGAGCTGTTTTAACAGCAGCCGTAAAGCGAGAGAGAGGGCGCAATGACTGTCAGTTTGTGCAACCATCTGCGCTTAAGCGATTGCTGGACTAAATCTCCCATAATGCTCAGTCTGCCTCTATTTCCCCTCTGGCTGGTGACCAGTTTGGTATTAACAACAAGTTTGTTCTTTTTGACTAGAACAGGGGGTCTCCAAACTTTCTATGCAAAGGGCCAGTCAGACTCTAGGGGGGCCGAACTGTGGCCAGTGGGGGTAGAAAATGCCCTGCCATCGGTAGGAGTAAACAATGTCATAGGCTTGGTGGTCGGGGGGGGTGGAAATTACATCATTGGTTACTGTGGGAGAATTGGTGCCCCTTCATTGGTGTTATTGAAAGGAATAGTGCCCCATCGTTTGTATCAGTGGGAAGAATAGTGCCCCATCATTGGTATCAGTGGGAGGAATAGTGCCCCATCACTGGTGTCAGTGTAAGAAATAGTGCCCCATCACTGGTGTCAGTGTAAGGAATAGTGCCGATAATTGGTGTCAGTGGAAGGAATAGTGCCCCGTCAGTGGAAGGAATAATGTTCCATCATTGGTGTCACTGGAAGGAATAATGTTCCATCATTGGTGTCAGTGGAAGGAATAGTGCCCCATCACTGGTGTCAGTGGAAGGAATAGTGCCCCATCACTGGTGTCAGTGGAAGGAATAGTGCCCCATCACTGGTGTCAGTGGAAGGAATAGTGCCCCATCACTGGTGTCAGTGGAAGGAATAGTGCCCCATCACTGGTGTCAGTGGAAGGAATAGTGCCCCATCACTGGTGTCAGTGGAAGGAATAGTGCTCCGTCATTGGTGTCAGTGGAAGGAATAGTGCTCCGTCATTGGTGTCAGTGGAAGGAATAATGATCCGTCATTGGTGTCATTGGAAGGAATAATGATCCGTCATTGGTGTCATTGGAAGGAATAATGATCCATCATTGGTGTCATTGGAAGGAATAATGTTCCATCATTGGTGTCAGTGGAAGGAATAGTGCCCCATCTTTGGTGTCAGTGGAAGGAATAGTGCCCTATCACTGGTGTCAGTGGAAGGAATAGTGCCCCATCACTGGTGCCAGTGGAAGGAATAATGATCCATCATTGGTGTCAGTGGAAGGAATAATGTTCCATCATTGGTGTCAGTGGAAGGAATAATGCTCCATCATTGGTGTCAGTGGAAGGAATAGTGTCCCAAGGGCCGGATAAAGGCAAACAAATGGCCATATCCGGCCCGCAGGCTGCAGTTTGGAGACCCCTGGACTAGAACATGAACATCTGAAGTGTGGGTCTCATTGACAAAAATGGAGGATAGAAGTGTATTGATCGTGTCAAAAAACAAACGACCCCCCCCATCCAATTATGAAAAGACTGCTGCAAAACTGTAAAAAAAAAGCAGAACCCTTCCGTACTTTTATAAATTTTTTTATCTAAGTAAGGGGACAGAATCTGAATAAAGCAGTCTCTTGCTTGAACGCATGGAAAAGCGTGACCACGTGAAATGGCATGAGTTTCCATGGAGGCAGCGCCGGTATATGCAGTGTGATTCTGATGTCAATTTAAAGAGGGTCCTGTGTGAGTTTAGCACGGTGCGACTTGTAGCTACATAGACTTGAATGGAAATCGCTTATCTTTCTTGAGATAACATGATTACATTTTCTGCAAGTCTTTGCTTTGTTCCTTATCTCCCATCCCTGGTCCATATCGGGAGAGAGACCGACCCGCCTGAATCACTACCATTAAAATCACACCGGCAGGAAAATCACACTGTATCTATGTGAACCTAGCCTTCGTGTGGTGTTGGCTATGAGACCCACGCCGTTTAATCAGGTATCTGTTCATATTGCACCAAAACAGATCACTTTTCCATTCTATGAAATGGGAGTGTGATACTCACTCCTTTATTGACAGCACTTGTGATTGGCTACTCAGACACCCAGCATTGTGACATGAGGGTAGGGTGACATTACTTTGTAAGCTCCTAAATTGCAGTCAAAGTGGTGGTAAACCCCAAACCAAAAATGTAATATATTGCAGCTTACCAGTCATGATATGTGGCGGCTACATTAGCTTTCCTTTCTTTGGCTTTTTTCCTCTGTTTTTACCTGGTGATCTGGCCATTAACACACCTCTAGCATTAGTGAGACACGAGGTACAGTATTGTAAGTCAAAAGGTGGAGGGGTGGGAAGTGTTTAATATACCAGCAGATTTAAATACATGATCAAATTGAAGTCAAACCCCCAGCTCACACTTTATAATTGGTTACAACAACCATTTTTTTTCTTTTTGGGATAAATGGTCTGTCTGATACATTCTGCTGGAGAGCTTGAACTTCTGAAAAACAACAAACTTGCTAGCTGGATCACCGGATGAAACTAGAAGAAAGCCTAAAAAAATAAAACTAATGCAGCCATTACATTGAAGAGTTGGTAAGGTGCAATATAATGAATGTTTGCTTTTTGGTTTAATACTGCTCTAATTCTTCTTGCTCCGTGTCCAAGTGGCTCTGCAGGGATGTGAAGTGTGAGGTATGTGCAGCTGGGTCAGCTAGTATACAAGTCCCAAGCAGCACAGCCATCTGATCATTCTCAGGAGAGCGGTCAAACAATCATGCTGGATCTTGCTAGACAATTTCATGGTGTGCTTCTTTTGCTCTTCTACTGGTCGCTGCAACATGTTAATTGAATGGGTTAAAGAAGAAAATCTGCATTGACTTCATATGGAAAGAACTTGCCAGTGTTAGGTTTTTAGGCCTTTTCCAATTGAAATCTGTTTCAGCGGCCCAGAGTATATATGCAGTATTTGCAATTTGGCAGTCTCATTGTTAATTTTGGATGGCTAAAACACCACTCATAAAAATGTTTTTGCATTTGGGAACCTGTTTAGCTAATATTATTTTCAGGAGGCAGTTTAAATCTTAAGTTGTATTTCATTGCTTCTCGTTCAGCTTTGTCAGCAAGGAAATGTAATTTCTTAACCGTACTTTTCCCTAAAATGCTGAATTGTATGTTTGAGACCACCTTCGAATACACTTCTGACGATGTGTTTTGCTGATACCTAGTAGACTTCATGACTTAAAAACTGTCAGAATGCATGAAAATGTGCATATATTGCCATTCTGAAGTGACCATACTGAGATGAAAGTCATTTAGACCTCATTCACGTGGGTGTATCTATGCGTACACCTGAGCGAAGGCAGTTTTTGCCTGCATGGGGTGTTGTGACCGTGTGTTCAGGGCACTCAAATCCGCATGGCTGTCAAATTGGGACCAGTGGCTGTGTCTATGCAGCTGCTGCATCCAAATAGACTTAATTGGGACTGCCTGCACATGGACACATAGCACACTTGTGTATCCCAGGCAGGTGAGGACAGTCCTTTGCATGGGTGTGTACATACATCCATCCATGTGGCAAGACATTTGTCAGGCTGTAAGCAGTAATTAGTTACATTTATAAAGCACCTTCCTGATCTAGCTGAAGAACGGTATGTACATCCTATAATCCTGATTATGTTGCCCTGATGGCCTTAACCTCCCTAGAGGTTTTCCCGAGTGTAGCTCGGGGTAAAGTTTCAGCACCACAAGCGGTAACCCCGAGCTACACTCGGGAATACCTTGCAGCGTTGCTCCGGGATCTCTTCTGCACTTACCTTTTCCTGCACTCCCACGATGTCCCCCCTGCAGCGTCCCCGGCATGCCGGCATCTTTCTTCCGGGTTCCGTTCCCTGTGACGTCAGGACATACGGGGGCGGGAAATGTAAAAATGTCAAAAAGTGACATTCACTAAATACACTAAAATCACATAATAAAACATTACTGTATCATACCATTTCACATACATTTTGTCCCGAGTGCTTTGTCCTGTGCCCTGCCTGCATTTTTACTGTTTTTTCTGCCTGGAAACTGACAAAAGTCCATGGTGTCCAAAAAGCGTCCCTTTAGGTTAAAAGTGGTTTTAGACCAGCTAGAGAACAGCGATAGTAAATTAGAACCACTTGCAGAATTGAGTGATAATGATTCGTTGGGGAAATTCATCATCAGACACTGAAAACGATCAGTGATGTGCAAACTTGGCGCTATATTTCAAATTTCAGTGTTTTTGGTTTGATTATTGAATTAAATTTATTATATTAATATTTTTTATAATTATTTATTAAATTATAATTTATGATTTTGTGTTTCAAATTTTAACATACCCGGGATGTTTACTAGACTCTTGTTCAGACAGATTTCAGTGAGTTATTCCTAAAAATTACAGGCCTACAATAAAAAAAACTACATATTTCCATGCAAAAAAAGTACCGCTTTGAGCACAGAAATACTGACATAATCATACCGCTAGGGAGGTTAAAGTGTGTCCCAAATGTTTGATAAAAGAAGTCACCCTTCAGCTCTCCTATTTATAGGTGTTCCTGCTCCCTAGCCTATGTAGCACAATGCAAGGGTAGCTCTCCTTCACAAAACGCCAGTCAGGTTTCCCCATAGTTCTCCCTCTCCCTTTTTTTTTTTCTTTTTTTTTAACCTACCTTCGACGAATGCTCTATTCTGCATGTTTTTATATATTTCATAGAAATCATGTCTTTTTTTTTTTAAAGAAATTTGAGCTGCTAGCATCATTGTAAAGCAACCTAAGTCCCCCCCCCCCCCCACAATTACCTGACAGTACAGCCACATTTGTGTGTGAAGTATATATTTTAACGTTTGAGAATATTCTGTCTGAAAGGAAAGGGAGGGGTCTGCCCCACCTGTTTCTGATACTTTGAGAGAAGAGAGTCATTTCATTTATTATCTAAAAAGCCAATATGTGCAAAACTGTATCCACTGACCTTCTATTAAACAGTCAAGATCAGGGGTGTCAGACTCCATTTCATTGCAGGCCACATCAGCAATATGTTTGCCCTCAAAGGGCTGGTTGTCTCTGTAAGACTAGATGTCCAGAGAACCCCACCTCCCCTTACATTCAGTTATAACAGCCCCCCACCATCAGAAGTCAACAGTTTCCCCACTCTCCCTTACATTACAGTGCATCCCCCTTACCTTGTGCTGCTGTCGGGAAGAATCTGGTGGCAGAGCTGGGAATCAGATTGCAGTGTCTGGAGAAGACTAGAGGAGGGCTGGAGTCAGCTGCTGAAGTTTTGCTGAATGTTGAAATCGGGGAAGGCAGAGACAAAGGGGTGCTGCACAGAGAATGATCTTGTGGAGGAGTTCTGTCGTCTTCTCTGCTGCTGACTGCTGAGACAAGGGGGGTGCTGCAGCTGCAGGAGAGGTGCAAGAGCCACATGAAATGACCCGGTGGGCTGGATTTGACCTGCGGGCCTTGTGTTTGACACGTAATCTAGATCATCAAACCATATGAACCTCCCTTTGTGTCTGTTTATTCTAGAAACATTACCATATTTAAAACAATATACACCTTGAATATTGACAGGAAGGATTAGACCGCGTTCAGGTTGGTTAGAGGAAACCGGTAAAAGTGAAGGCTGTGTACTCAGAGGTGTACTCAGTGGGGTAGCATAATATCCCATATTTAGATGCTAAGACACTCTCTCCAACTTGGATACGATTATACTTTTGTTTCTTAATAGTCCCATTAGACAAAGTTTAAAAAGAAATTTTAAATTGGCTTCAGCTGATTAGCATAGCAAAGATAGGACACAGCAGGATGCATTATTTTTAGTATGAAGGCTTTAGCAATAGCACTGCAGGAAAATAATTGTTCTTCCTTTTCACTTCCAACAAACTCTTCTTTTTAATAAGCTGAGGAACAGACTTGAAATGGGGCGTTTATTTACCACCATAGGTTGAGAAGGTCCCATTCCAAGCAGTCAAAATGTATGTTCCTGGGTCATTGTACATTTCCATATCAAGTGAGTTAATATACTCTCCAATTCCTTCAGCAAAGTTGATTTTGACATAGATGCTTGCTGAGGAAATTAAACCGCTACTGAACATACTGTCCAAAATGGATGCCACAAGCTATGGTTGTTATAAGGTGTACTGAGTAAATATAGCTGGATAAAACAAACACTGTGTCTGTCTTCATTTCTGGCTGCAAAAGCAACAAAATGTGATTCTTTTCTATACGCACTGTATCTGTTCTCTTGACAATGAAGGGAAGCAGATAAAACCTTTAACAGTGACACAAGATCAAGGAGGTAGAGAACATCTGTCCACCAGCACTTCCAGATTAGAAACCTGACGGGGGTTCTAATGCCCCCCTACTTTAAATCTGAGAATCAAAGAAAGTATTGTCTGTAGTTATACCTTAACTATTGAGTGTAGCTGCTTTTCTAGGCACAGTTGACAAGCAGGATTTAGTAGGTTTGAGATTGCTATCCAGTCACTAATAGCACCTTAACATGGGCAGGCGTGTGGCCGGAGTTTAAGCAGGTGACAGATGTAGAATCCTACAGTATTAGGTTTGTGAATGCATTCATGTAATATCACCAATATCTAAACCTTTTTCATCTGGTTACTTAAAAGGTGATGTTTTTTTTTCCTCCCAATCTCGAGAACCTTATTTTTGTGAAGCATTATGGCAGTGTGTGAGTGGCTCCTGTCAGCAGATAAAGTGCTGAAATGCTTTTAGTTATTGGCTTTCTATTTTTTTATTTTGTAAGGATCATTAATGTGTCTCACAGGGTTTTTAATTTCACATTCAATACATTCTTTTACAATTTCAAATTACATTTTTATGGCTCTGTTGCCATTATCTCCAACTTCCACTTGTGCTTAGCACTCCATTTTTTTTTAACAGTTTTCCCTATTCCATTGCAGTTCCCAATGTTTTAATGAGTTTTGTCTTTCTGTTATTAATTGGTAATTTGGTGCTATTGAAAACCTTTTTTTTTTTTTCTTTTCTTCCTTTAAAAACTTGATTTTCAATCTTCATTTAATTTACACAGCTGGCTATCAAGCAGTCCAGTGATTAGTTGCTAAATGAGTTGCATGAATTTCTTGATTACTCGTATATTCACTTTGTGAGTTTATGGTATACGGAAAAATGCTTTTGTGTTGTATGTGTTTAATAAATGGTGATCTATAGATGTAAAGGATCAGTCTATTTCCAAATAAAAATCTTTGTATACTACAGTCAAGATAGAATACCTTCTAAGAGTCTAAATAGTACCACCTTTTGAAACAGGTCTTGCTTAAAGCAGACATCGCAAGATGTCTTACCTGTATTAGCCCGCAACCTCCATGTCTCTTATCGGATTTGGTTTCATTTTGTTACTACGCCCTAAGTTTCATGCTATGATCACATGCGACTGAGTGCAGGTGTAGCGGCAAGATCAGTATCCCCATGAAGATGTGTATCCCTGACGCATCTGCGCATGTCACGGTTTTCGGCAGAAGTAGACGATCGCCGATCACCATCCATAGCACAGAACTGCCACAGTTAAGAAATTCATTGTTATTATTAATTATTATGATAATTATAATTAATTACTTAAGAAAATTAAGCAATTGCAACGAAGGGGTTATTTCACGAAGGTCGGATGCAGCAGTTCAGTAATCGATTGCTCGTCACTGAAACTGTGACATGCGCAGATGCGTCAGGGATACACATCTTCATGGGGATACTGATCTTGCCGCTACACAGGCATTCTGAGTCCAGGACTGATCACTTGCATGTGATCTCAGCAAAGAAATGACATGTGAGTGGGTGCGATTAGCTGCGAGAGCTGGCAGCCTCTTTTTGCTTTCAGTGGGGCGGCCTACTCGAAACTAATTGTGGGAATCCCCATTGGGGTTCTTGCATGTAAATTCTAGCAGGGTGTATTGGTAGGTGTGATTGTATCCTTACTCCCCCTTCAAGAGCGTTCCTGTTCACAACTTTATTTGCATGATTTTTCCCGCATGTCTTGCATAGGGCAGCCATTCACTGTGCGCATTTGCCACGCAAAAGAAGCTCATGCCCCTGTTTTGGCACCGAAATTTGTGTGATTTTTAGATGCACGTTTTGTGGTGATTGCTGCATGATTTTGATACAGATCCCTGCATTCACATCTCGTGTGTGTGTGTGTGTGTGTATACATGGATCTGTGAGGCTTTTTTTCCCCCCCCTCCATTCAACCTGTTGGTTGAACGAAAAAAAAAACAAAAAAAAAAACCTCCCAGTGTATACCCAGCTTAAGTGTCCACACTAAGTAGACCCATTCTGCCTTACTCTATGTAAACATTTCCTCTCTTTAAGTATAGGATCATTGGATATCTACTTACATTTGTCTAGACACATTCTTGCACATTTACTTTATCTAATTATTCTGCTTGCAGGAAATCTGCCCAGACCAAAATAAGTGTAGCGTTACAGTGCTAAGCCACACAAAGTCCTAACAAAGCATAAACAAAATATGTACCCATTTTTATCACCATTCACATCAGTACCTCTCTGAGCGGAGCTTGTAGTCTAATGGTTCTACAGCAATTACCCAATATTAAAAATGTTCCAGGCCTAGTTTGGTCAGAAGCCAGTTAACCATCCAGTGTATGTGTGGCGTATGGGTTGAAAGGCAGACAATAGTAACAGTATCTTACAATTACCTTGGAAGTTTTTGATTTTAGGATTGTCACAATAAAACTGTTACAGATTGCTATGAATGTAGACCTCTTCAGATCTGATGGTTTTTTTTGCCTCACTATAAATTGGCCAAAATGCATTTGAGTTATTAGGAAAGCTTAAATCACTGTGGTTTTAGTGGGGTTTTTTTTTTCAGTTATAATGGCTTCTCAGAGTTATAAAGTTTTCTCTGATTGGATGAGTTAGTGTGTGGTGCCACCTCTCCACCTGGTCCAATCAAAGAACATTTTGCATTAATTCTGAAAATGCAAAGCATTCTCGGAATGACACCCGTGTGGCCACAACTGCTCAGAACAGGATTCGGAAGCAGAGATCACTGGGGTAGCAGTGCCTAATTTAGGGATTCCCAGCTTCCAGGGGCATCAACCAGGTATGGTATATACAATCCAAGCTGGATCAGTGTAACTATGTATAAAATATCTGTACCTGAAATTCTTTGTTATTTTTTTACGATAATTTTTAGCCTCAGTTCACATATATGCGGTGCGGTTATATCGCATGTGATTCGCACAGGAACTGCACCTCATTCCTGTGCAAATTACATGTGATTTGTGTGCGGTACGATTGGAGGAATACATTTTGTATGGCTCTAACCTCCCCGCACCAAAAAGGTGCAGGACCCTTTTTTTGGTCCGTACTAGAATCGAATCACATGGGTATTTACACCTATATGATCCGATTCTGAACATTGCACTGTGTTTTGCGGACTGCTTTCGGGGTGTTGTTAACCTAACATACACACTCGCAGCGGTTCCCATGAGCGATTCTGATGCGGTGCCGAATTTGCACAGAATTCCACACTGCATCAGTGTGAACCAGGGCTCAAAGTGGTTTTAGACCTCAAACATGAAATATGAACAAAGCATATCTGTCTATAGTGTGTCCCAATTAAGAGCACTAAGTGTCATTTCTGCCAGCTGCTGTGTTCCTCTGCTATCAGCCTGAATCACTTCTGACAGGTTTTCCCAACACCAAGCGAAGTATGGTGGCAGGGGAGGAACCTCCAGCAGAGTGACAGCTTCTGCTCTTTTCCTGTGTTCTATGTGTCTCTTCCCTTCAATTGGCTCTCAGAACTCTCCTCACTGAGCTCTGCAGAGTGTAACTTCAGCTCTCCCCCCCCCCCTTTTTTTTTTCAATTCTCAGACAAACTTTATAAATTCAGCACTTTGAATGGATGTAGATGGATGTAGAGCAGAGAAGGCTGCAGATAACCAGGTTCAACTATGTAGAAGGATTTGTTTAATCTCTGTGTATCACCTGAGGCCAGTCACTTCACTGGGTATATGTAAAGGTTTGCAACCACTTTAATGTATTTATTTTGAAGTGTGTCAAGTGCATCTAGAAACAAATACATTGGCAGCTTTCACTGACATGGCTTTGTTTATTAACAAAGTCATTGTTCACCATGTCCGAGCTGCCATGGTGATCATTTGGTTTTGTTAAAAATCCAAGGTCTCTTGTTTGCGGTGGGATATTTGGCTTTATCAACAAAGCCATTGATCACCATTTACTGATCTGTGTAAGCAGTCCACATTTTGAAATCTAACACCACATTTGACTGAATTTCTTCATCAGGTGAAAAAGTAAAACCTGTAATTTTGATAGAAAATTATTTTTTTTCTGGTTGCTCATTTATGTCCGTCCTAAGCAGGTGATTGTTTTCATAGTATCTGTAACCAAAGCAAACCTAAACAATGTAAAAACAACCAGCTCCGAACGTGACAATCGACATGTATTACGGAACTCAGAACTAGACAGTGTCCTTCACTAATTCTGATTAATCGGAAGTTGTGCTGCATGAAGTGCAGTGCAAAGTGAGCTGTAATTAAATAAAAATGTAATCATTGTGGAATAGTGCTCCTCTAAAGACTCTTATTACCTTTTGTGACCAGGAAGTCCACATGTTTCTGTCCTGATTACTCCTTGCTAATAGGTTCATTATCACAAACTTTTCTATAGTTTGGATCTTTGATTTTCCATTACTTATTTATTTATGTTGAAAATGATCTCTGGATTGGTCACATGATAGTGTATCCTGTCAAAAATGGAACCTAGCTTGAGACAACTCCGAGGATTTCAAAAAGACAACTTCTGATGCTGTTCTATGAGCTTTTGGTAAAATAAGATCCATCCTTCCACTGCCACCCTGCTCAATTATAGTCCAACCCTAGCCAAAGCTTTTTTTTTTTTTTTTTTAAATTGGACAGAATATACACATGGAAAATTCTGTCAGGTGTTATTTGCGTTCTACAAGGGTTGTTCAAGTCAAACTGGAACTTTCGAGTTTATATATTAAAAACACATTTTAGAGGAGTGGAAACTGCAATTATTTTTCAACATACTCCCCTGCTACATTAAGTACACTTATCCCAGCGTTTAACTAATGCCTGGAAAGCTTCAGCATAGAAAGATTTGTCAGTACGTCTGAACCGTCCTAGGACAGCCTGCTTCACTTTTTCATTGTGTTCACTGTTCCCACAGAAAGATTGGTCTCTTGTGCAATTTCACAACTAACTATGCATTGATTATCCAGTATCAGGCGTTCCTCATGCTGAATGTTCACAGTAATGACTGCTGTGGACTGGGAACCGCCATGGCTGGGATTGTCACTGACCGATGTATGGCCATCTTTGAAACATTTACATCATTCAGTTGTCTTACTCCGGCCGAGTGTCTCATCCCTGTACTGTGCTTGAAGTCTTCTGTAGCTGTTTTTACGCCTTCGCTCACAAGAAACGTCATCATCACACGCTATTCCATGCACGCACTAACACTGTTGTCTGCCATCTTGATTACCGGTCTCTGGACTGGCCCAAGACACGTGTGCCGCCTATCAGTAATAGGACACACTTGCCACTTACTACATGTAACTGTATTACCGCCACACTAGCATTCCTTTTTACACCTTTAAAATTATAAGTCCCAGTTTGACTTGGAACGCCCCTCATATATACCCAAAGTACAGATTTTCAGTACTCTTCCTCTCCAGATGCCTGAGCGGACAGTAACAGGGTCATTATCCAGGTGCAAGCCAGGTTTTAGTAGAATATGCCAGTATTTAGAATCTAAAAGTGTTTTTTTTTTTTTTCTTCCTTTTTTCGCTGTCTGTGACTTCTTAGTGTTGTGACTCCAATTCCCTTTATTTCCTATCATGAAGTCCATGAATAATTTCCTTAGTGGGGTCATAGACTGTAGCATGGGGTCATAGACTGTAGTAAAACCCATTTGAAATGCTGACACTTTCCCAATGTGTCTTAGAAAAAGTGAGCTGTAATGCGGAACCTCGTTCTCGCAATCAATATTGACTATTTTTAATCCTTATGCTGCTGGCATTAGTCAGTTGATGAGAGGATTTATTATACTTACTTGTTTCGAACTTTTTTTTATTTTATTTACATTTCTTCAGTTGTTTCCAGGCCTAGGCAAATGATGTCATATGTCCCAGGAGTCCTCAGGAGAGGAGGTTGTGGTTTCTCAGCTAAACACACCCTCCTGCTTGCATGTGTGAGCTAAGGGCAGATGAATTCCAGGAAGTAAATGTTACATGAATCATCTGCCATTACGCAATATGGCCACTGCCAGAAATGCTAGGGGGGTGTTTTTCAAAGTGATTTCTCAGCAAAATAAAACATGGAGACATGGATGGATGAGGGAGTTTGTTTTGAATAATAAAAATGAATTGAATAGCATTTTTTTTTTTTTGTGGTATAGTTCCACTTTAAACGCACAAACTGTAGCAGCAGCTATTAAATACCTATTTTAGGTGGAGACACAACTGGTTTGGAATCCCACAGCAGCAGATTTCAAGACCATGGACCTTGGCTTTTTGTTCACATGATCTCATAAATGGTCCTCCTCCCCTCCCTTGTGTGCTCACCATGGGATCTCTAAACAGTGGTTTCTTCAGCCAAGGTAATGTTTTCATGTATTATGCTATCACTACTTGGGCAGAGCACATATTCACTTTAAAGTGAAGCATTTTTATCTGACTGGACCACAGAAGACCGCGTTAATGCTCCGACTCAGCAATAAATCTCATGTAAATAGAGTAGACATGATGAATGTATCTGAAATCAAGGATAACCAATCCTGTTTATATTGCTGAACTGAATTTAATTACTTTACTGGCTAAAGCATAGAAATGATATGATCGGCAATCCAGTTTAATGTTGACAATCACGGCATTCCATTTGAATAAATCCATTAGACTTTGCATGACGTGCCTATGAATGAAGGCCTTGATTAGCTTTTACAGCTTGCCCTAATACTGTTTCCACATCAGGGAGATGGTTACTGGGTTGTACTTTATCTCTGGAAATATGACAACACTCTGAGCATTATGGCGCCACATTATAACAAATAGGCATGGCTGCTAATAGCGGTGCTTCTGCTTGCAAGTATTTTATGCTGTGTTTTTTGCTGACATGTTTGTAGCCCTGTAAGTACTACATTGCACCTTTAGCCTGAAGGACTGTAATTTTATTTTAACATTTCACTCTTTTTTTTTTTTTTTTGTTCACCGCTGCAGAGTGCTTTTAAATGCCAGCTTTCTGTAGTTTCTTGGTAAAAAGCGCATGTTGCCTTTCTAATTTTCACTACACTGTCATTTAATATTTTTTTTTTCCTCCTAAGTTTTGTTTGTCGTATATGTAGAAATGTCACATAATGCATTTTTATATTCCTTAAAGTCCAACCGACTTTCAGTTTAAATTTGCTAAACACATTGCAGGTGTAAAAAAATACAAAGTACAAACTTGAGACCTATTGATGCCCATACACTAGATGAAAAGTCATTTGAAAATCTGTCATTTGGACAGTTTGTTTTTTGTCCAAATAAAGGGCGCAGATTGAAAATTGGTTGTGACATTTTTGAGCCAAAAAAAAAAATCAAAGGAAACGTTTGGAAAATTTCTGCTGAACGGACAATAAATTGAAAGGTTAAAGGATCAGCTCACCTTTTGACCAAAAAAAGGTAAAAAAAAAAGTGCATTTATAATTTTTGGTTGCAGGAGCTTGTAAAGCATTGAACTAGCAATCAGCAGATCAGGGGTGCCATGCAGGTCTTCTGCAGACCTGTCAGTATATCTTCTTGCTCGTACAGCAACCAAAGTGGCACACCAGTGCTCATGTGCTTAGTAACAGATATTTACATTGCTGAGCCTGGCTGTGCTGCCAACCACAGTAAAAGTACTGCTGGCAGGCAGCGGGTGGTTACGTGCAGATGTTGGCTGTTGTGTGTGTGTTAAATATATAAAATGTTACTAATGGAGTCTTCTGTGCTTGGGTCTGATTGAGTTTTATAATTGCCATATTCAGGCTTTTTTTTTTATTCCACCTTACAATAGGTGAAAATTAAATTTAAAGTGGTAGTTGATGATTAGCTCCTAATTACCAAGTACAGATGAGCCACTTGGCCTGATTATAAGTGATTTCTCATTCTCAGGGCCTGAGCAGTTTGCAGAGTGTGACTCCACTCAGGTCATCTCCTAGACAAAATACAATTATGTCCTAGTGCATTATGACATGTAGAACAGGACAGTGTGTCCTGAGCATAGGGAACTAAAAGCCTGATAAACATTGCTGAGAATAGGTCAGCTCAATATAGTCATCTATAACTACAGGTTGACTTGTTTAAACTTGTAGCAAAACTCTAGTTAGTGAGGCACTGGTTGGTGTGATTGTGTCACCTAGATTTCTCAGCAAAATAAATGTCACATCGCGTATCTCCAATAAGGGTCCAAAGCTGCTGACCTTTATTTTCTCAGTTCCAGCTGATAGTCGCTGCAGCACCCTTCTATACATACAACCATCTTGTGACGCAGGAACATGTGCGTTGGGATTTATTAAACATTTTACCTAGATTTTTCATCCACATAGGATGAAGGATTCAAGGGTTAAAAGCAAAGTATGGAATGTGTGTGTGTGTGTGTATATATATATATATATATATATATATATATATATATATATATATAAATAAATCATACTCATTCTGCATCTGTCCCACTCTGCAGAGAGAACTGGGCGATCAACCACTGCTGATCACTGAGTTCTTCCCCTCGACTCTTGAGAGGGGGCCGAAAGGGCTGGCTGAGGCTCTCGGCGCATCACTGAGGGGCAGAGCCGGGTGCTGGTCCAGGCTTCTGGGCTGATCCTGACCATGTGGTTGGGATCTTTTTAGAGCCCAGTCCAGCTCAGTGACTTAAGGTAACTGCTGAAAATGGAACACAGGCGTGCAAAACGAACTGTACTCGAGTGACCCATAGGAGAAGTATAGCCAAAATAGCCTTGGCTATACTTCTCCTTTAATGGCAACCGATATGAAGAAAACAGTTGAACTCTCACACCAGTACCCTGTGGAGCAGACAAATTTTAACATTTCTGTTATGGGCCTGTTCATTTGGCAATAACTTTGTCATTATGCAAGCTAACAAATCTGATTATTATTATTATCATTATCAAAGAAACACAAAAAAAAATATTCGGGTTTAAATATTGATATTTAGCAGAACAGAAGTGGGAAAAAGTCAGGAAAAAATAGTTTTTAGTAGAAGAGGAAGGAGTTAATTAGGGCTGATTAGGGTAAAGTAGGGGTTAAATAGGAAAAATGTTTATTTAAAAAGTCTTTTTTTTTTTTTTTTTCCAGGTTGCTTTAACTGACATCACATTTGATCAGCAGATGAATCAAGTAGATATGAAAGTATAATTTTTACTTTGTATATTTCTATCTTACATCTGAACATTGTTTATAAACATAGTGTCAGATGGTCCAGCATGACAGGAGGCCAGGGTGTACCACACATGCCTTGTGTACTATAATGAGTTTTTTTTTCTTGGGGGGGGGCTCTGAAGCCCAGGAGCATTGTGGGTGTCATAAAGCCTTCATTCCTAGGTCTATGCCAGACCTCCATATTGGCCTTGGCTCTCAACAGATCTTTATATATGTGAACTGTCTCATGCTCAGGGCTGTTGTGGGAGCCTGCTGCTCGGTGAAAAGGCAGACTCCTGACAGAACACAAAAAAGGCACAAGTACTTCCTGTATGTTTTGGGGGAACCGATTGGTCATGAACAGACCTGAATTTGTGTTTAGTTAGTTGCTCAGGCTGAGATTTTGTTTATTTTGTTTGTTTTCTTTGTTTTATGTGTGTATACATATATACCCACACTCACCCTTACGTTGTGTTTTTGGTGTTGACAGTTGAAGTGGAACTTGAGTTTTACGTGGTCTCTGCAGTTCGGAAATCATCATTAAAACTGCCTTCTCCTGAATCAGATTTCTCAAGAACACGCCAAAAAAGTGGCGTGTTAAATCATACACATGTTAAGCTGACCATATACTAGTTGAATTTTGCTTGAAATATTTCATTTTAAGAATGTTCGTTTTGGTTTTCCAATCGATTAGTGGGGTCAGTCAAAGTTTGCTGTCAATCGCAGCGGCAAGAAAATATGAAGGAGCAGAATGGAATGACTTTACACACCTTCAATATAAAGATGTCAATTCATCTACTCTGTATTTAGGGTTTGGCTGATATCTATCAAATTGTTGTTTTGGGGTTTAATACGGCTTCAGTGTTTGTTTTGTTGAAGATCTTATTGTTTTCTGATGTTCCATTGCCGACGCATTGCAGTAAAATCCTTTCATGTAATAAATATTTTTAATGCATTTGTAATAAGGATATTTTTAGAATAATGTATTTATCTTTGCTTTTGCCTGATGAGGTGTCTGGATTACTCTGACCACATGACCTTTTTGTTGACTACACACTGTTATAATTACAGTGTTAACATTAAGCAATTAGCACAGCCTCAGGCTGAGCAGTTATAATTATAGGGAAACATGTTTTATACGACTAAGAGTAAAGATTATCTGTAATCCCCAAACACAGCATTACAGTCCCCTTTTTTCTGATTCTAATATGTAATTTGTTTCTTTTCTAGTTTTATAGAACTAATTTGCTAAGATAAACGCATACACAATACATTCCTGAATTATGTTAAAAAGCCAACCCCATCCAGATTAATGAGGTAGTTTTGATTGGTAGATGTTACAAAATGGCCTCTCCAGGAGCCTATAAAATACCCCATGAGAATTTTTGGGTCTCTCTGAGAACGGTGGCCACTACCAGTAGTAGCAGATTCTCCGGTGTTGGTTAGTTTAGTTGTGAGAGACACCTTTACTATGACCTTGTGGGATGGAGACACAAAACAACTGCTGGGAAGTTGTGCCATAATTACAGTTGTGCTCAAAAGTTTGCATACCCTGGCAGAAATTCTGAAATTTTGACATTGATATTGAAAATATGACCATGCCAAAAATGCTCTTTTATTGACGGATGATGATCATATGAAGCCATTTATTATCAAATAGTTGTTTGGCTCCTTTTTAAATCATAATGATAACAGAAATCACCCAAATGGCCATGATCAAAAGTTTACATACCCTGGAATGTTTGGCCTTGGTACAGACACACAAGGTGACACACGGGTTAAAATGCTAATTAGAGGTTAATGTCCCACATCTGTGGCTTTTTAAATTGCAATTAGTGTCTGTGTATAGTCAATGAGTTTACTTGGAAGCACTGACTAGGCTGGATACTGAGCCATGGGGATAAGAAAAGAACTGTCAAAAGTCCTGTGTAACAAGGTAATGGAACTTTATAAAGATGGAAAAGAACATAAACAGATGTCCAAAGCCTTGAATATGCCAATCAGTACTGTTAAATCACCTAGTAAGAAGTAGAAAGTTCAGCGAGCTGTTGAAATGTCAATATTTGTAATGGCCTCTAAAGGATTATTATTTGGCCAGTGTTCTGTCCTCCCTACATATTTCCTTGTGTGTAGCTTGAAATGCAGCTAAATCCTCCTATTCCAGTTTGTGAATAAACAAGCACAATCCACACTCAAGTCCACAGTGAATAATCCAAAGAGTTCGCAAAGCAGGTAGATGGATGGCTGGAAAGGTGGATGAGAGGAACACACTCTGTCTGGCAGCTCCTAGCCAGTGGAGGAGGCCACATGCTTACCCATACCCAGAAAGGTACGTGGAATGCTGGCAAGTTGAGTACTGGTGGGTTGGAGTAGGAATGGTCCACTGCTTCTGAAACTGACATACAAATTGGATATGTTTTTATTTTCCCCAGGTCAGTGCGTGTCTATATAATATGTTCTCCTCCCTTAGACTGCATGACACCATGGTTGTCCCTTGATCTATCACTACCTTAGTTGTATAATTGATTAGTTATACAGACATGTATTTTTTGTTTCTGAGTAGATGTCCATATGGAACCTCATATTGAACACTTACCTGTAGAGAGCTGTAACAAAGTGAGTAAAGGCTTTACCAATGAGCTTTAAATGTTAGATTATGTTCACTTGGTATTTTGTTTGAACCCTAAAAAGATGAATACATTTACCAATATCTAGAGTTTTTTGTTTCCTGGACCCATATTTATTTGCAGGTGTGTCTGCTGTTGGCTCAGCTTAAGTAATGTTGCAGATGGTGGCTCGTGTCCCCAAATATAAAGCAAAGTTTCTAAGATGACAGATGAATGCAGAAAATGTATTGACAAGATTAGTTTTTTTTTTGTTTTTTTTTTACAACTTCATCATACAGGTGATAACACTAGGACTAGTATTATTGCAGACAAGCTTTAGGGGATACTGTAGGCTGCAATGTGACATGGAATCTTACCTTTCCTGAGAAAATTGACACTTTTACAGCTTGCTTCTGTGTGAATTTTGTTTTGTTTTTTTACTGCAGGATTGATTTTTCACATTTAGTTGACTTCTCCATTGTCCTTCATTTCTGGAACTTTTCGATTTGTCCTTGATCATAGTAAAAGTACAGGAGAGTTCTGTTTATGATCCATTGCTAATTATGCAGTCCTTTCTCTCAGATTGTTTCATATTGAATAAATGGATGCAACTTTGTGAGCGTCTGTCACAAACACTTTGGAAGTCAGCACTATAATGCCCTTCTTTGGGTAGTCATTAGTATTCACAACTCCATCAGTCTGCAGTTTAAACTCTTCTACTTGTATTTGTCACAGAAGATGATGAAGGGATGTTGCCTAGAAACACTCAGGCACATTCGCGACAGGAATTATCAATCTGTTCTGTATATTCACCTCCACATGGAGCGGAGAAAATTGAGTTTCACTGCTGACAACTTTAATTGATTGCAAGTTGTCTTTGCAGGCCCATGGCATCTCAAACATTATTTCCGGTAATTGCAGGACTTGTGGTGGGATATTCTGGAAAGGGGGTTTTAGCTGTAAGGCGAATGTATGATAATATTATGGCTATTATTATTTTACAGCTTTTTTTTTTGTTCTAATGCAAGTCTATTGTTTTGAAATGTCCACACATGCTGCATATTTGTAACATTCAAAATTGGCACTTTTTCAATTCTGTATTGATCCTATTTTGAAATGGAAGAGTGGAAGTTATGAAAACCGTGCCATGAATTCCCTATTTCAGGAAAGGTAACCCCAGCTTATGCTTTATTGCACCATTGACACCATATGAATTGAAACTAGAATAGCTTTGGGCCACTATTATTTTACTTTATTATTTAAAGCTCAGGAAGATATAGAATACACAAGTTAATGCAGATCAGTATGCTTTAATGTATTTAAAGAGAAGAATGGGATTTATTATTGAAATTAAACACACACACACTCACCTAGGTGGATACATTATTGATCTGTTGCTGCATCTGTCCCCTGCTGACTCTGCACTGAGAACAGTGGTTAACGATTGCTGATTGTTCACTTCTCCCCTCTGCTTTGAGCAGAGAGTGGTGACTGTTGGTCACTGGCTCTTTGCTCTGCCCCTCCAGTGCTCCCTGGAGTGCCAGGCTGGGGAGGGGAGGCAGCGGCTGGCTCAGTCTCCCAGCAGTGCACCTGAGAGGCTGAGCCAGTTACTGGTCCAGGACTCTAGGTGGATCCCAACAATATGGTTGCAGTCTTGTCAGTGCCTGGACCTGCTCTGTGAAGTTAGCCAACAGCTGGCTTTATTCCGCTATTGGCTGAAAATGGGTCACAGGAGTGCAAAACTAGCTGCATTCCTGTGATCTATTAAAGATGGATAGCTAAAATGCCCTTGGCTATATTTCTCCTTTAATTATTTTTTTCAAGCAGTGTAAGTGCCTAAATTAATATTGGTATAATCCTCTTATAATCACCTGCATAGCATGCTGATAGAGAGGGGAGCAGAGTGACAGAGGTTAGGTTACAGAACATTATGGGATGTTTAAAGAGTACAGAATATCTTTGCCTTTAGAATTTCTCTCTCTGATTGAAATTCCATACTACCATTTGAAGAGAGCAGGCATAGAGGGGAGGGTAGATGGTTCACTCCTCTGAGTCTTCTTTCAACTGAGTAAATCAGAGCCTGAGCTAATGAGCTCTTTAAACAGTTAGCTGTTTACAGAAAAAATAGTTGACATTTACGTGGTGAACACATAAAAAGGAGTCCATAGCTAAGCCTGCTGGATGGAAATGTGAAAGATTCCTGTAACATTTTTAGCTTTTAGGCTTAAACAAAGCATATACCAAAGCACTTCATGTTAGAATTAGAAGACTAGGAAACCAGAAAGCCTCATTATTCAGAGTATTTTTCCACCTTTTGCTATATTGCCTTCAATATCGAATATTTTAAAATAAAAATGCTAAAGTACAACTAAATGCTCCTGTATGACAGTCAAAACAAGTAGGAAGTCCAGTTACTATGTGATGCATGACTATGGCCTTCTGAGGCTGAAACACATTGGTTCTTTCTGTATGCTAAAACTTTTTACCCTGTATGTGTAAATAAAGGATTTTTCAGTGCTACACATTTACCGGGTTGCCAACGTCACTCTTATTTGGATTACTATGTGATGCATAAATTTCATAACACAACCTTCCCTGACTTGACAAATGTGCTTCATTGTTCTCTTCCATTCTCCCCCTCCAAGACACTGCAGCTCTTAGTGGGAAGGTTTAAGACTGAGGAAGTGCTGCCAATCCAGAAAGCAGTGGGCAGGACTAGGTGTCGGTAGACACTGTTTGTCAATATACAGGATCGTGATGCAGCAGTGATGAAGCGGATAACCACGCCCCTGCAAATTTTTGTTTAAGTCGTTTTTATTATTTTCTTCAAAAAAGGTATAACAGACATAGTGTTTTATGGAAAGCTGAGGCTGGATGGGTGCAGAGAGGAGAGTGTATAATGGATTCAGGGTTCCCAGATTTTGAGGAATTTAGTTTGTGAGTTAATGAGGACATGCATACTTTTTTTATGTTACTGAATCAACTCTATACTTCTTCCAGGCTTTGGCAATCATATGTTTAGCTGCTATAAAGAAGATGGTGTTGCGCTTTTGCAAAAAATAAATTCTGAGGTCTGAGATTTTATGAAATGAAGGGCTATTCCCCATTTAGCATAGTGACATGGAACATGTTTTTGGATGAGGCCAAATATTTTGTGAATATTTTTTACAAATATTTTTACAATAATGGGTTTAGTTTAGACATCACCACCATGTTTGGAAGACCCCACCTTTGTGACCACAGCTTCTAAAGCATTTGCCCCTGTAGGATGGAATAGCTTTCATAATCTGTTCAGGTGCCCCATTTTTTCAAGCCTACCGGCCTATGTAAGACTGGAAACTCTTCTTAATTCAGGAACAGTGCCTCATCGTTGCCACATCATCACAGGAAACCGCATTAGGTGGAATTTACTGGCAGGATCAACAGGTATTTGTAGGAATTTACAGGGGGGGCTAAGAGAAAACTGACTGCAGCTGTACTTATAATTGCCATAGCTTTTTTTTTTCTTTTTAAAGGGAGGCCATAATTCTAATTTGAACTTTAAAGCTCTATTGAACCCAAAAGCAAACCTTTGCTATATTGCAGCTTACCATTTCTTAGATGTGATTACTGCATTCATTTTCTTTTTAGGCTTTCTTTATTCTACATTCATCTGATGATCTAGTCAGTTGGGCTGTCTGTTTTTCAGAAGATCAAGCTCTCCAGCAAAATATATCCGTTACATAGATGAGACAAACTATTTACTACTGACTGGTGCTTGCAATGATCCGCTTTTACAATGTATTTGTTTATGTAAAATATTTATTACAGGTGCTTATATAGTGTTGTCAATTTACACAACACTTTGCATATGTATATTGTACATTCACATCAGTCCCTAACCCTCAAGGGGTGTACAATCTAAGGTCCCGAGCTCTCATTCATACACACACATACCAGGGCCAATTTAGACAGAAGCCAGTTAGCATGTCTTTAGATTTTATTCCAAAACGGGAAAAAAAAAACCTTTTGTTATAACTACTTGTAAAGTATTCAGTGGAGTTTGGCTTCCGTTTGTTAGTATATTTAAACCTGCTAGTACATCTAACACCACCCCCCTTCCCTACCCCTAGACCAGGGGTCTCCAAACTGTTTTAAACAAAAGGCCAATTTACTATCCTTCAGACTTTAGGGGGACTGGACTGTGGCCAATGGGGTTAGAAATTGTTCTGAAGTTAGTGGGAGTAAGCAATGCCCAATCTTTGATATTAGGAGAAATCGTGTCCATTTTTGGTGTCAGTGGGAGGAAAAGTGACCCAGGGGACAGATAAAGGCAATCAAAGGGCCACGGTTTGGAGACCACTGCCCTAGACTGACTATGCTGCTGTCCAGCTGCAATTAAGGTGCTGCTCCATCCAGAGTGGGGGCGTTCTAATACAGGAAACGTTATTGGCCAGATCACTAGGTGAAAAAAGTGGGGGGAAAGCCTTCAAAAAAAGAAAACTAATGCTGCCACCACATTTAATGATTGGTAAGCTGCAAAATATAACATTTATTTGAATAAAACTGCTTTAAGGTGCATTACCAAGTAAGAAGCAGAATTAGTCATACAAGTGTATGGTTCTTTGTGGGAAATGTTCAACGTGTCCCAAAGTCAAACTGTCTATTGAGAACAGTGCCTGGACCAGGGAAGATGCAGGTTTGAATTTTCACAGGTTCAAGAGGACACCAGCAGTTGTGTGGATGTGGCTAGCATGACAGGACAGGAGCAGAAAATGTCCATCATTATGATTAGAGGAAGGTAGTTTTTCCCCCTCAGTGTAGACCTCATGTATGTTACGTGTTTAGCCCGGGTTAAGATGTTGGCATCTTTGCTGGTGGAGGAATGTCTTCATTTTACTCATTTAGGACTGTTTGGCAGAGCTGTAAGAAAAGATTATAGAGGTTGAATTGAGTTCCATTGTCAGAGGAAGGAAATAATATATTTCATTTTTTTTTTTAACAGACATATTAAGCCACCCATTCATGCACATTCACCACATTATATAAATATGCAGAAATTTCTCTTTCACAGTCTGTTAAAAAGTTTTTTTGTTATAAAATTCAGTATAACATTTTATTCTTTTCTTCTCATCATTTTTTGCTCTTTTTCTCCTCATTTCCCAGCTGCACAGATTAAAGGACAAACAGGCTGTTGACAAGTTCTTACCGAGCTCACACTTTTTCTCTGCCTTGGGCATCGCGGCCTTAATTGAAGCCAGCCTTTCAAAATCCTATCCCAAAAGTGTCAGTGGAAGCGAGTAAGCCCCTTTGAGCCAGGCAGATGAATTTTAAAATGATCTGCCACCTTTCTGTAATAAACCCGACTTCCACTTGTAGCAGCAGAAAACTGTCAAACAGGAACCCTTCAAACAGGAGCATAGTAATTGGCATATTGAACAGCCATGCAAAGTTGAGCGCTAGCAAGGCTAGTGGTAGTGTGCTATTGTTCTGAATATGGACGTGGTTAGATTTCATAGGTATTTGTTTATGCTTGGTCTAATCTGTTATTTTTAACATGTGGGAAACATACTTTCAGCAAGAACACATGTTATTAATGTACTGGTTACCTAAGTGTAATTTTGATGCTCCACGTTAGAGACTGTTTATTAAAAGCAAATATTCTGTGCACTGCAAGTGCAGTTACTTTAGGTTAGGTTTTCAGTGCGTTTCCCGGTTTGCAGAAACACGCTATTGTTCATTTAACATGATTTCCTTAGAATCTAGTTCACATCTGTGCATTTTGAGCCACTGCAGATTTTTGGAAGAGTTAGGGACTTTTCTTTCCTGCAGCAGATTGCATTTTGCATGTAATAGACTTCAGTGGAACCCCACAAAAAAAGTCTTGAGAGGGCAACCCGCTGGCTGCAAAATATAACAGAAAAAAATTGCTGCCAATTTAAAAATCTGGGAAAAAAAGTGTTCCCCCCCCAATCTATAGCAGGTCCATTGGGCCTGGTATGGATTTTAAGGGGAACCCCACCAAAATTTAAAATAAAAAATACAAAAAAGGTGTATGGGAGGGGGGGGGGGGGTTACCCCTACTCCTACACCAAAAAAGTGTCAAAAGAGAGAAAAACACAACAACAGTTTTTGACAAGTCCTTTACTTAAAAAAAAAAAAAAAAAAAAGAAGTGCTAAAGCTTGCCCCATCTTTTCCTGCATCATGTGCATTTCTATTGGTCAGTAGGGAGCTGGTCTTGGCAGGAAGCTCTGACACTGCATTCTGTGTAGTCTTTAAATAAAGGCAACTGAGCTGTTCACTGTGTCCTGGCGACCTCCATCTCTTAGACCTGGATGAACAGAAATACAAATCCTTTGGCAGGTAAAATAAGGCAGCCCATAGATGGTTTGATTTCCAAGGAAAGAAAATTACTCGATTGCCACCTGCAGCTTGATTGTGTTCTGATGGAGGTGGGGCAGAACACAATGATTACTGCTAGCAGCTTTAGCCTCTGGCAGTAACCGCATGTAAAAAAAAATCCAACAGGCTGGTTGTACCCAAGTCGATTGATGGATTGACTTGGGTACAATCAGCCTGCCCATATATTGATTGAAAGTCGGCCAGCCCTTGCTGATCCAGCCAAATTTTGATCCACGTACGGCCGGCTCAACTCCCTTTTATGCATTTTACCTGTGTATTTATAGGTTTGCCTGGAGTTCTGCTTTATTAGCTCTTGAGATAAGATATTGGACACATAAGGATTACATGGATAACACAAAAGGAGTAAAGCTGGTTATAGATTTCTCAATCCACAGATTCCTCCATCCACTCAAATGAGGAGGTCCTTCCCCCACCATAACCTTGTCTTTTGACAGTGGGACTCTCCATTGTCAGAATACTCTGATCAGTTAACAGACATACGTTTTCAAACATTCCCATTCCGTTCTAATGATCCACTTCTATTAAACAGGGACAGCCACACGTGGATCTAAATTTGTCCAGTTTCTGCTGAAAAGACCGGATTTAGATCCTTCTATGACCAGCTTTAGATGCAAGCAATACTGTAATACTTCCATGGAAGCAGATCCAGCATATGTAATGAATAAATATGGGTCCCATCATGTGCATATACAAAATCTACTTAAAAACAAGGTTTATAAAAAAATTTATAAAATTATTATTAATTGATAACATTTACATTAAGCTGATCTTTTACAAATAAATTGTATTTAAAAAAATGCAAGCACTATACATTAAAAAAAAAAAAAGCATCCCAATGTAGGAATTAAAAAAGAATCCTTGAACTGCATGCTTGGGTTTAGATAGAATTGCCTAGGCCAGCTGATTTTTAATTCAAGAATTGCTAAAAAAAAAATATAATGAATAATTTTATATTTACTCAGTAATGTATAATTCTTATGAAAATGACAGTATCAAAGTCAGTTGTGTACAGCCATCAGAAACCAACAATTATATTTCTTTTATCTGTCTACAGCAGTCAGAAATGAGATGTTTGCTGATTGGATGCTGAGTTACAGCTCTAGACACATTTAAATAAGCCTAAATCTCTTCGGAAAGTCTTGGCAACCTCCTCTAAGTTTCATATTTTACTGTTTCAGTGATTGGATCTCTCTTCAGCGCACAGAAGGAATTACTGCGAGTTCTACTTAGGAATAAACTTCCATCTATCAAGATGAAGTGAGAGAAATCGAATGAGTGATATGTTTCATTTTTAGTCAAGAGTAAAGGCTTGGGAGTTTCAGCGCTAGTATTTCTTTCTGAGCTAGCGCCATGCAGCAGAGCCATTTATCTTCACTAAAGAGTAAATGAATTTGGCTTCTGGAAGTGCACTGAGCATGTCTAGGAGGCCAAGGTGGCTTTAACTTTTAGGTATAAACAAAAGAACTGTTTTTTTTTTAATTGCTTTCTGAGCTTTTAAGTTAAAAAAAAAAAAAAAAAAAAAAAAAGGTTTTCAAGAGATTTTAGGGGTTTATGATTACACAGGTTGACCTATGGTGGTAGGATGGTGGGGGGCATGAATGTTTCTGATAGGCAGGTGTGGACTACGTTATCCTAATTATCCACATCTTTCTCTGTCTACATATTTGTAACAACAGAACTCTGCTTTCTGACTACGTGTTGGAGATAGAATGGGGGAGAGTGGATAGGTATACCTACCCTTTGTTTATCTCTGGAAAATCCATAGGAATTTGCCATAAATCCAGCAAAGTGCATGGCTCTCTATTCTTTGCTGTGCCTGTTGGATATAGGTGTGTGTTGGTGGGTATCTTTTTATTTAAAATTAGCTGATTTGGGCAACAATCATCATGTTTCTACATCCTCATAAATTCCACCATTTACCCCCACATGAGACATTACACAAAGTTTGAATTCTGCACATTAAATCACAGGCACATTTCAATAAATTAGAATGTCATCAAAAAGTTATTTCAGTAATTCAATTCAAAAAGTGAAACTCATATTATATAGATTAATTACACACAGAGTGATATATTTCAAACCTTTTAATTTTTATTTTTGATGAATATGACTTACAGCAAGTGAAAACCCGAAATTCAGTATCTCAGAAAGTTAGAATATTGTAGGTAAAGTAAGGGTAACAGTGAGCAGTGGAAGGCTGAATGCTGAACAGGTGTGATGGAAGAAGTTGATGGGTTTAGGCTAGGTTCACACTAGTGCGGGCATGGCAGCCTATTCATTTGAGTAGGCTGGTGTGCCCACATTTGACGCAAAAAAAAAAAAAAAAATGCATGCACCTTTTCAAAAATTCATACGCAGTGAAACCTCAATGTCTTTTTGGCCATGTAGTTTTCCTGTGGTTCCTGCATCTGTGATCGCATTTCCGGCTGAGATGTGTGAAGGCGCCATTCAAAATGAATGGCAGCCCCACCCATCTCACAAGAGCAGCATGATTTGGCTAAGGGTGGTTAGGGGTGCGAAAACAGGTGCGGTTCCTGCATCTGCAACCAACCACAGCCTGTGGGCTAGTGTGAACAAGGGCTAAATGTTCAACCAGCCAGACTTGCAACCATAGGTATATTTCATAGTGTAGCCATAAAAAAAGTGGCAGGAGAAACCTGTTGATCTTGCTTGAAGCTTTATCACATGCTGCCAACAAGAGGTAAATAGATACTTCATATCTATTTAAAAAGAGAGAAAATATTGTAAAATGTTTCAGTACTAAAATAAAATGATGGAAAAACACAACAAGTAAACCCACTATAGGTCCTCTATTATCCTGCTGGTCTCTGATTACACACATTGTACCTGTCTGCGGATGTTTGGTGGAGAACTGTGGAAGTGCTTGGATGCAGCCACTCTCGTAGGCAGAAATCTCTTTGCACCAGGAGCAATATTTATTTAATGCGTATGTATCTAACCCAGCATTTCTTCTAATTTCCTTACAACTCATGCTGCATTTTTTTCTTCCAAAAGGTCACTAAATCAGTCAGCGGTCTGTCTTCTAATCACTTGTTTTGGGAATGTATTGTGCAAAAAGAGCACTTGCCATGTTTGGAAAGGAGCCATAGTAAAAAGGCATGCATACACACATACAGCATTGTATTCCCCTCACCGGTTCAGCATGGAGCGAGTACCTGCTCATGTCTAGCCAACATAAGTGTTTTGTTTTTCATTGAATATGAAATCTGCGGAATGATTGAATTGGCAGCCACTAGATACAATGCTAATTAAACATGAAAAACAAGCTATATCTGTTCTCTTGCAGCTGCCTGTGCATCGTTATTCAGGAGATTTCCATCTGGCCGCCTTTCAGACTTCCCCTCTATGCTTTTGTTATTGTTATATCTTTTAATGTAGCCCACATGAGATTTTAAGAGCAACTCCAACTAGCAAATAAAACCAATCACAGAAGTGGCAGTGCTGTCCATTAAAGGTTGTCATTATGCTAGAAGCAGAACACTTGTTTGATCTATGAGTGTTTGTAAATCTCAACAATGAAGTCTTTATATTAGAGCTAGGGATGCACCAAAATTTTGGTGGCCGAAAACACCCCTATCGGACTTTGGCCGGTATGAAAATGAGGATCGATACAGGTGCCGAAAATAACCCCTCCCCTTGCCACCCAGTGGTTCCCAGCCTTACCTGAGAACCCATTCAACGATTCCCGCACTGGGCATAGAGATCAGTGAAGGAGAGATGGCCTCCACTCATCTCTATGCCCTTGGAGGACCTGAGTGACGTCATTACATCACTTCCGGTTCTGGCGCCTTGTAAACGAGGCCATTCTTCTAAATTTTAAAAGCACTAGATCAATGCTTTGTTTAATCTAATGCTTTACATTGTAGAGGAGAGACGTGGTGTCTCATTGACCCCAAATCTCTCCATAAAGAGGACCTGTCATGCTTATTTCTATCACAATGAATGTTTGCATTCAATTTTTTTAAAGGGAGAGTGTAAAAAAAAAAGTAAATTAAGAAAAAAATGTTGACTTCATAGGTAGGTCACATCCACATATGTACACGGTGTTCAAACCACACGTGAGGTGTCGCCGCGAACGTCAGAGCAAGAGCAATAATTCTAGCACTAGACCGCTGCAACTTTAAACTGGTAACCTGTAGAAATTTTTAAAAGCATCACCCACGGAGATTAAGTACTGTAGTTTGGCGCCACTCCACAAGCGTGTGCAATTTTAAAGCATGACATGTTGGGTATCTATTAACATAATTTTTCGTAGTTTACGAAAAAAATGGGGTATTAATTGGGTTTTTTTTAATCCTTAAAGTGTATTTTTTCCCCCCCAAAAATTGCGCTTGAAAAATATATTTATTTTTAAAAATTGGCCGTTTTGGTTTTCGACCAAGTGCATCTTGAATTTTCGGTTTCGGCAACAGAATTTTCATTTCGATGCACCACTAATTGGTGCCCTTTTGGTCTGTTTATTATACCATTGAAAGTGCTGCGTTATATCCATTGTGCTTTTAACTTCCCTTGCACTTTGCTGAACTAAAATCTTAGGCAGTGATATTATCCATGCCCAGTTCCTCTCTGTGGACTACAGATCCCATCTTCTCCTTATGTTATAGTGATGAGGAGAGGCGGTTGTTTTCCAAGCCTTATCTGTAGCAATATAATAAATATACCTTTTTGTAATTTACCCAGTAAATTCCCAAAAATAAATAAATAAACAGAAATTTAAACCACAAAGTGTCCAATTCAATTGCAGTCTCAAATGTGTCCAATAAAGTCCAAATTTCAAACTTCAATCCAGTAAGAAGGATTATAATCCTAATTATTCGGCAAAAACCTCAAAAAAAGGAAATAATCTATAGTGCATTAACTTTAAACATATAAATAACACTCCAATTCGCGCAAATCACAAACCACTCTTAAATGTGCAAAAACACATCAGATGAAGTCCGGAAGTGGCGAAACGCGTTAAGAGATGTAACGTCAAGACGCACGCATGCTAACCGGAAGTGTCGCCACGGCCATTTTGTTGGTTGCTAACTCATGGTTTTTGCCATTGTTTGCAAAGCTGTTACAGAGCCACTGAGAGAGCTGGAAGTTCCTTACTTTGATGTAAGTTTTAAATAAATTTGTCCCTATACTTTGAGATCCGTCTAAGAGTCTTCTTGTTTTTATGAAGACTTTGGAGGAGTAACCCCTGAAGCGAAGGAATGGGAGGAGTCTGATTCCATAGTATTGATTATGCATATGAATACTCACAGAGGGTAATAGTATTTAGCATCACTGTTTGTTGGATCACAGAGCGCACACAATATTGATAGATTGAATAGTGATCACGGAGTTTTGGTTTATTAAATATATATATATATATATATATATATATATATACAGTTGTGGCCAAAATTATTCAACCCCCACTGAAATTGAGTGTTTTGGCCAGTTTGACATTGCTTTTGATCATTCAGTCATCTTGCTTACATTTACATTAAAGAGGCACTTGTAGGTCAGACAAATATAACATAACAGTTATAATGAAATAACCACAAATGTCTTTTCTGTGCTCACAGCATTATCAGTTTTATTCAACCCCCAAGTGACATTCAATCTTAGTACTTAGTACAGCATCCTTTTACAGTTATAACAGCTTTTAAACGTGAAGCATAGCTTGACACAAGTGTCTTGCAGCGATCTACGGGTATCTTCGCCCATTCTTCATGGGCAAAGGCCTCCAGTTCAGTCACATTCTTAGGCTTGCGCACTGCAACTGCTTTCTTTAAGTCCCACCAGAGGTTCTCAATCGGATTTAAGTCTGGTGACTGCGATGGCCACTCCAAAATGTTCCAGCCTTTCCTCTGCAACCATGCTCTAGTGGACTTGGAGGTATGCTTGGGATCATTGTCCTGTTGAAAGGTCCAACGTCTCCCAAGCCTCAGGTGTGTGACGGACTGCATCACGTTTCCATCCAATATCTCCTGGTACTGAAGAGAATTCATGGTACCTTGCACACGCTGAAGCTTCCCTGTACCTGCAGAAGCAAAACAGCCCCAAAGCATGATTGACCCTCCACCATGCTTCACAGTAGGCAAGGTGTTCTTTTCATCATAGGCCTTGTTCTTCCTCCTCCAAACATAGCGTTGATCCATGGGCCCAAACAGTTCTAATTTTGTTTCATCAGTCCACAGAACACTATCCCACAACTTTTGTGGTTTGTCCACATGGCTTTTGGCATACTGCAGTCGACTCTTCTTATTCTTTGGAGACAGCAAGGGGGTACGCCTGGGAGTTCTGGCACGGAGGCCTTCATTACGCAGTGTGCGTCTTATTGTCTGGGCTGAAACTTCTGTACCCACATCTGACAAATCTTTTCTCAGTTCCTCAGCAGTCACACGGGGACTTCTCTCCACTCTACGCTTCAGGTAGCGCACAGCAGTCGAAGTCAGCATCTTCTTTCTGCCACGACCAGGTAGCGTTTCAACAGTGCCCTTTGCCTTGAATTTGCGAATGATGCTTCCTAAGGTGTCTCTTGGTATGTTTAACATCTTTGCAATCTTCTTATAGCCATTGCCCTTCCTGTGAAGAGAAATCACCTCTTCTCTTGTCTTCCTGGACCATTCTCTTGCCTTCACCATGTTTGTAACCACACCAGTAAATGTCTAGAAGGAGCTGAGTATCACAGTCATTTTAAAGCTGCCTAATTGGTGCTTATTATGCTTGATTGCTGCTCGGTGACATCCACAGGTGTTTTCAATACCTGATGGAAAGCACCTGTATGAACCTCTGTTCTTCAGAGTGGTAGTCTTTAAGGGGTTGAATAATTGTGGCAATGAAGAAACCACATAAGAACCATTTACTACTGTATTACATAAACAATTGATGTCATTTTAGTTGCATTTGGGTAGTTACAACGTCCTTGTAGGATTTGATTCTGAATACAATTCCAAATGTACACTATAGTCCCTAAACCCCTTTACAGCATTGGGGGTTGAATAATTTTGGACACAACTGTATATATATATAATTTTTTTTTTTTTTTTTTGTGTGTGTGTGTGATTTGCACGGATTGGAGTGTATATCTATATGTTTAAAGTTAATGCACTATAGATTATTTCCTTTTTTTGAGCTTTTCGCTGAATAATTAGGATTGTAATCCTTCTTACTGGATTGAAGTTTGAAATTTGGACTTTATTGGACACATTTGAGACTGCAATTGAATTGGACACTTTGTGGCTTAAGTTTCTGTTTATTTATTTATTTTTGGGCATTCATTAAGTAAATTACAAAAAGGTATATTTATTATATTGAACTTTCTAGGGAGAAAGTGTGACTTTTTGGTGGGAGTTGAATTAAGGAGGTTATTTATTTATTTGCTTATCTGTAGCAAACTTCCTAGGATAGCAGTGCTGCTCCTCCTATATATACAGTGCAGTGAGTGAGTGTGGAAATCCTAGAGCAGGAGTTGTGTTACTGGCAGGATCACCAGGTAAAAATAAAGGAGCTGACATTGATGACTTATTTCTAAAGGTGTCGGTTCCAGGGCTAGCAGCGTGATTTTGTCATTACTACCAAAGAGTCTCTGACCTGGAATACTCACATGCCGACTAGTAAAATCTGTGTGAACCTACATATCTGTTCAAGGTTAATTACTCACTAGTAAATGAGAATGAAAGCCATAAACCTTCCATATTTCTGTCTGTGCCAGTTCCATTTCATTTGAGTGTTATATACTCCATTGCAGGCCAATTTACTCTGTTTCTGGGTGGGACTTAAAACATCTTGTCTCTTGAGTCTACACTGTGCGTTTTTCCTTTTGCTCCAAGAGCCATAGAGGGCACCGGACTACCATTTACGCTTATCGGGAAGGAAATAATTTACACAATCAAGTGAAAAAAAATTCTGATAGCGCTAAGCATATAGTGAACAGTCAGCTGAAAAAATGAATATAAGTATACAAATTCTAGCCCCTGGACAGAAAGGATGTGTCCCCAGTGTGCAAAATTATTAAATGGTTTAGTGGAATTTTTTTGTGTGGGGAAAAAAAAAAAAGCAAACTGTAGTGATGTTGCAAACTAAGTAGAAATATTGTGTTAATGATATGAACATAAGACCATACCACTGACACGGCCAAAAAAAAAAACAGAGAAAAGAACTGGACAATTTTTATTTTTAAATGCAGCCATGGTTTGCATGAAGTTTTATTTATTTATAGCACCATGTTGCATTTGGTGGTTCCCTTCAATTGTATGTGGCTGAATGTAGAATGCATACAAGTACCTGCTTAGCTTTTGACTTTCTGAATTAGGAAAGGGAGAACGTTTTTACAGCTAACAATCTTGGCAAAGGATAGAAAGCTGCTCATGCGTAAAATGGTGAATTTATGCGCAAAATGGATTCACTGATATTTTAGCTCCCAGTTTCCTTTATACTTGTGGTTGAAAGTAAATGGCAAATTTGAAGGTTGGATGAACAATGTGTTTTTTTTTTTTTTGTTTTTGTTTTTGTTTTGTTTTTTTAAAATAAAATGGGGGCCTATTAGAAACCCTTCCTTTTTTGCTCTGTCCTGTTGTGCAGCTTTTCCCCTCCCTGATTTAGGTTGATATCAGATTGACGATACTGCCACTAGCGAGAAATCTCCACTGGCAGGATGGCTTAAGCGGCTGTCTGGCTATCCCTGTGAAATTGCTCACTCTAGCTGATGCACAGAGAAAAGCTGCTGAATTTCAAGCGCTAACAATGGGAGCAACATCTAGATTCCATAGGGACAGGCATCCTGTTGGTGTTTCTGCTGCTTACAATTTTGCAGTAGTGGCAGAATCACCCATATGACAGCCTAGGAGGCAAAACAGGAAGTGATGTTGAATGTTCTCTAAAATGATGGTAGGCCTCTTTTTAGAAAGTTATCACCAGAGCAGGCAGGTGTTCCATTGATAGATTTCCTCTTGTCCCTGTCTTTTTTGTTGACAACTATAGCATTTTATATTTCCCATTACTGTCTTGTTTCAATGGCCATCAAGACAATCAGAGATGATGAATGTTCCCAGCAGGGATGCAGACAATTATACAAACCTACCAAGGGATTGGACTGCTCCCTACTCTATCCAAACGTAAAGCAATTTTGACTTTAGATGTAGCAAATATTAGTTTGCAAGTCTGTGTTTCAAAACTGAAAGAGAGACTTGTGAAGAGAAAAGAGGGAAAGAGAAACCATTGGGAGCAACACTGGTAAAGTAAGCATTTTTTCCCCAGTATGTGACTTTACTGCATATGTTTAAAGAATAGCTTTAATTAAACCACTATTTACAAGAATGGCAACCAGCTTCATAAATGTTTGGAGTGTGTGTCTCACATGTTTTATTATTTCCATCACAGAACGCTTTTCCGATCTTCTTATTGTTATTAACATTTATTAAATGAATTTAATAAAGTGTCCCATATAATGCATACTAAATACTTAATCTCATTATCTTTATATAGTCAACGAGATGAGAAGAAATCCGTTGCAGTCATGCATATTTAGTTTCTGCATAGATTAAGGATTTTATGTAGAAACACTATTTACATTTTAATTTTCAGATTACATTCTTTGTATTCTCTTAATCTTTCACCATTTGCCAGTGGTTTATTGTAATGATGGCATTGTTAAGAAGACGAGCTCATTGAGCCAGGCAGCAATCAAACCTTGCTTTATGGAAATCCCAAGTTATTTTAAGCAGACTGATAGCATCCAATCTAAAAATCCTAATGTTAAAAATGTGGATGAAGGCAAATTAAGTTGGGTTCTAACGACCACACCATTTTTAAGCTGAACTCCAGTTTTACCATCAGTCTTGCACAGCTGTATGGAAATTGTTTACTGTGATTTCACTTGACACTGTGAGCTTCTGCTTCATTTTCTGGTTGGAGAATGTCCAGTATCATCTTGCCCAGGGGTAGGCAACCTGAGGCTCTCCAGATGTTGCAGGACTACAAGTTCCATTATGCCTCTGCAAGTCATAGCTGTAACTGTCAGTTTTGTAATGTTGCAATGCCTCATGGGAAATGTAGTTCCACAACAGCTAGAGAGCCGCAGGTTGCCTACCCCTGATCTAGCCCTTTCTTCTGCAGCTCGACAGACTTTGATCCACCCCTTTCATTCATTGGATTTCAGTTTAAAGTCTTGTAGGCTCAACATCACACGTGGGCCTTGCATAAGATGGTTTGCATGCAAATGCAGTCTAAGGCACTCTCGCTACTCTGCAGTGACTTCCATCTCTGTTTGCTCAGATTCTTTGGAGGCCAGAGGAGAGATTTGGGGTCTAAAAGACACCAGATCTCTCCAAAAAGAGGACCTTTCATGGCCCATACTATCATAAGGGATGGCCATTGCTTGTGATAGCAATAAGGTTGATAAAAAATAAAGGTGCAGTATTTTAAAAAATACATTTACATAAAAATACATTTACTGCTTACTTGGCATAACATCATCCTTTGTGTTGTACCAAAAAAAATGGGCGTTATATTGTTTGTGGGCACTGAGATTCATTAAAGTATATTTTTCCAAAGCAATTGTGTTTGAAAAAGCGCTGCGCAAATACTGCGTGACATAAACTGCAATTCCCACTATTTTATTTGCCAGGACCTCTGCCTAAAAAATATAAAATTATATATATATATATATATATTCTAAGTAATTTTCTAGCACAAAAAATGACGATTTTTACATGTATGAGAGAAATTTCAGAATTGTATCAGTAGGCCAATGACATGTGTTTTTGTGTGTAGGAAGTGCCTAGAAGCATAGGCTAATTTACACTCAACGGCCACTTTTTTAGGTATACCTTGCTAGGGCCTACACCATTACACTACCACCAGCCTGAACCGTTGATGCAAGGCAGGATGGATCCATGCTTTCATATTGTTTACGCCAAATTCTTCCCCTTTCATCTGAACGTTGTAGCTGAAATCGAATGCCCATTCTCCTCTGAACTCTGACATAAACAATTTAATTTGCGTCCACACAACTGCCTCTCACTGGATATTTTTTCTTTTTTGGACCATTCTCTGTAAACCCGAGAGATGGCTGTGCATGAAAATCCTAGTAGATCAGCAGTTTTTGAAATACTCAGAGCAGACCTTCTGCCACCAACAGCCATGCCATGTTCAAAGTCACTTAAATCCCCTTTCTTCCCCATTCTGATGCTCGGTTTGAACTTAAGTAAGTTGTCTTCACCATGTCTACATGCGTAAATAGCTTGAGTTGCTGCCATGTGATTGGCTGATTAGCAATTTGTGTTACCAAGCAATTGAAGAGGTGTTCCTAATAAAGTGGCTGGTGATTGTATATGCAGAGCCTGAGAGCTGTAAGTGCAAGAATGTTTAGAATGCAAAATGAAGAAAAACATAACACTAAACTATTTTTTCTTGTTAACCAGCATTAAAAAAGTAAAAGAAAAAATCTTTGAAAACAAGCCTTCCTTTGACCTCTCTAGCTTCTTTAAGGGTTCACTTACACCACAATTCCCACATTCGCTGTGCTGTTCCTCATGGACATTTACGTGCGTTCATAATGCTTTTGCTGCGGCTTTGTGGTGCTTTTGTTATTTTAAATGCATTTGCAGTCAGTTCACATGCTATCCACTAAAAAAAAAAATTCAGCAGACTTGAGCTTTTTTAATGCATGTGAATGCACTACAATGGTGCAGACTAGGCATGTTGAAATATATTAATTTTTCTTGCATATTTTCCTGAAATTATTTCTTCTCAAAGATCAAAGCATATTCTCAAGAGTTGGATTTCAATCATTTTGAAGAGCTTAGAAACACCTGCTGCTTTTTTTTTACCTTCGAAAGATGGTAGCCTGCCAAGATGTACTCCTGAGGAAAAGCTTAAACTTCAATGCCTGGGTTGTGAACTTTATTGTGCACAGGTGTATTGTTTCTATGCTGGATTTTACTGGCAGCAAGAGCCTACAAATAAAAGTAGTCTTTACACTTTACTAATGTTTATATGCTTATATAGACCTTCTTGGTTGCTCCTGCTCAGGGTCAGCAATGTATAGCCAATCATACCACCACTGCTGATTTACACACTAGTAGGCTTCATGCACACAGGGCGTTTTTGTAGCTACTTTTAGGGGTGTTAGGTATTTTTTTTTTTTACGGCTTCCAAACGGCCCTTTATGTTATCCTATGTGTCCATGCACATGTAGACTTTTAGAAGCTTTTAGTAGCAGGAACGTTTACCAGCAGGAAAAATAACCCAGGGCTAGTGCATCCAGGAGCAGCAGCGTTTTGGCAGAAAACATGCTTGATGCGGCTAAATGCGCCTAAATGCGTCTAATTGCTAGGCTTGTTTAGAACTTCACCTTCTTTAGCAAACAGCCAGTAGAAAAGCCTGTCCCTTGTCAGCCTACTGCAGAGAAAGACTTTCCCTGTATGGAAGCAGTGTCTCTCTGCAGAGGTCTGACATGCCCCTTGGTAGGTCAGAGTTAGAGTTCTCAAAACTGCAAAGCTCATGTTCTGTGCTAATTGGAGATTTCTAGCTCTGACTCAGGTATGTTTGGACCTCTCTGCAGAGAGAGACCAGTGCTTTAACCACTTGCCCACAGGGCACTTATACCCCCTTCCTGCCCAGGCCAATTTTCAGCTTTCAGCGCCGTTGCACTTTGACAATTGCGCGGTCATGCAACACTGTGCCCATATGAAATTTTCATCATTTTTTTGAGACAGATATAGTTTCTTTTGGTGGTATTTAATCGCCTCTGGGTTTTTTATTTTTTTGCTAAACAAACCAAAAACCACTGAAAATTTTGAAAAAAAAAGGTTTTTTTTAGTGTTCGTTATAAAAGTTTGTAAATAAGTGGTTTTTCTCCTTTACTGATGTGCGTTAATGAGGCTGCAGTGATGAGCACTGATAGTCTGCACTGATGGGCACTGGTAGGTGGCATTGACAGGCATCACTGATGGGCACTGAAAGGCAGCACTCATATGGCACTGATAGGCGGCACTGACTGGCACTGATAGGCGGCACTGACTGGTATTGATAGGCGGCACTGACTGGTGGCACTGACTGGCATTGATAGGTGGCACTGACTGGCACTGATAGGTGACACTGAAAGGCAGCTCAGATGGGCACTGATATGTGGCATTGATGTGCTACTGGTAGGCAATGATATGTGGCACTGAAGGGCACTGGCAGGTGGCATTGATGGACACTGACAGGTGGCACTGCTAGGACTACACTGATCATCAGGGCACACTGATCATCAGTGCCCTGATGGTCAGTGTACATGTCCCCTCTGCGGAATGCCGATTACCGGCTCTCCTCTCCTCACGAGCTGTCAGTGTGACAGCTCGTGGGGAGAAAAATGCCGATAACCAGCATTTTCCTATTTACATGCGATCAGCTGTAATTGGACACAACTGATCATGTGACCGAGCCAACATCTTCGGCCAAGGGACACAGGTCACTACAGATCGCTGTGCTGCGCACTCCCGTAGCCGCACACGCGTGGTTAGCGTGGGAGGACATCATATGACGTCCTCCCAGAACTAGAGAACTGCCTTGTGCCCGTCATTTCCTTATATGACGGGCGGGAGACGGTTAAAGTGAGAGCAAGTTGGTTTAATGTACCTGAAATGTATTTAGTGCATTTAAGCTAAAACCCTAAAATTTTAGTTAGACTTTAAATGGTTGTAAAAGGTTTTTTGTTTTTTTTTAAATTAAAATATTAAATCTCAATAAACAGCCTACTTGCCTGCTCTGTGTAATGGTTTTGCACAAAGCATCCCCTCCCTCTTCTCAGGAGCCCTGCTCCTGACTCCTCCTCTTTATGGGGGCGCTCGTGTGGGCTCATTCCCGAGCCCCGCTGCCTGTGTCCATAGACACCCCCTGCTCCCTCTTCACAAAGTTTCATTGACAGCAGTGTGAGCCTTCGACCTAGGGGACCCCAAGCACAAGTTTTTTGTTTTACCTTAATGTATAGGTTTTACAACCACTTTAAGATAGCTCTGCAACATCAGCCAAAAAAAAAAATATTTTGGGTGGACTGAAAGAGTAAGAGAGAATCCAGAGCACAGAAATCATTCCAGAAAACCCATTTCACATGTCTGCCTTAGAGGATACTTAATCACCTGTAACTTCCCAGGCAAAACATTTCCTGTTTTTTTTTTTTTTTTTTTTCACCAACTGTGTCATGACTGTTAATTTGCTACATTTCCTTCCACCTTAATAACTTAATTTCATCCATTCTTTTTAATGTGGCATATTTCTTTTCCTTAATTGCAAACATGTTTTTGAAATATTTACACAATTCTCAAAGTGCTAATTAGTGCTAGAGCGCCTGATCAGCGATGAAGAGTTGTAAAGCAAATGAACCTAAAGCACACCACAATAAATTTTTACACTCTGCACCTCTCCTAGATTGCTGGTAATAAAAGACACGCTTAACCAGAGGGCACGCGTTTATTCTGCATTGCACAAGGAAGATAAGCCATTCAAAAGGTTGCAGAAATAATTGCTAACAATGAGTGTTGGCGATATATACTTGATAATGAAGGTAATTGGGGTAATGAATACATTGATGGCCTTGTTTATGGGAATGTTTTTATTTTCCTTATCCTGGTATACAGCTCCAACACCTCATTAGAAATAACATTTTGAATATGTAATATTGACATTAACTTGAGGTCATTGGGTTGTTTGAGGTTATATTCAGGGGGGGCATCATGAAAAGCTTAAGAGTGTTAAGCAGGCCATACCTTATACAATTTTCTTTCCTGCAACTACTGGTTGCAAGAAGGAAAACTGCTGGATTCTGGCATGAACACAGTCCGTTTGGATGGGGGGAATCCCTCCTGCAGCTCTATTGTGTTCTGCTGGAGGGAAGTCTTTCCTGATGGCGGAACACAATGATGGTGGCAATAGTGTCCAGAAGTGATCGAAAGAAAAAAAAATAGGCTGGTTGTACTGAAATTTATCGATGGATCAACTTCAGTACAACCATCCTGCCCATAGATGGATTGAAACTTGGCTGGTGATTTGATCCATCAATGGCTGGCTTTATAATTGGGACCATGCTGTTAATCTTTTCTCCATTGTCATGTTTGTTTCTTTTTTATTGTTTTTTTTTTCCCCAGTTTTAGATAGATTTCAGCAAAGCAGTTTGTGTCATAACTGAAAACGTCAGTGATATCATTCTGATTGGCTTCTGGCATGTAAAAGGAGGACTAGATAGAGCCAACAAAAAAAGGGACACTATTGGATCACAGTTTTAATAGTTGTTGTGTTTCCCCTTTTGTAGTACGATTACCCTTTCTTTTTAAAATATGATTGATCTAGTTTGTTATCTCCCATCAGAAGGGTTGTGAAGATATAGAGTCCGTTACCAATGTGTTTATTTTTTCTAACTTATCATGCCCATTATGTATAAAAACAATTTCCATGAAATGTGAAAGTTGGGATGTACTTGCTGTGGCAGAGGTTCATTACCTGTCTCCATTTGATGTCACTACTCTGCATCTGCACTCCCACTTTCCATTACCAGTCACAATCAGGGCTAATTTAAGTTTATTAAAGTGTTTAGACCCATAAATTCCTTTGTGCTCTCAGCATGTATCTTTTACAAATATAGCAGCAATTTGGAGGTGAATTTCCAGTTTCAGTCAGCATGGCTGCACCTTTCAGAGGAATACAGGATATTTTATCCGTAAAACAAAAAAAGCCCCTCAAAAAACACTTTTTGAAAGTCTCTTGTTTTTGTATAGTGTAGATAAAGAGTTAGAGATGTTCACACTGTGGTCCTACACCTGTTTGGCTTGTAAAGCCTAAGAAACATAACAGTCCTTTCTCTGACAGGTAAAGTGTTTCTAAAGCCAAAATGTTTTTTACCTTAATGCATTCTCTGCATTAAGGTACAAAATTTTATTTTGCTTTATTCCCCTCCTTCCCTGTGAGAGGGGAGAAGAGATCCAGTGCTGTGCATGGCTGCATCTCTTCTACACTCTTTCTCTTCACACTGGACTCAAACATCAGCAGGAGCCATTGGCTCCTGCTGCTGTCAATCAGATGCAGTAAAGAGGAAGGGTGGGTGTAGCTAAGCCCCATTGTGTTTGTCCAAGGAGCTTGACTCTATAGACACACAGCTCAGGAGCAAGCACGCACTGTGCCCCCCAAAGCAAACTGCTTGGACACACACAGAAGAGGTGGAGCCAAGTTTGCCAGCGGAGAACCCGAGAAGAGAAGGTTTGGGGCAAATCTATGCAAAAATATTGCACATTTATTTTAATTTAAAGAAAATTACCTTTAATTGGAGTTTATTAGGCAAAGAGAAGCCACACTGTTTGCATTGTCTGTTTTGGTATGGCCCACTTCATCAGACGCCGGGGGGGGGGGGGGGTAGGGGATTTACTAAAACTGGAGAGTGCAATATAGGGTGCAGCTCTGTGTGGAAACCAGTCAGCTTCCAGGTTTACAAAGCAGTTCACCTTGCCTTGTAAAATGACAGGCAGGTGAACATCTTTGACCAGTTTGGCTATTCCCTTTGTTTATTGTAGGAGTACGTTGTAGCGGAGCTACCTGAACACCCGTTGGGCTCCAGGCTCCTGCCTAGGATGTGATCCAACTCTGCTTGCCACTTTCTCTTGCTTCAGTAATTTGGTCAAGTATAGGAATATGGAGTAATGTCTTCACACTCTTTGTTTTACGTTAGTGACTCAATGACTTGGAAATGACTTAAACCCAAGGAAGGAGCAGGACATCCAGGAATTTAGCATTAAGAAGGAAGTCTGTGACTGGCTGCATACTTGTCTAGCTAAAGATTTCCTGTAAGGTAGTCTATGGGTCATATCCATCTACAAACAAGCCCACCAAGGGCCCCAGCAGTGTGATTAGGGAATGGCTCCCAGGAACTCTCACTGGCTTCATTTATCAGGGAGATCTGATCTATGAGCAGCCAGTATGGCAGCCAGATATCAGTCAGCTAATACAAACCCTTCTCTGGGAAGTAATCTGAGCAGGGTGCCTGACCAGCAGTATTTTATTTCAGTAAAGAGCTTTGTTGATGGAACATACTAGAGTCTGTTAAATCTATGAGAACGCATTAACTCAAGCAATTAATATACTTTTAATGGAGATGTCAGGGAGCTCTCCACTCTTATAAGCAGAATCAGGCTCCATTCTATTCCGAATAATTTCCAGGTCTCTAGCGACTATCTTCTGATTTTAACTCCAATACCATATGAGAGCACCAGAACATAGACACAAGTGTCACTACATAATAAAACATACACAATGTCCATTATATTTAGAGCAGTTATTCTCCAAAGACCAAACTTCTTCATTCAAGCCTAACTGAGGAAGTAGTATTTATTTATGACAATTTTAGTTAAAAAAAAAAAAAAAAAAAAGAGCTGCAAAACTATAATTTGATCAAGAAGAGTTTTCTGGAAGTGTGAGAAGAGGTTAGAGCCCTGTGAGGATTGTATTGCGATCTGTCTCCCCTTTGAGGAGATTCACTCTTTGTCCTGAGTAACCTTGTCATTGGGGGAAAATCCAAAATTTTAAGTTGTCACCAAATCCTGAAAAGGATCATATATCTCCTAGATTGTAAGCTCCTCCTATCCCTCTTGTACTGAACTGTATCATTGCTGTATTGTCTCCCGTTATATTGTAAAGCGCTGAGCAAACTGTTGGTGCTACATAAATCCTGTATTATAATAATAATTTTAGTTGGGTCACTTATTTGGTGTCATCTGTGAAAAAGACGATGTACTTAATTGTAAGACTTTTCACTTGATAATTCTGGAGCATATAGAAGGTCTCGCTCTTCTGGACAGTTTAGAAGCGTCAGGTATTTTTCTGTCCTTTAAAGCGATCCTGTCACAAGTGTGATATGGGCATTAATCCATCTCTGATGGCAGCAAGCAATTTTTAAAGTTCAGTATTGGCAGCCCCTAAATTTCTCTCATTGCCTGTTTTCCCTTTCCTGTTATAGAACCTTATGTTGTCTCTTCATTTGTGATTTGCATATGATGAGCACTTATTAGTCATCAGCTAAAGTGCAACTATATGTAAAGCTGAACTGTAGGCACAAATTATGTAGCCCTGTAGTCATCACAAGTATTTTTTAATTATAAGTATTGTAAAAATGTTTGCCTTGGAATTAACCTTGGGTGGTTGGTCTTTGACAACCTGGGAGAGTAAGTGAGTTGAATGCTGCTAGATGTTAGATTGAGAACAACTACGGGTGGAAATGAAGTATTACAGCTGATGGCTCTAGTTTTTTTATCAGTGATATTTTCAATAGGCTATTTATTTTAATATTTTAAATTTTGGCTTGAGTTAAGGAAGGTAAGCAAGCATAGTTTTATGACTGAAGAAGCTCTATGGGGTTGATTTACTAAAACTGGAGAGTGCAAAATCTGGTGCAGCTGTGAATTGTAGCCAGTTCGCTTCTTAAACTTTGAAAAAACTGGAAGCTGGCTGGTTTCTATGCAGAGCAGCACCATATTTTGCACTCTTCAGTTTTAGTAAATCAACCACTAAATGTATATTTGCATATTTTTTAAAAGAATATTTGCGTTATTGAGTTTTTGCTGAATGTAACATATGTAGCTTATATATTTCTACACGTATGCTTGTGCATGAGATATTTTCTATGCTCTTACTGGGATCATCCAGCCACTCAGGCATGTATCAGTTCTTGCTGATTTCAACATATTGGGACAGATCTACACAAAACATGCAAAAATGAAAAGGCATAAAGCCCATTTGCCCATAACTATCAGTTAGACTTACTCTTCCAAGCTAAGCTATAAGTAACTTTTCCAAACTTCTGCCCTGTTCTTGGTAAATCAGGGCCACTATTGTGTTGCCGATATTTTAAAAGGAGTACCACCCTGTACCTCTCCCAGTGTGCAGAAGCTCACTGATCATTTTCATCATTCACACAGGAGATCAGAACAGCTGGAGAGTTCGAGGCAAAATTACCAGAAAAATACACAGAAGTAAATCTATTAGCAGCAGCCAAACAGGCACCAGAAACATAACAGATTAGTAATAATGAGGATGAGCTCTGGAGAACAAGTGATATATCTCCATCTTGTCGCATTCCGGAGATGTTGTTTAGTGATATTCTGCATTCAGCAAGCACACCCTTTTCCCTGTATACAGAGCAAGGCACGTCTATTGCTCTGTGTATCTAGTCCATGTGATAGCTTTGCTTTTATATTCTCGAGAGTTTGTTCTAGTCCACAGTATTGCTGTTTGTGTATGCGTTGCAGTAATCAATAGCAGTTCAATCAGAATTCACCTATTGGTCATCTGTCTTGACAAGCTAATATGCTTTGCACTTATGGAATAATTCCTCCTTTTGGGAAAAGGTGCAAAACATGTTACTGGTAAATGGAGACCCACTACATTGATATTTTTACGGCACAGCAGACCAAACCTTGCTCATCTGTGCTTTTTGGCCCACCAAGCCAACATTCTTTGCACATATTCTTTTCTGTTTTTATCTGCCAAACTGGAGACTGGGCTTTGGGAGTAAACCATTTGGAGAAAGTTAGACCCCAGTATGGGAAGTAGGACAAGGTTATTATTGGCAATGCAGGTGTCATATTCAGGCCATCTTCCATTGCAGCCCTTACATCAGCCTGGGTTGTGCTGCCTATTATAGCATAGTTTTTCTTTATAACATGAGTTCACCAACATGCTTTATTATTTTCCCTTTAATGCTAGAATATGTATGTAAAGTGCTGTGTAAATTGTCAGCACTATATAAATAAGTTTGTATGCAGCAAGCTAGAGGGATATATTGATGTCAGGCAGGTATACATTTTACAGCTTGTGCATTTAAAATGAAACTATTCCATAACTACAATCATATTAACATAAAATTAAAAAATACATCATTACAGAATTGATTTTGGTAGAACTGTTGTGTTTTAAATTAGTAGACTTGTTCTGAAGGACTGTCATGCTGAGGTAAGCATGTGGCTGAGTGGGTGCCTTTTATGGTTAGTTTTTGGAGAGGGTGGATCAGGGTATTTTATGACCCACCTAATAATGGGTAGGTCCTATTTTTGCCACCAAATCAGTCCTGACCTGTGAGGCATGGGTGCACACTGGACATGCTGTTTTTGACGTTTTTTTTTTCTACAGCCAGTAAACCCCCCAGCAATGTTATCCTATGTGTCCATGCACACATAGACTGTAATCAACGTTTTTTGGCAGGGGCGTTTTTTGGCTGGAAAAAAACCCCAGGACTAGTGGGTTTCTAGAGGAGTTTTTTAGCTTTAAAAACGCGGTAAAGCGCAGCAAACCAACGTTTTTGGACTTTTTTTTTAGTAAAAAAAAACGCTAAAATCCGCAAACGCGGAAAAAACGCTACTAAACGCTAATGCAAAGACCATGAAAATGTCTTTTTAATGTGGCTTTATACAGCTTACGTTACCAGCATTATTAAAACACCCCGTCTGCAAGGAGCCTTAATCTGTTATCTAAAGTTATCGCTGGTTGGTATATATGTTGGTAAGGAATTGGAATTGGAAACATTTTTAAAGTATGCCTCAGATCCACATGTCCAAAATTATTCTGTTCTGAATTTGTTTATTGTGCTTATCTGGGCCTAAAAAAACAAATGTTGTAGACTTGCGTTCTCCTTTAAATATTCAGTAATTGTATAATTTTGCAGAGTGTTTAGTTTTGGGTTAGAATATAAGCCCATGCTGGCTTTTGGCGTGAATGTTTATTTAGACCATGGTTGTGTTTTGAGGCACAGTTGGTGGGTCAGCAGGCATTAAAGCAGGGATTCTCAACCAGGGTTCCTCCAGAGGTTGCTAGGGGTTCCTTGAGCACTGAACAATTACTGCCTCTCAGATAAGTTCCCACTGACACCATTGTTCTTTTTCGTTTTCTGTAAGGGGATACATCTTCTCAATGATCACAAGTGTGAGGAGCATTCTTACCACTGAATATAACACTACTGTATCATGAGTTGTAGATATAGTCATTTTTATCAGGGGTTCCCTGAGACCAGAAAGTTATTTCAATAGTTTCTCTGCGTTGAAAAGGCTGCAATAAAGTGTATGAAAAGCTAGGTAGTTAACTCCTGTGTTCCTCATAGCAAACATCTTTGTTTCTTTTATGTACAGAAGTTCCCTGCACTGTAAAATATCTATTAATCCGGCCAGTCCCATAGGGAATCAAGGGTTTCTGTTGAGTACTGACCTAGTAGGAGCTGTCGGAGCTGCAATTTTGTTTGTGATCTTGAGAGTGAAAACTGAGTTACTATCCCTTCGCTGTCATAAATGTTCCCCAGCCGCTGCAGGTAAGGTATGAGAGCTGGAGTGAATTGTTAGCCAGCAGCCTGCTGAAGTGGATGGCTGGATCCCCCACCCAGCTGAAGAGAGACAGAAATTTGTGCAGTCATGTGACCTCATAGAAATCTCATATTTCAGATGCTTGGTGGCTTTTTTTTTGGCACTTTATAATACCATTTTATATACTATAAAGTGTATATTGTGTGACAACCTGCTTGTTTGCTTTTTTTTTTGGTATTTACTTTTAAAAAGTACTGGAACCGTCTGAAGTAATAGTTTAAAAAAAAATACAAAATACAATGCATGGAAAAAGCTCAATTGATTTCACTGGAGGTGAAAAAGCAATCTATCTGCTCCCAGTAGGATTAGGTGGTGGGCTGCTGCTTCAGAAGACCGTTGATGATTCTGTACAGCTTGTTTTCCCATTGTTTGTTGTTGTTATATAAAGACCCGTTCTCCAGGTGGTTTGCTCTTAATCTGCAATGTTTTGCTGTGTATTTGCGTTTCTCTGTGCCTGAGAGAAGCATGTACTTGCCCCCATGCAGAGTATAAAATAGAACTGTGCTGTCTGCATATTTTCTTCTCTATTCATTCCTCGCATGGTAATGTTGGCCATACGACTAGAGAATATGTACTGCTCTGATTTACTGCAAATATTGTGCCAACGCTGGCTGCTTAACCTCTTCTATTTCACAGCCTCCGCAATTATTTGTTTTTAGAAAATGCATAAATCAAAAGTTCCAGTTGGGATTTTTATTTTTGTAGAAATAATAGTGCTGTTAGAAGCCTTTCTATTAACAGTGGGAAGATGGCTGTGAGTCCTTGTGGCTTCACAGCTGGCTCCCCACTGTGCATGCCTGTGCCGCACTGCACCCTGTGAATGGTCCCGCAGGCTGTTTGGATCTGTAAAGTGTCCCTGAAGGTTGCTGGGGGCGAACTTCAGAGCAAAAGTGGGAGTGGGTACATGCCAAAACGAATTAGTTGGAGGAGGAATAGCAGACTGAAGTTCTTTTGAACATTTAGCTTGTAGGGTTGGCAGGTGGTGAATGACCTTCCCTCCATGTGTTCCAATTAACTCGTTGGGTGCCAAGTCTTGGTCACATAGGAGGGCTGCCCCCTGGGTGGGTTCTTCTGGGCTACATTAGGCACCTGTAACAGGGTCATATGTCTTGCACATGGGGTACCTGTACTTATGCTGATTCTATCAATGCCCAGGGACAAGACTGAGGCCGTCATTAGGGAATACTCGACCTTCAGGAGGGCCTCCAATTTAGAGATGGCCGTACACCGTGTACACTTGAGCAATTATTGTCCTTCAGGTAACTATCGGGTTCCTGTGTCAATGTCCACTTTCACTGTAAGTTGTTGCAATTAGGAGGAACACTCAAAGCTTATGTCCACTCCACTTGTCCAGCGTATCTTTACTACTTCACTCCAAGTAGCAGAATGGAACCTCGCTGTGCACCTACAGGCTCTATGCGTGCACTTGATTTACCTTTTGACTCTCCGTACCTGTGCACAGGCTGAGGATATCAGCCACGCCAATCAACTCCTGTTGCTATGGGAGAAAGACCGCTGCATTTGAGTGTCGACGACATCTCCCTTGCTGCTAGAGGCCTTCCGCCTTGATACCAGGTACACACTTAATGACATACTGCTTGACTGGCTATTGGCTTCTATTACCCCTGGTAACGATGTGCTGTCATCGTACTCCAATGGGCTATTGACCCAAATGGAGACTGTGTGCTGCTGGTTACTTGCATTACACTCCTTTAATAACTTCAGACCAAGCAGCAGGCATAGTCTCAATGTTTTACTTATAAACGTGCCAAAAAATTACCAAGCACATGTAACAGTTTGTCCCTACATCCTTAATCCCTAACTTGGGCTTGTGTGCTGCCCCAGCCTACCTGCATTCCTGCCATAGGTGGCAAGTCCATAGGTATCGGCAGAGTCCAGCAGCTGGTGTCTTTGGGGAGGTTCACAGGTCCCAACGGTCCCCCTACATGATGGCAGGTTCCTTACAGCAGGACATCCCAAGGCATACACATGTGCATGCCCTGGTTCCAGACAACTGTCCATTTTTATAGCCAAGGGACCAGTGGGTTGGACCCAAAAAGCCCACCAAACAAAAGACCTAGGAAACACTATTAACCCTAACCCTCCCATCCGGGGCAGCACCTAACTAAGCTAAGTTGCAACCTGCTAACAAGCTGTCCAGTTGTTCTATAGCGATTATCTCAATTTCCAGATGTGTAACATTTATAAATGCCGTGTTAGAAAGACCTCGGCTCATCTGTCAGCCAATTGTCTTGCTCTCTGTTAGCCCCACCACTGGCAATGATACAATGTGATGGTTTATGTGTTTAGGTGTATATGTCATGCATAGTAATGCAAAAACATTTTTCGGCACTTACCCCGCTGTGTTTAGGGAACTCAGCAGTTAGGTTGCTCCAAGAGGAGAACAAACCACAGTTATTCTGTTCATTTGGCCTCTGTGGCTTCTGTCTTTTCTTGTTCGTGTAATATCCTGACAATAAAAAAATAAAGGGGTAAAATGTTAGGTAGTACAAAGTGAGCATTAAGATACCCGTCTGCCATATCAAGGAGATCCCACTCAGGTTTACAAGCTCATGTACAGCTTTTTATGGCAGGCAGGAAAGTATAAATTCTGTGATCTCTGTTCTCCCTAACTATGTAACATGGACCATAACTATGATTTAAGTTTCTTTTAAGGATAATTGATCTTCTTAAAAATTATTCTTCATTGTGGGAGAATATTGTTTTGTGTCCGCTAGAATTAGGTGGGTCTCTTTCTCACAGATAACTTAGCTGTGCTTGGTCCCCCTATCTGTTTCAGTTATGTTCAGGGAACAGCTTTATAGTATTTATAAGAGGACATTGCCTTTAAACCTTCTCTGTACATTTTCCATACTGCAGAGAAATTGAATTAGATGATGAATTCTGGTTTTCCCTCTTTCAACTTTCTGCATTATTTTCTTGCCTGCCTCTTAAGATTAGTCACAACAGCAAAACCATTAACACGTTTTTCTGGGAATTGCATATTCTACTAGGCCCCTTGCCCCCACTTGCATTAATTATGAATTGCTGGACTTGTAAATGACCCTTTAACTTAAAATTGTTCCTCATTTGTTTTTTATATCACAGTTTAATTAGGTTATATATTACAGCAGACAAGTATAGTACACTTTGTATTTTTATTGTGTTTTACCGTAGACTTTTAAAGTTATATTTTACACGTTGTGTCTTTATGCTCTGTGACCTTGGTTACAATTGGCCCTTTTTATTTTTTTAAGTTGCATAGTTAGTCTGGCTGCAAAAAGACAAAAAGTCCATCCAGTTCAATCATAGAAAAGTGAAATTATATATATATATATATATATAAACATTTTTTGAGGGCCAATTCTAATCTTTATTTTAAATATTTAAAAGTTTAAATTTTTCTTTCTTTCCTGCACACATGGAGGAGCAGGGCCTCCACAAGCTTTGCGATCATGGAACCCTTTTCTTTTGGTGGCTTCTTGAGGCATAGAGAGTGTGATGGCATTGATGACCAACAGCTTAATTTGGTGTTTGTACTAAGAAACGTTGGTGTTCTTATCTGAACAAATGTAGTGAATAACAAAATTGCTTGATGAGTACATGTCAAATTATCACAGAAAGCATTACTTCCATCTGTGAAATGCTGACACTGCCAGACTATAGCTGTCTATAGATGCTTCGATAATCAAGTGATGCTCACAGTTTTGAGAATTGGTTCCATCTTTCAAGCAGTGTCTGATGTGCTTGAGGGTCTTGGCAAGCCTGTAGGTGCTTTTTATTGCAGTTTGTTAAAAATCCTGTCTATGACTGAATACAACACAGCTGAGTACAAGTAGTGGAAAGTAGAAGTACAATACAACATACCTTTGCCACTTAACCCCCCACCCACATAAATTTGTCTTTCCTGGTACATTAGTCCCCCATAGGACTGTTCTCTTATGTGAAGAAAGCCCAATAACCTTACATATTCTATCAGTCCAGTTCCTTTCTTATTTCCTAATGATTGACACCTCATAATATACACTATATGAACAAAGGTTTGTGGTCACCTGATAAGTCTCCCATACTATATGGAAAAAATTACTGTATATGACACCCCTTCCTAATTATTGAGTGCAGGTGTTTCTAATGAAGGTTCTTGTTAATGTTACAGCATACAAAGAAATATTAAACAACTGTGTGCTACCAGCCTTGTGATGACCGTTTTAGGATGTGACTGTGCCCAAAAGTCAGGTCCAGAATGATATAGTTTGATGAGCTTGGTGTGGAGGAACCTGAGTTGTCTTCACAGAGCCTTGACCTCAGCCCTATTGAAAATCTTTGGCATATACTCAAATGTCTATTGTGTGTCAGACCTTCTCAGTCAATCTCCGTACTAGACCTCACAAATGCTTTTTTTACTAAACGGGACAAATTCCCACAGACACACTTTCCAGTGGAACCTGTCATAGCCCCAAAGTGTTGTTCACTTGTGTATCAATGCTCATGGTTTTGGAATGGCATATTTAACAAACTTGTATATTGTAGGTGTGATGATCAGGTCCACAAACTTTTGATCATATAGTGTATGTGATTGAGTATGAAAGAGTACATTACATAATGGAAACTAAATTTTTTTGTTAATATAGCTGCCATAAAAGATTTAGACTTGGTTAGACTCAGAATATGGTTGCATAAAATAGATTTTATCTGATTAATTTGGCCACAAAAATGCCACGGACTTTGGTTACTGTTCTTTCACAGGGAGTAGTATCTCTTTAGCAAACATTGCTATCATTGCTTGTATTAATTATGTATTTCATTGTTAGTGTTGTACTAGTCATGCTTTTGTTTCCTCAGATTTGAGCAGGTTTGTAAAGCTTTTGAACCTGTGGCCAGACCATACACATTAAATTACATTGTACATATTCTGAACAATGTGAATACTTTAACCTCTTGCCGACTGCGCTATAGCTGAATGATGGCTACAGCACAGTTCTCCAGTTCTGGCAGGGCGGCTTTTGACGTCCTTCTGGACCCCCACCCCCCATGGTGTGCATAGGGCGCACATTGTGATCACTGTGTTTTTAGGATTCAGCTCATCACAGATTGAAGCAAAGGGCCAATCACAGCGACCGTTTACTATGTTACTATGTCTAATCACAGCTGATCACATTGTAAACAGGATTTGATGATTATTGGTAGTCCTCGCCTCCCGCTGACAGCTCGTGAGGAGAGCTGTTAAGCGGCAATCTACAAAGGGGACATTTACACTGATAATCAGGGCACTGATCATCAGTGATACCTCTCAGTGCCCGATTCATGCTGCCTGTCAGTGCCCCCTCATCAGTGCAGTCTATCAGTGCCCTTCAGTGAAGAAGAAGAATTACTTATTTACAAAATTTTATAACAGAAACTTAGAAAATGTTTTTTTTTTTTTTCTTAACTTTTCAGTCTTTTTTCTGCAAAAAATTGAAAACCCAGTGGTGATTAAATACCACAAAAAGAAAGCTCTATCTGTCTCAAAATATGTAAAAAATTTAGTTTGCATATAGTGGTTGTATGAGTGCGTTATTGTCATTCAAAGTGCAACAGAGCTAAAATCTGAAAATTGGCCTGGGTAGGAAGTTGGGGAAAGTGCCCGGTAGGCAAGTGGTTAATGTCTATTGTCTGAGCACAGGTGCATTTTAATAAAAAGAAGACCCCATCCTCCCCATAACCTTGTAATACTAATGCAACATTGGTATTAAAAATAAGATTAAAGGGCACATTCTTGTCGTTTTTTCCTGGAATCTTATTGATCTGTCTCCCCTGCGGGTCAGAAGCCTGTGCCACCTTCCTTATTCCTGACTGGTCCACCGATGACATTTTCACTTGGAAAAAACTCTTCCCTGAGATATACACTATATTTCCAAAAGTATTGTGACACCCCTCTAGATCATTGGATTCCGGTGTTCTAATCACCTCCATGGCTACAGGTGTAAAAAATCAAGCTCCTAGGCATGCAGACTGCTTCTACAAACATTTGTGAAAGAATGGGTCGCTCTCAGGAGCTCGTTGAATTCAAGCGTGGTACCGTGATAGGTTGCCACCTGTGCAAAAAGTCCATCCGTCAAATTTCCATGCTACTAAATATTCCACAGTCAACTGTTGGTGGTATCATAGCAAAGTGGAAGCAACTGGGAACAGCAGCAACTCAGCCACGAAGTGGTAGGCCACGTAAAATGACAGAGCGGGGTAAGCGCATGCTGAAGCATTCAGAAGTCACCAACTGTCTGCAGAGTTAATAGCTAAAGACCTCCAAACTTCATGTGGCCTTCAGATTAGCACAACAGTAGTGCATAGAGAACTTCATAGAATGGGTTTCCATGGCTGAGCAGCTGCATTCAAGCCTTACATCACCAAGTGCAATGCAAAGTTTCAGATGCAGTGTTGTAAAGTACTCCACCACTGGACTCTAGAGCAGTGGAGACGTGTTCTCTGGAGTGACAAATCATGCTTCTCTGTCTATCTATTTGCTGGACGTGTCTGGCGTTGGTGGTTGCCAAGAGAGCGGTACTTGCCTGACTGCATTGTGCCAAGTGTAAAGTTTGGTGGAGGGGGGATTATGGTTTGGGGTTGATTTTCAGGGGTTGTGCTTGGCCCCTTTGTTGCAATGAAAGGAATTCTTAAGGCATCAGCATACCAAGACATTTTGGACAATTTCATGCTCCGAACTTTGTGGGAACAGCTTGGGGATGGCCCCTTCCTGTTCCAACATGACTGCACACCAGTGCTCAAAGCAAGGTCAATAGAGACATGGATGAGCGAGTTTGGCGTGGAGGAACTTGACTGGCCTGCACAAAGTCTTGACCTCAACCCAATAGAACACCTTTGGGATGAATTAGGGTGAAGATTGCGAGCCAGGCCTTCTCGTCCGACATCAGTGCCAGACCTCACAAATGCGCTTCTGGAAGAATGGTCAAACATTCCCATAGACACACTCCTAAACCTTTGTGGACAGCCTTCCCAGAAGAGTTGAAGCTGTTATAGCTGTAAAGGGCGGGCCAACAGTATTGAATCCTATGGACTAAGATTGGGATGCCATTAAAGTTCATGTGCGTGTAAAGGCAGGTGTCCCAATACTTTTGGCAATATAGTAGTGCATGTACAAACGTTTTCATGCCCCTTGAAGTTTTCCACATTTTGTTATGTTACAACCAAAAACGTAAATGTATTTTATTGGGATTTTATGTGATAGACCAACACAAAGTGGCACATAATTGTGAAGTGGAAGGAAAATGATAAATGGTTTTTAAAATGTTTTTACAAATAAAGATCTGAAAAGTGTGGAGTGCATTTGTATTCAGCTCCCTTTACTCTGACACCCCTAGTTGCCTTCAGAAGTCACCTAATTAGTAAACACCTGTGTGCAATTTAATCTCAAAATAAAAACAGCTGTTCTGTGGAGCCCTGAGAGGTTTGTTAGAGAACATTAGTGAACAAACAGCATCATGAAGGCCAAAGAACACACTGGACAGGTCAGGAATAAAGTTGTGGAGAAGTTTAAAGCAGGGTTAGGTTATAAAAAAAAAAAAAAACCCAAGCACTGTTCAATCCATCATGCAAAAATGGAAAAAGTATGGCAAACCTACCAAGATATGGCCATCCACCTAAACTGACAGGCCGAGCAAGGAGAGTATTAATCAGAGAAGCAGCCAAGAGGCCCATGGTAACTCTGAAGGAGCTGCAGAGATCCACAGCTCAGGTGGGAATAGCAATAAAAGAAAATATAAGCACACAAAGAAATTTGTTCTACTATATGCTCATTTCAGATGTTTAATGCTCAGCATGCAGAGCTGCAATGCTTCATAGTTTTTTTTCCAGATTTGGGGGAAAAATATCTATTTAACAAGTTAAAATGGTGAACTTGACCCTCAAACAAGCTATCATATAGATCTCTATATTAAATTGAAAACATGGGGCCATCTAACTTTCAGACCATTATCAATAGGTTACAGGGTATATTTCAGAATTGTATGGAAGTTATGCATGTTGAAATTTCATTCTCATGTAACAGATGGATATACATGCTATTTTAATCGGCCTTGCCAGTTGATACAGTTAGCAGAATGTACTAGAAAGTAGTTTGTGTCAGAAAGATCCGTTAGGCTAATGTCAAGGACAAGTGTTATCTGAGCCTTTGTTGTAGTCAAGGTTTGAAATGATGACTGGAACATTGGGGAATCAGTGAATGTTTGAAGTTTTTCATGTGTCTCTAGATGGATTTTATTTTTATATTGGAAATCACATTCTCCTTGCTTTGGTATGTAAATTAACAAGCATAGCAGCACACCCTGAAATCAGACTCTACACCCGTAATATCCTTCTAGTTTTACTTTGAAGCTGATAGACAGTAGTTGGAAAGGTGGTAACTCTTCCTAATAGCACACCTGATGTATATACAATTTCCTAGTTGCATATAATATACTTTTTAGTCTTTTTTTTTTTTTTTTTTTTTTTTTTTTTTTTTTTTATGAAGGGAATCGTTTTGAAGGGAAAAAAGATTCCTCTGAAGTGACACGCTTCTCTTTATACTGCATTTAATGAACAAGTTATAGTCAGATCAACTTTTTCTAAATATGTTGTGTTATCTGTTATGCAACGGTCTGTTATAATTGGAGAGGAAAAAATATATGAAGGAAAGGAGATGACCTCTTCGATTTCTCTTCTTTACAAATCTAATATAAATACAAAGAGAAAATTCCATTTTGGCTAAAGTTAGAAAACATTGGCTTGAAGTAACTCTTTCATGAGAAAAGTATGAGGACTGCCATTGCTGGGTCTCTCTTGAAAATGCTAGCTGTCTGACTGTAGGAATTCAGTACTTTTGAGTCACAGAAGTAGAACAAGAATGCTGTGAAAGAGGATCAGAAAAGTGTCAGAATTTCTTACGTCAATAATTGTTCTGGGATAGAGACTCAGAAGTATTGAAGCCAAAGCATTGGCATGTCAGCCTAGAAACTAACATCCTCAATGGTGGCTTCAACAATAGGATACCATCATACTTTTCTCATTACAGCGGCACTTAAAGTATAGGCTAAGGCAGTGATCAGTGCAAAATAGCAATCACCCACAAAATATCAAAAAAATCCTATAGTCACCCCTCACAAAAACAAACTTATATACAGAGCATGTAATAAAATAAAAACAACCAAGAAGCCTGATTTCTGTTAGCACCATTAATGTGGGGAACCGCCCCTGCAGGGAGAACACAGTGTTGATTGCTAGTGGCTGATCACTCAGTTCTCACTCTTAGAGCTGGCGGGGGGAGGCAGTGTCGGATCGATGCTGCATCCTCCTAGGCAAGATTAAAAAAACAAAACCATATTTCTCTTTTAAAGCTACTCGTAGATGGACCAAAATTCAGCCGGTTCACCAGGGACTTGGAATTTTGATCTGTCTTTGGCTGTTTCTGCTTGACATAAATCTAGTTATTAACTTCTGTCGAATAGGAATGTTGGAAAGCTTTCATTCAGTCAGTGGCTGCAGCTGCTGATCAGTGTAATCTGACAGTGGAGGAGTCTCTTGTGTCAAATACAATGGCACAGCATGGTGGATTCCTCCATCCCACCTGACTTGTGTGGATGGAGGGATATGTTTGTTTCTTTTTTCGATCTGCCCTCTGGCTGGTCACAACAAAAAAAAATCAATTGCCAGCCTTTATAGCTCTTCTCTCAGCAAACAACTAAAAACACAGAAGAAATTGTGTCAGACAGTTCAGCAGTGATGCATGGGACACAGGAGATTGATACTCCTGGATGTTTCCAATATGATTTTCCATTTCATTGGCGTAAAGTTTGGCAGTGGGTGGCTGTAGGAGAGGTATTTACACTGTCCTTTTGCAGGCACAGTTGTTTGGCATGTGTAATTTTCATGACACATCTTCAGGTACTACAATAATTACATACCGTACTTCTAATGACAGTGCAGCATAGCTTCTCTTTAAGTATATTTTTCCTTTTCTCGTTATACACAAGGGTTGTGTGAAGTAATGTGCGGATGGTATGGCACAGGGTGCTGAAAAAGGCCAATAATTCTTACATCTGCACACATACCAAAGATTATTGCTTTATATGATATCATTAATAACTCAACAGGAAGACAACACGGTCCCCAATGGTTCCTGGTTTATCTCCCTGAGCAGACCTGTCTCCTATCTCCCTTTATGTCATTCCACCAAATTTATACTCATGTCTTCTCCACAGTTAAATGCCCTTATCTCTACAAACTGGAAGAAAACCTAATCACCTTCTACAAAGATAGTGCATGGATTTAAAAAGTTGCTATTTATCTCTTGCGTTGCAAAACAAAATGCTAGAAAATCTTCACAGCTTACTTCTAGCTCTCTGAAATTCAGAGCTTACACTGGAGCTATAATCTTTTTAGTGTGTGTGTTTCTTTTTTTAAATATTCACATGAAAGAGGTCAATTTAAATAATACTGGTACATGTTATTTTTTTTTCTTCTAAGTATAATTTTGTTATAGTATGTGTTTTTTTTTTTTTGGGGGGGGGGGGGGGGGGGCAGATGGATTACAAACGGTATAAAGGCTTTGCGTTCTATATGGGGCACAAGGTTGTGTTTGCTGATCTTCTTATCGTTCTTAGGTCCACTGGACAGGCTCTCTCTGATTGAAGGTAGTAGTCTTTTTTATAGTAGGAAATGTGTTTTTGTTTTTTTTTTTTGCTATCTGTCCTTTAGGCGAGTTTATTCCTAGATTTCCAGGAGACACATTTGTATGCAAAAGTTAGTCTGGCCATTGATGGTTATTAAAAAAAAAAAAAAAAAAATTCCCCCATTCACACATTTGAGTTGGATGGAGGAATCCTCCCTGCTATTCCATTGTATTCTGACAGCGGTCCATGCTGATTCGGAAGAATTTTGATCCATCTATTGGCATTTTCTTGCCCCTCTCACAAGCCGGACAGATTGGGTCAAATTTTCAGGTGGAACTGATTGGACCATCCATTGCCCCTATGGAGCGGTGGTTGTAAACGGACGTGTCAGTTTACACCAGGGCTTGAAATTTCTACTCGCCTGCTCACCAATGGCAAGTGGAAATTATGGTGGGGGTGAGTGTGTCCCCCAGGGCCGTCTTGCTGAGCAGGCTCGGAGCTCAGGCCGGATCTGTCATTGGCACTGGGAGCTGTCAGACTGCTCAATAGCTGAGCGCAGTGAAAGCAAAGCAAGGAGTGTGCTGTGCTCTCTGCCTCCCCCTAGAGTGCAGTACCTGGTTCTGTGAGTGAACAACAAAGTACTGCAACTTTTTATAGGGTGTGTGTGTGTGTTTGTGTGTGTCTGTGTATGCATGTGCATGTCTGTGTGTATGTACATGTGTGTATCTGTACATGTGTCTGTGTGTACATGTGTGTATCTGTACATGTGTCTGTGTGTATGTACATGTGTGTATCTGTACATGTGTCTGTGTGTATGTACATGTGTGTATCTGTACATGTGTCTGTGTGTGTTTGTGTGTATGTATGTACATGTGTCTGTGTGTATGTACGTACATGTGTCTGTGTGTACGTGTCTGTTTGTGCATATGTCTGTGCGTGTGTATTTCTGTGTATGTACATGTAACTATGTTTATGTGTGTCTGTACGTGCCTGTGCGTGTACATGTCTCTGTGCGTGTGTGTGCATCTGTACGTATGTACGTCTGTGTGTGTGTGTACATGTTTCTGTGTGTGTGTATGTACATGTCTGTGTGTGTGTGTACAGGTATCTGTGTGTGTGTGTTTGTTAATGGCGAGTAACTCTAAGGCCTGGCTAGTAGCTCAGGACTTGAAATTTTAAGCCCTGGTTTATACTCACCTGCATCCGATCCGCTAAAAACAGATGGATGGGGATCTGTTCCCCATCCGTCTAGAGGATTGGAAGACAGTTGGATGTAAACAGACAGGAGATCCATTTACATTTGACTGCCCATAGAGGAAAGTGGGCTGTGTCCATGTCTGTTCTGCCTGATCAGTGGGGATCAGCTGACAAATACCCCGCTGAGCAGGCGGATCTGCTGGCAGTTTCCAACCTGTGTGCAAGGGGCCTAAATCTCACCAAATTAAAGGAAAATCCACTTTTAGCAAGCCATCACTGGAACGGTTGTTCCCCATTAGAAAATTTCCCCCTTGCTACTTGATGAGCACTGTAAAATTTTGGTTTTCTAATGGTTTTCTGTTCTGATGATGAACGTCAACAGGACAAATGCTCAAGGTGAAGCTCCCAAGTTTTAATCCTTAAAATTGAACTCCAGGATCTGTATTGCATACTTACATTGGTCAAGCTTGTAACCCACGTAACTATGCATATCTCATAACTGATGGACGTCTGGGGAAGCTGAAAATCTGTCAGCACTACTACAGTAATAGCTGCAAACTTCCGGGTCCTGCTTTCCTTCTGCATGAGCAGCTTCCACTCTGCACCTTCTTTTCTGGAAGTACATAGCTTTATCTGATTGGACAAGATAGAAAGGAGGGGGTGGTGACATCATGATATCTACCTTGTCCAGTCAGAGAATGCCTTGTCTTCATTTAAAAAATGCAGTGTCCTATAAATGGTGACTGTGTTGAGTGAGCGACCCCATTCCCCTCTGTAATCTGTCTGCAGAGGTAAAGCCGCTTGCACAGAACTCCAGGAGGACCTGGAAGATCACAAATATCTATATAGTTACTAACTGCTACAATGAATGTCTGCTTCCCCAGTGCTCTATCAGTTAAGATATATCTATGCTTACATTATGCCAAGCTGGACCATTGTAGGTATGCAATACAGATCAATCCTGGAATTCAGCTTTAATAAAATAAATGAAAAACACCTGGGAATTCCAAGCTGATCAATCCCGAAACATTTCACTAATTACCAATTTTTGTTAGAACTTTATTGAAATGTCACAAGTGACATTTTATTAAGTTCTACTCATCACAAAGTTGTTGCAACCTTCTGTACTAAACATAAGTTGGGTAACATTTATCAGTTTCCAATAAAACTTGCAACTTGTTTAAATGTAATTTTTTTGTTTGGTTTTTAATGTTTCATTGTAGTTTGTTTCCGTGCTTGTTTGAAGGTTTTTTTATTAGGAATTGTATGAGTGTTGCCAAGTCTCTCAGTCCACATGAGGTTAATTACTGTCAAGCAGATTTTTTCGACAGAAGGGGCCAAATGTGAATCTTTTGAAATACCCCCGGCCCCCTTGCGCAAAAAAACGCTTTCATGCTCTTTTTCTGGAAAGCAATGAAAAGTGTGCCCCATCCCTTAGTGTTTACTGTCAGAGGAACAAAGCTGTTTTATGCCATCTGGTGGACTGAAAATGTTTAAGATGTTACTCACTTTTGTGCTACAGATGGTTTGACTTTGCTGCTAGTCCAAAGCCCAGAGTCTGATTTATGATCTGATGTTATTTTTGCGGTCCTCAGTCCTATAAATATTTGCTAAATGTAATAACTGATCATGATAATATCATAGGAATGTATATATAGTTTGTAAAAAAACAAAGACTATTATAAATATCGCATATGTTGGTAGCTATGTGTTACATACCTGTAGCTGATTAATTGTGTTTTTGTATGCTGCTGTTGTGTTGTAGAACGTTTCTGTTGCATTGAGTTCTTTAACCTCCGCATCTATTCTATAGAAAGTCTAAAGGTTTGTGTAGATCAGTGGTTCCCAACCTTGGTCCTAGATTACTCTGAGCATGTCTTGTTTTCAGGGTTTCCTTCACTTTGCATAGGTGTTTTAACTTCAATGGCATGGTATTTGACATCTGTTTTGTCTAAAGGGACTTGAGGATTGAGGTTGGGAACCCCTGATGTAGGTGAACAAATGCAGTGTGCTTTAAAAGCAATTGGCCAATAATTTTAGATTATTATTATTATACAGGATTTATATAGCGTCAACAGTTTGCGCCAGGGTGGATTTGATTGAAATCAAACTGATTTAAATCACGATTTAAACCACTAGTCAGTAAGGCTTGATTTAAATCATAGTTTTCTACATAAAGACTAATTCTTGCTGGTATAACTTTAATATGCAAGTAGATGAAGATTTTTAGAATAACAACTTTTCATATTCGTTTTTTTATCCCCAGTTTAATAGGTTAATCATTCATATTTGGACAACTTTTCTGTTGTACTTAGGAAGGAGAAAAATAATCATTACCTTAATAATAACAATTTAAATAGATTTATTCAACTGAAACAATAACATTCCAGCATATTTTATTTGCTTAAACAAACATCCATGTTTGTTAACTAATTTGGCTAAGCAAAATATATATATTTTAAGAAACTTAGACTGTCAGCCCCTTCCTGCTCACAGTTTCACTTTCTTCTTGTGCAGATCTATTCCACTCCAAACAATCAGAAAAATATTGTTTCTATTCTGTTCACTGAACTTCTTGAAGCTTAGCACTGAAGGGGTTGATTCTGTATTCATAGGTTTGTAGAAGTTAGGATTAAGGTCTTTCTTAACTCTGTTCATGTTATAACATTTTTGCTGTGAAGAAGAGACATGTGATCATCTCCGCTGAGTCAAATTCAGTTTTGAGAACTGCAAAAGAAACTGCCCAATCTTACAAAAACCTCTGGAAGAGCATGACATTGTGAATGGATTAATGGAATTCATTTACCAAAAAAAATTAAACATATACAGCCTTATTCTACATAATTAAAAAACAAATCTTTATTTCATGATGGAATAACCTTTGGATGGTAATATATTTTCCTCAAAAAGCATTTTATTTAAAAAAATCTGATTTTTAATTTTTTTTTTTAAAAAAATCATTGAATTTTATCCACCCTGGTTTGCGCAGTGCTTTACAAAATTAAGGCAGGCATTACAGTAACAATATAATTTGGTGCAAAAGGAATCGGAGGGCCCTACTCGTTAGAGCTTACAATCTAAGAGGAATCAAGTTATACAAAGGGTAATAGCTGTGGGGGATGAGCTGATAGAGAAAGAAAGGAGGAAAGGAGGAGTGCATTAGTTGAAAGCAGTTTAGGTACAGTATCACTGTGATATGCCTCTGAGAACATTCAGAGATAGTTCACAGGTGCTCTTGACCTTCTGAATTACATTTGACCATTTTCCAAGTTTCTTCAAGCTGCTTCTATATTTTTCTTGGCTTGCATGGAGAAAAAGACCCCCCAAAACTCATTTTTGTGTCACTTCAGCAAGATCAAAACACCCGCTCACATACACTATATATACACTTATGGTGTGGGTGGTAGTATGTTGCTTTAATATTTAAAATTTTTTTAAAAAATGAACGTGTATGGTTTGTAATAAGCTACCTATAGATGTTAGGTGATTGTCATCTGAACCCGTCGATAACTGCATGGTGCATAAAAGTTATGCTCAGCTAGATCTAATATGCAGCCATTTACCAACTCAGCCTGAACTGTAATATTCGCTTTCTCTAAGGGTCGTATGACCAAAGGCAAATCCAGGAAAGAGAAGAATACAAATGTTTCAAGGGAATTATATAAATCTGTAACCTTCCTTTATTGGTGTTAGGATTACTTGGGAGGGGATTTTTTTTTTTTTTAAGTGGTATTAGGTTTACAGTATAAACCTACTTTTAAGTAAACTTATCGCCCTTGTTAGCTTATTAGGCTAACATTGGGATTTGCATCAAATACCTGCACATATCTTCACCGAGCATATTGAGTTCTCTGGGAATTTGAATCATGGATGGGGAGGGGTACCATTGCAAAAAATAAAATGGAATTAAAGGTGGAAATTTACTAAAACCGGTGCACTCAGAATCTGGTGCAGCTGTGCATGGTAGCCAGTACGCGTTTAAACTCAGCTTGTTCAATTAAGCTTTAAAAATAAAACCTGGAAGCTGATTTGTTTCTATGCAGAGCTGCACTGGATTTTTGCACCATGCAGCTTTCGTAAATAAGCCCAAGAATGTCAAGACATGACCCACTCTGCAGCTTGCTGGTATTCAATTAGGCTACCAAATACTGTGGTTTACCAATAGTAAGCTGACACAAGGGGCAAGCCTTTCTATGGTAAAGTCTGTACTGACATATTACAGCCTCTCTGGATTTCTGGGCTTCTGAATGCTCAAGCAGGTATGGTTATTGAGTAGAGAAAAACACACCGAGGGCACACCAGCCTAGAGCATTACCTTAAAAAATGAATTTATTTAATGATAAAAGTAGGTATTGTACTCACAAAACGACAATACAGTCAGACACATCATGAAAGAACAGCTCTGTCCAATCTGCACTACGTGTCTGTCCGTAATGGGAACTCTGGACCTCCAACAGGCTGTTTCGAGGACTTGTCTCTCTTCCTCAGAGCCACAGGGGGCAAGCCTTTCTATGCTAAAGTCTGTACTGACATATTACAGTCTCTCTGGTTTTCTGGGCTTCTGAACGCTCAAGCAGATATGGTTATGACAGGTGTACTCCAAGTAACTGCTCTGTGCTGACCTAGGAGAAGAAAGATAAGTTTTGTGATCGCGGTACACCATTTTGTGCTTGTAGAGATTGACAAATACATTGTGCTTTTAGATGCACTCAGCTTTCATTTAAAGGGTTAGTTTGGCTTTACCTAACAATTGCCTATGCAAGTAAGGGGTTCCTCTAGATAACATACTGTGCAGCTTTGACTAAAGTTAAATGATGCCCTTTGCTATAGGTGAAGGCCATTTAGGTACTTCATGAAGCCTGACTGAACTCTTAAGATGGCATCATCCTGTCCGGCCTGGTTGCTGGGATTTTGATAAAATGCTACAAGCCATTACTGCTCACCTCCACCATCACAGGAGTGAGCTGTCAAACCTCCGAGCGTATGTGGTTCACTATCTTTTCTGGCTCCACATCACTGACCTCCGAGTTACTGCAACAGGGGAGTGGGCACATGCCAAGGGGGTTTGAATCATTGTGGCGTGTCTTAACAGCATCCTAACAACAAGGCAGTACAGGATGATACAAGCTCTGGGGGGTTTTCTGACCCTTTAAGATAAGTTTGAGATGCTTTTGAGTTCCTTCACAGATGAGTCTGACTTCCTCCTAAGCTGCATCAAGCTGCTTTCATATTTATATTAACTTTTATATGGGGAGAAAAACCATTCCGAAACAAAGAGCCTTTGGGAAAAATGAGATGTGAGTGGAAGTGCAGAATATCGGTCTGCTCATAGCAGCCAATGAGAAATTGGCTCACATACCTTACCTATTGTTCCATATTTAGCACACTACTTCTCAGAGGCTGACATTTTTTTGAAACCAACCAACAATGAATCTTTGTAAACATGTCAAACCTATACATTTCTGCTCTATTAATCAGTAAAATTGTGCGATGCTTCAGGTAACGGTGACAAAGTAGTCTTTGCCAAAGCAGTTTATAACATATATTAAGCCTGTTGTGGCCTTTGTGGATGAGATTTGCATTTAGTATGTTTTTCTAAGATTTCATTGCTTTTTATTGGGCCTTTTCTTCAGTATTCTTATGCCAGAGTTTTCATTTTGGCCGTGAACCATAAAACATGTCTCGTTGGCAGTTTCACTCAAACAGCACAGATGAAAAAAGCATGTGGTTACATTTTACAAAGTCTGTGTATTTCTTTAGCCCTGTTCTGCATTGTGCATGAGCTACATAAGGGGGCTGTGAATGGAGTCCAACATGCTAGTAATGGTTTCCTTTTGTAAGCTAGCTAAAGCACAAGCAGTGGAGGACACGTTTAACTGATGTCCTCTATAGCTTAGAATCCATATGTACCCTGATTCCTATGCAGTTCTGTGAATCTTGCTGCTAGTTTATAGAACAATGAAGGGAATAAATGGTGAATTTAGCATTTTCAGGTTTTACTTTACACCCGCTGTGAAAATGTCCTCAAGCAGTCACTCTGTCTAAAATTGATATTTCATTCTCTAATAGCTGCTGGAGAGTTAAACTACCTGATTATTTTAGATCTTTAGATTTAGATATATTTGGGAATTTATTGGTGAGATCTCTGCATTCAATTTGTACCTTTGCTGTGCCCATTATGATGGGTGCCCACTCACACTACAAAATTTTATAGCATATTTTATAGTATACTACATTTATATAGCGCCTACGGTTTGCACAACAAAATAAAAGGGAGACCGTACAGTTGGAATACAACGCAATACAAGAGGGAAAGGAGTGTCCTGCTTGCGTGGAGGGTCAAGTGATACAAAAGGTAATAGCTGGAGGAAGTAAAATTTACAATTTATTAGGAGGAGGCGAGATAGGCCTCCCTGAAAAGATACATTTTCAGTGATCACCTAAAGGCAGAGAGAGTAAGAGATAGCAACAGGATGAGCTGCAACATGGAAAATTAGGCAGGAACGTCTACAACGGCCAAGTCACTAGAAAGTCTGGAATTTTGGCAATGATCTAAGACGTTCCAGAATCTGGTTCCAGTATCTAAGACTTTCCAGAATCTGGAGAATGACCCATCTCATTTGAATCTATGTGTAACTAAAATATCTCATTTTGGTGGACAGACCAAAGCGCACAACACAGACTGATCACTGTAGATGCATAGCAGGCACACATTGGTATATCTTTGGTGTTCCAGGCTTCCACCTATAATCTATCACTACAACACCCAAAGGTGCCATGAGAAGACAGAGACTTTTATTTGCATATGACTAGACTTGCCTCCACTTCCCCTATTTATCCAACGTTTTTAAAAAGTTTTTCTTAGAATGCCACTTTTATCTACAAAATTGTTGGGGATGGCATTAAGTCAGCCTGTTCATGGCCTTTGCAGTTAGCACATTTTGCTGTGATATTGACATTATTAAGCTGTTAACGATTGATGAGAGAGGTTTCAAGATCTTGGCATCAGGCAAGTATGCCAGCATATGGCTTGTTGTCCTTCATACAGTGATGATGAAAATGCTTTCATTCTTTGGACAGTTATACAGTATGTCATCATTGCCTTAGGCATTTTTCAAAATGGGAATTGCTGTTTCGGTTGAAACATGTTAGTCCTTGGATTAGTGTTGTGAGAGGTCTTTTTGAAGCTGTGCAACACCTGAAGTCTGCCATCTGTTGGCAGAACATACATGAGAACACATTTACCATGACTGTAATGCCCTCACACAGGGCTTGGTACAGGTAACATGTTCTGCTTGATTTTTTTCAGTCTTCATCTGAGGCAATATTTCTTCCTAGTCTGGGCAGTCTTCCTGACAGTGTGTGTGTCGTGTCCTGGAATGTTGTATACCCAAGTGTATTGCTGTGTATGACAAATTTCACTTTGTTTTTTTCTGGTCTGGTCTCTGTCTTTCCATAATTTTCTTCTTACAAGAAAAAATGATCGCATTAGAGTAATTTTGACTAGTTTGGCTGTCCAGCTGCTTCATCTCATTTTCCATTGTAGCATATGTGACAGTGGAATGATTTGAGTGAGGCAGACTGCAGTGATCCTTGTAAAGGCTATTACTTCTCAGGATGATTGGACGGGGAGTAATCAATGGGAACATTCCAGGGCTCTTAACATGTTAATTGTGATGGTCTTCAATTACTGCATTTAGGTACCTAGTTACAGAATGTAAATACAAAATAAATAGCAAGCAGGAGTATATATATGAACTGAGTATATATATGAACTGAGGGATTACCGTATGTAATAAAAATGCATATATTGAGGTGTGTATTTCTGTAACGTGGTCTATATAGATAGACCAATGCCACCCCATGTTCCCTGTAGTGCTGGGAATCCCATTGTTACTAGTGCAACTTACATTATGAGCTGAATCTGTGCAAACGCATTTAACACCTTCATTTTTACATATTGCTGCATACCTACCGACCTAACACGTTTTAGCTTGAAAAGTACACACACATCCATGACGGATCCTGGTTTTAAATTTATTTATATATATATAAATAAATTCTATATATAGAAATGAATTTGACAAAATTGTAAATCCATTTTTTAGCACTTCTTTTATTGCCATCCAAGAGACTGATAAGCAGGCCAATGATTGCCCGAACAATGTATCATTGACTGTCTGTTTGAGAGAAGATTGGGATGTTTATGGTCAGCTTTGATTATTTTATGTGTTTATTAACTTTTTTATCTTATTAAACCCAAATTGGAAATTTTGCTCCTTATTTACTTGTTGTTTAGTCCTATACTGCCGCATGTTAGGATTTGTGGCTATATTTTGTTAGGAAATATTTTTCTACCTTCATAATCCAATGCTCAATGCTGGCAGAGCTGAGTAACAGCCACACCACTCCGCATAAGTGTCTTCAAACAGGTTTGTAGTACAAACTGTAGTGAAGAATAAAAACAAAGCGCACCAACCTTGTGCATTACCTCAGTAAGCAATTGGTAAATTTATTGATTTAAGAAATATACTCACAAATGTAGCAATATAAAAGGCATATAGAATCCAAAATCGAAGCACTGGATTAGGAGACACGTGCGAATCCTGTCGAGACGGGTGACTCTCAGGGTTAAACTGTTGCGTTTCGAAGGGGGGGCCCTTCTTCCTCAAAGCTCTATTTTTCCATCGGCCCTCTTCTGATCTGGGTCCCTGAGCACAGGAGGTGTTGTATTTGTGTCTACAGGTTTGTATTACAGACCTGAGGAAGCAGATGAGTTCTTTTACTGAGTGCACTAGATCTACCCTTGATGCCCGTTGGACCTCAGTAGCATTAAGGTTCCCTGTGCAAATGCTTTAAGAGGAAAGCGAAGTTATGATTTTGGAAATGGAGGTTGTCTATCTAACTGCATGTATAGTTCAGTGACTTCGGTTGGGTATTAAGCTTCATACTCTGCACATTTTCAGATTTTGAGAATAAAAATGTTAACATTTATTGGATATTGACATGGCTGTTATGAGAATAGATGCTAGAATATGGACATGGAACCATTTTCAAGACCTCATGGCATTTAGGCTCTGTGCACACTAGCTTAAAAAAGGTCGGTGCCCTTGGCAGGAACAAACGATAATATTGAGTGTTTTTTGTTCTAGTTTTTAGAATCGTTTAGCAGCCGTTAGCGTTTTTCTGCCAAAAAAATACTCTAAAAAAAAAAAACAGAATAGTTTTTTTTTTGTTTTTTTTCCCGCTAAACACTGAGCTTATAAACGCCTCTAGACTACCTAATCTGCATGGACACATAGGATAACAATAGTTGCTTCTACAGGCAAAACGCTAAACTCCTAAGAGCAGCTTTTATTTTAAGCCAGTGCCTAAGGAGCCTTCTAGTTCATGGGTATTTAAAGGCTAACTTAATCTTTTTTGCAGGTAAAAAAATGTGCATTTGTTATTTTTTTACTCTGCATCTTGTAAGGCATTGCACCCTCTTTCTGCTGATGCCAGAATCCTTCAAACACTCAGTACAGCTGTCTGCCCATACATCCGGTACGGGCAAGCAGTAACTGAATGACAGGAAGAATCTATGAGCTGCAAGGATACTCACCAGCGCCCTTGCAATTTATTCAGTACTACAAGCCGTCGGCTACGGAGACTGACGGTAGATGCAGTTCATTCATGGCCCTGCATGGCCTTTCTATTTTCAACTTGTGACAGCAAGTGCGGGTAGAAGATTCCCCAGCCACTGTCACAGGGAGGAGGGAAACTGGGGGAGAGGAGGCAGGAACTGGAACTTGTTACTTGTTCCACCCTAAATACAGCTGGAACAGGTAGTGTGTTCCAAAGGTGAACTTATCTTTTAAAGAAAAGGGGGGTTGCTTCCAGGGATTGTGCTTGGAAATCTGGGACCCTACATGTTTGTTCAGAATGATATTTTACATTACCAGTCTGTGTGTATGTGAGGTTCATTTTATTTAATGAATACATCAATATATAGTTGTAGAATATTTCTGTAGTGTTTTATTTCACTTTGAAGATGGAGAGTATATATGTTTTTATATAATAATAATTTAGTGGTTTCCTTGTTAGTTTTTATTGCAAAGTGTTATGTCTGTTTTTTTCGTACTTGGACTGAGCTTTCCACTTCATACAAATGACAGGTTGTATTTTCTTCCATCAACAGCTTGTAGCGATATATGAAGAACAAGATCCACATCATGGGGGAGATGGCACAAGTGCCAGTTCCACTGGCACTCAAAGCCCCGAGATATTTGGCAGCGAGCTTGGAACGAACAGCATGTCTGCCTTCCAACCTTACCAGGCAACAAGTGAAATCGAGGTTACCCCTTCAGTCCTGCGAACAAGTAAGTGTTCTTCAGGTTTGCTCAATGGAATCCGGTGTTAGGTAGCTAAACAATAAATACACACTTTAAAATATATTTAAAGTCAAAGTAGGAAATGTCCCAAATATAGGAGATGTGAGAGGCAATCTCCCCAAGTTAAGGGAAATACCCTGTTAGAAAGCTGTCACTAGAACAGATGTCCTCATTGGAAGATTTCCCCTTACAGCCTGTTCTGGTGACCATTTTTACAATTTTTTTTTATTCCCACCTTTTATCTCAGTTACAACAACCACCTCCAGGTGAAATGGAAAAGGTGAATGTTCCCAGCAATGACATATGTAGCAGTATAAACCTGCTAGAGGTTCAAAATCCCACAAATGTTTTTTTTTGACTTGACATACTTTAACCACTTGACCTCCATGAAGATTTAACCCCCCCCCCCCCCCCCCCAATGACCAGTCTGTTTTTTGCTATACGGCAATGCATTACTTTATCTGACATCTGTGTGGTCATGCTGTGCATGAATGAAATTTGTCGTTTTTCTCACAAACAGAGCTTTCATTTAGTGGTATTTTATAACCTCTGGGTTTATTTTTTGTGCTAGAAATGAATTAACACCAACATTAAAAAACACAAAAAACAATATTTTTTACTTTCTTCTATAAAACATATTCAATTAAAAAAAATTAAAAAAATAAAATTTCTTCATAAATTTAGGCCAAAATGTATATTCAGCTACATATTTCTGGTAAAAAAAAAATTCCAGGAAGCGTATACTGATTGGTTTACGCAAAAGTTATAGCATCTACAAATGGTGGTGTATATATACTGGAATTTTTTATTTTATTTAATACTAGTAATGGAGGTAATCAGCAACTTAAAGCAGGACTGTGATGTTGTGGCGGACAGTCTGACACTGACACTTTGTGGGAAGCAGTAAAATTAACACAATGATCAGTGCTAAAAATATACAATGTCACTGTATTAATGACACTGGCTGGGAAGGGGTTAAACATCTTGGGTGATCAAAGGGTTAATTGTGTGCCTAGCCAGGGATTGTGTTTACTATGTGCTATGTTTACTAGGCAATCTGCTAGATTTTATTCCCTGATTAAAATTTAGCAGATCGCCATTGGCATAACACAGCTCTGCTGTGTTTACAGAGGCAGAACTGTGTTAAGTCAGTCTCCTCGACGATCTACAGGTGTCGGCGCTCATCCATTGGCCCGCACCTGTTGATCGGCTTCTGCTATGTCCATTCACAGCAGAAGCCATGCTCTGGCTGCAGGTGAGCTACCCAGTGGCGGAAGTGCAAAATCACATTTATATATATGATTTTGCACAGAAGTCTGCCCTGTAGCAGTAAATCTGCTGTAGAGTGGACAGCAAGTGATTGATTTGCTCCTCATAATAATTTTGCGAACACATTTCTTCTTTAAAATTAGCAGTTGTCTGAAGAACAGAACAGCATCCCTGATACTGATGTATTTTCCCATTGTGCACAGCCACCCAGAGCAGTGTGCTTACAGTGAAGCACACACCCCCTGCCCCTAATAAAACACTCCCTACACATAGTTAACCCTTTGATCGCCCCGCATATTAACCCTTTCCTGCCCAGTGCCATTAGTACAGTGTCAATGGTTTTTTTTTTTTTTTTTTTTTTAGACCTGACCACTGTATTGGTGTCACTGGGGATGTCAGTGACACCAAGTCAGTTCCCCCAGTGTCAGAATGTCTGTCGCAGTCCCGCTAAAAGTTGCCAATCACTGCCATTACTAGTAGAAAGATAACAAATCCCAGTCTCCATACCACCATTTGTAAACGCTATAACTTTCATGTAAACCAATTCATTTACACATATTGGGATTTTTTTTTTTTTTTTTTAGCAAAGACATGTCACAGAATACATTTTGGCTTAAATTTATGATGAAATTTGTTGTTTTTATTTAAATAGTTAAAGTGACGCAGCGCCGTAACACAAAAAATGGCCTGGCCAGGTAGGGGGGTAAATTCTCAGGAGGGTAAGTGGTTAATCATCAGAATGATGGGATTTCAGACTTAGTTAAATAAATTTTCTAGTTCCAGATTTGAGTGCTGATTAACCAGACAGTAAAGCACCCGAGCACGTATCTATTTTCTCTGATCACGCAAGTCAAACCACAGTGGCTGGAAATGTTATATACTTTTGGATTTTTTAGAAATTCAGATGAGAATCGTATAGCTGTTGGCAATCATACTGAACACAACCCTGCTTTAAAGGTCTGAGTTTTTTTTTTTTTTTATAAACTCCATTTGAAGATCGTCCGTTAATTTAGCATGGCACAAAAGCAAGAGTATTTTAAAGACATTATAATAAAGGCATTTACGCAACCTGCATAATTTAGTTTGAAAGAACAGGCTTTAGAATCCATCTTTCTTGCGTAAATAGAGATAATTCTTCTGTTAATTATGTCTTCTATAGAGATTGATGTGATTGTGCTGAGGCTAATGTGATTCTAGTTGTGTGCAGGACTTATACAATGTGAGTGGATAGGGTTGCAGCGTGGCCAACACTGATCTCCATTGCTTAGCATTATTTGGGTATTGACAAAACCTACATCTGTGCATCCAGCTGGTCTCACAATGGAATCAGGGACTAGATCCAGACCAAACCCTGGGACTTCTGAGCAGTGGCTGTAACTGGGTTGAATTTTAAAAATATCACACAGGGATATTTTTTATGTTTATCTCTCATAGTATTGTAAAGCAGTACTCTTGTATCAAGTTAGTCATTGATAAATGTAGTATGGCTTAAACTCTAAACTTTCCCTATGGTATTTTTAGTTATTTGATTCACTGAAAAAGAGTGTTCGCTAACCACTGTTTGCCATAAAAATGCCTGTGATAAAGCAGAGGTGGTTAGACAGCTGTACTGTTCACTTTTAGCAAATCCCTCCATCCTTGGAATGTAGAGTGCCGTGTGAAAAACCTGCCTTTTTTTCAGTTCCAGGATTCTTAACTGAGCAGCAGTGCCTGTTGTCACGCAGCCTTTCAACCGAAAATGTCCCCACCCGATCCTTTTCTTATTGGTACATGTGTGGCAGTCCCACGTATTCTTATAGGTGATCTTTTTTCCAGCCATCCTGTAGAACATGACTCCGCTGCGCTAGTGGGGATGTTTTTAGGCAAAATGCTTTCCTGTGCTGAATAGGGCGACACAGTGAGGATCACTGGAACAGGAGGATAAGTATTTTACACAATTTTCTGTGATTAGGATTTTGATGGTAATTATAAATGGACAAATGCATAATACGTAAATTCATACACTGACCCATTTACTTGGACCAAATATGGTATTAAAACACAACAGCAAGTAATTGGCCATGGCCCCCTCATGACCCTTGTTGAACTGAAAACACTCTGGACAACTTTGTATTGCCATTTGGTCGATTTGTTTTTTTTATTTTATTTTGTACTGCTGCTTTGTGAGAAATGATGAAAAATTCTCAATAAAAAAAATGCAACAAAAAAAAAGTCGACTTGTTTTTTAATAAATATTGGTGATGGTGATAAAAACCAGCAAAGATGACTATACTTCATGGGTAGTTTTTATGCACTTTTTTTTTGTATTGGGCCTAATCACTTGTTTTTGTGTTTGTGTTTTTTTTATAAAGAGCAACCTCTTTGAACACTGATCTCTGTAGCTGCAGGAGGAATGTAGCTGTTCTGGAGGAATTCATCCTCAAAGATCACAACAGGGGCACTTATGTACTGTTGCTACTACCTGCTGTTTGTATACATTAGCAGACTGGAAAGCTTCCAAATCCATGCTGATAATGGAACCAGATTTGTGGGCATTTTTTTTTTCTTTTTGTGGAAAAAAATTCCATGTCTCTTCTGCATTAAAAGCTTCTTACCTTACTTTTTGCAGACTTCTCTTGAATGTGCACTGAGCTGCATATAACAATATCAGCCTCTCCAGTTTACCTCTGTGGACTACTTAATAACCCACACTTTTTTTGTAGAGGTGAGATAAGAGTGGGAGGTGTTCTATGATCTAATCAATGAGCACCTAGGGTGACAACATTGCTCCTCTACAGTTACATTAGAGTGAGTAAATGTTGTCACCTTAGGGAAAGAGAAAAAATAACACTGAAATGAATTCATGCAGCCAATTATTTGAAAGTGGTTGCAAAGGCTCAAGGTTTTTTACTTTCATGCATTCTATTGGCACCCGCTGCTGTCAATCAAAGCTAGTAAGCTAATGAAGAGATAGGAGGCAGGGCTGAGCTGCGCTTGTGTGTGAAAGGACATGCAGAGCAGCAGCTTGGGAGTGAGCCTGCTTGGGTGCCCCAAAGCAAGCTGCTTACTTGGGGCACTTGGCAGGAGGGAGGGGCCAGGAGCGCCGGTTGGGGACGTGAGAAGAGGAGGATTGTGACTGCTCTGCACAAAACCACTGTACACAGCAGGTAAGTATGACTTTTTTTTAATTTCCTATAATATCACTTTAAGGAGTGGTAAGCTGCAACATACAAAGTTTTTGTTCTTGAGTGCAGATATAATTTAACTGTTCAAAGAGAGAAAAGAGGATCCATGGAGTGATCACATAATTAGCCGCCATACCAACCTAGCCGTTGTCTTGCAACGTGCCCCTGGTCAGTGAAGGGTTAAATGCAGTAAACAAGTGGGCTTTTTGGGGTCACCAGGTTTGCCAAAACGAGGTCTATTGTGTTGGTCTTTAGTTTGCTTTATGTATTAAGTGTTACTGCTACACCATGCAGGTTGTGTAAAGGTGCTGGAATGTTTCTCCAATAACTGTTAATGTGTGGGTTTTCTAGTCTTGGGTCTAGGTAGGAAGTTTGCAGCTTGAGGACTGTTAAAATAAACTGATATTTTTTCCCATCTGAAATGCAAACATGAGGCCCAGGTGAAAATTGCCAAACCTAATGAGCAATTTGGCAGATCAAATGGGTTGTCAGGCAGAGATGGAAGCCCAGTCTGCTGAATTGAGCACTGGTAATGAATCTGGGACTGTCCTAAAATATAAAATAAATACATACCGGTTTTAGACCTTTTTTCACAGCCAAACCTTGTAAAACGAGACTATCTTCAATGTCTTCCTTTTCATATTTCTCTTTATTTATTCCAGCTGAGTCTCTAGGGATAAAATCTGTTTAGAAACACATTGCATACATTTACAAAGCAGAGATGTGATGAAACACAATCTTTTGAGACAGCACAAAGTGAATAGAAATGTCCCTGGCTTCACAGAGCATAATGTAGATAGAAAATTGCTGCCATTCTTATCACATATAGCAGGATTATGGGCAGTGCCAGGATTTATCGTTCAAACAGTGCCAACAAAATGGGGCGTTTTTCAGCCATGTCCTTTTCTGAATTGTTATGTTGAGAATATATAGATGATTGTTCTGCCTTCTGCAAAACATACGTCTGTTATGAAGGATAAAATAAGGCACAAAACAGTAAATTGTGAACAGTAACACAATTGGTGCCTGAATAGATTTTGTCAAAATTAGGATGCAATTTTTCAGATATATTTGTTTCTTTTTTAATTAAAAGAAAAAGATTTCTCAATACTCTGATTAGCATTGTTATCCCAAGTTACTGCTTAATTACTGACTCAGAATAAATGTACAACCTAAAAAGTAGGCATCCTGTGGTACCTGCAAGAATCTCTGATATTTGTAAAATTAAAGTGATATTAAAGGAAATTTTGTTTTTTGTTTTAAAATAACAAACATGTCATATTTACCTGTTCTGTGCAGTGGTTTTGCACAGAGCAGCCCTGATCCTCCTCAGGTCCCACGCCAGTGCACCTGGGCCCTCTCTCTTGCTGACTGCCTCCAAAGAACAAAGGTATACCACTCAGGCAAACAATCCAGATCAATCCACAACAAGTGCAGGCTCTGGCTCGCCACCACACCCGATGCAATAGGAAGAAGGGTCACACCAGAGGATAGATTATTATAGTTTGTATTTATTGATCCATAGGACACACAAAACACCAGGACATGAATACAGGACCTGTTAACGCGTTTCACACCAACTCATGCTTAATCCTATCCAATGATTATGATTAAGCAGGAGATTGTGTGAAATGCGTTAAAAGGTCCTGTATTCATGTCCTGGTGTTTTGTGTGTCCTATGGATCAATAAATACACACTATATACATCTATCTTCCGGTGTGTGGCTGACCCTTCTTCCTATTGCATCTTGCTGACTGCCCCCTTTATGATTACGTCCAATGACGAAACGCCTCAAAGGGAAGTGACGTCAGACGCACACGAGGAACCGGAAGTGGAGCAGCAGCCGTTTTGAAGAGTGGAAGAGAGCAGTTGCTAGGAGCTGGGACTTCCCTGGATGGCTTAAAGGTTCCCTTTATTATGCACAATGCGTTTTTAAAGATATTCTTAATGTGAGCATTATTATTAAAGTTTTAAAAGTTTTAGTGTGTGGCGGTATTACACTATTTGTGTTCCTTATATTTGGTTGGAGTACATTGTGGGAAGATATCTAAAGTACTAGCATGGATGGACCTAGGTGGTGTGCTGGAGTCATGGTAATCCTTGTGGATCTCTACAGGAGGGCTTATTCCATTGTTTATTTCTTGGATATATATTATGGCGAGATCTTTTTGAGTTATTGGTAAGGATATTCACTCCTTACTTTATTTAGAAGTGTACACCGTGTTGTGTGATTTTTTTTTTTTTTTGGCCCTGAAGAGTGATTCACATACACGTTTGATTTTCACTATATTATTTATTATTTTATTTTTATTTTATTTTTCACCTGCGTGATTATCACTGGAGTGACATCACATGTTGACAGTAGGATTTATTAAAGGTTAATGGACTATGTATTGTTTCTTTTTTTGAGGTAACACTGTTCGTGCAAGCCATTGGGAGGCTATATATTCTTGGATTTTTTTCAATGCAGCAATCCACTACACGAGAGGGAAAGTAGATATATATTTGTTTGTGATATTTTGGTGATTTTGGACTTTAATATGTTTGCGATTTAGAAGAAGGGGTTATTATAGTATAGTAATTATTAGCATATTCACTATAAATATTGTTTGCATCTTCAAGGGTGGAGGTGGAGATTTTGCTATACTGGGATCATATTTTTTTTTTTTTATTCCATAAAAGTTTATTTAGAAGTGACAACATGTTACAGGAAAATATACAGAAATGCACACACAGCATCAATCAGGTCATAGACACAGCTTAAACCAAAATACAGGAAGAAACAACATGGTAGAGTGCGACACTGTGGACAACATAAGCATGTCAAGTTACGGCAGAGATAGGCCTGTAGTACTCAAGTTTCAAAAATGTACAATATAGAAGGTAATAACAGCTTACTTCCACCAATTGATTATTGGCGTACTGGCCTATGCATAGAGGAAATGAACCTTCGGAGCCTAAACCAAAAGCAGTACGCTATCATGAGGCTAAGTGAGCATCGCAGTATAAGAGAAGGGATCATATATTTTTTTAGTGTCAATGGTTTATTCTCAAGCCACTTGCTATGGAGGCACCCAAGCAGGCTCGCTCCCAAGCTACTGCTCTGTGTATCCATTCACACACAAAGGAGAATGTCACCAGGACACCGAGGATCACCAATATGGGTCCAAATGTTTTATTAAAAGATCACATAGTTATAGCAAGGCAACGTTTCGGAGTCTCGCAGGACTCCTTCATCAGGCATGTAACCACGTGGTCACATGCCTGATGAAGGGGTCCTGCGAGATTCCGAAACGTTGCCTTGCTATAACTATGTGATCATTAACTTGCTAAAGGAGGCCTCATTTACACTAGGCGTGGAAAACTCTGCTTTTAAGGGGGTATGAGATTTTAAGTCAGCCTCAAAATGCCCCTCTGTGTTAACCTTTGTCCATCCACACACAGGCATTTACAGGTGTTTAGAGACATAAAAAACCCCCAGCACCAGCATGTTCAGCAGAGGATTGTTTCAAAACCAACCCCCCCCCCCCAAAAAAAAACAAACAAACTCCAAAACCTGGTGTGCCTAAACGCATCTTAATCTTTGGGCAAGGTTAGAGCTTGAACATTCATTAATTTCATTGGTCAGAATGAATGCAAAAATGATTGATGTACCCGAATGCATCTATACGCACCTAAACGTGTTGGAAGAAACACGGCTGTAGGTATGTTTTTAGCGCTTTCTCTTGCCAGGAGAAAGGCGTTTTTAGAATATATGCAACGTGAATGAGGCCTAATGGTGATAAGACTTGCCTTCAAACACATGTCTAGCTGCAGCTTCACTTTTTCTATCCTGAGAATTTCCCTTCAGGTGTTGTATAAATTAAATCTTGTAGTGATTACAGAAGTACTTTAGTGTCACAGACCCCCAATATTAAATGTTAGGTTGTATGCAAATAACTTTGAGGATGAGTGAAACATTTTAATTATATTATTCTTTCGCTTCCTCTTTAATTAAGCCACGCAAGGATCTAAGCGCAAAGAAGCTTGCCAATAGCAGTTGGAATCAATGTTGTACTGGTTTGGCCTCACTGCTGTAGTTCTGCATTTTGTACATTCAGTGATTTATTTTTTTTTTCTTAAATATGGTCAGTTTCAATAAAACTTGTTTTGAACAAATAGTCATAAGAGGCAACATAGTATAAATACGAAGTACTAAATGTTGTTCTACCATAGGATTTTCTGTTCTTGGCTTTGGAAGCTGGAGACAGAAATAAGCAGTTATAGATATTTTATAGAAAAGTGTAAATCCAGAATGATAAACTTTTTGTGCATAATTTATTTTTAAAGACTTCAGGATTTTTTTGTGATCAACGATTAAAACAATCTTTCAGACACTCCTATTTTCATGCGACTTCTTCTCCAAGTATCTGCAAAGCATTATGTAGAGGTTTGGCACAGTGGATCTTGGCTCGGAGCGGTGATCACTGGTGTCAGCTATGAGCAATTGATAAAAAATCTTGTTAAAGGCTGAGATCTCCAGAAGGGGTTTTGTCACTTTAGCTGGCATCAGAATTCTTTTGGTGGTTTAGCAATAACCAGTCCAGCTGGATATTAACTTGGCAAATGCTTGCCACACTTGCATCTCCAAGTAAAAAGGGGAAGGTGAAGAAAGATCCATAATATAAACCACAGAGATTTTCCAGATTTTAAGTTATAGTTTAATACTCTAAATTGTAACATAAGACAGGTTTCAAAAAAGAAAAGTACAGCATGGTGTAAAGTCTCTTTGGGATCCAGTATATCAGTATTTTATTTTTCCATGGAAAGAAAGGAATAACCCGCAAAAGACATTTTTCTTGGGTGAGCAGGGGAGAAGATTATTGATCTGTGTTCAGCAAAAAAATGAAAATTACTCACCTGTAGCTGAAGTGGACTACTCCTTAACTCACTTAGCCAAGTCTACCGCTATGTGACAGACAGATCTTCATTGATAGCAACTGTAGATTAGATGCAATTTGTTGTTATTATGACAATGACAAATGTGCAGTCATGTTTTGGATCTTGTCACAGTTACGTTTTGGGGCACTCTCACTGATAGGATTGATCCTTTTTGAAAAGGTCAGATCTTTGAGGCAGGATACACTGTGTGTGTTGGATTTCCTATCATCTTCAATGTCACTCCAACGTGCATACACAAACACGCCTGTCCCTCGGCTTACAGCAATGCTTGTCCATGTGCTGGAAAAAAAAAAGCCAGGAAAAGGGCTTACTGATCATGTATGAGCACACTCAGCATGACTTATAAAAAAGGTTTGACAATCAACCCATGAAAATGTGTACTAGTGTGAATAGGCCCTAAGGCCTCATCCACTCGGGACATAAAAAACGCTGCATACAGATGCATGGAGGGTCTAGTTCTGCAGCATAATTAAAATGAAGTAGGCCATTCAGACAAGGGCAGTTGGGCCGTTATGTAGAGCTGCTTTTTAGCAGCATAGAAAAAAAAAAGAGGGGTGTATCTGTGGCCGCACAGATTCTGCATTTTTACCACATGTACATGTGCAAACACACATAACTATGTCTAAATGCATGTGAACACAAGGAATATAAATGCATCTAAATGGATGCGTGTTCTACTAGCAGGGCGAGACCTAAATGTTTGAGACCTTAAAGGATAAGTTCACCTTTGGGAACATGTTACATGTGTCACCCATTTTTAGGGTGGAACATGTAACATGTTCCTGATGCTGCTGCCCTCCCTCCCTGTGACAGCAGTATGAGAAGTTCCCTGTACTAGCTGTCACTTTTTGAATAGAGCGTGGCTGTGCAGGGCTCCGCCTACACGGCCGTGTCATTCATTCACAGTGTTCTGTGAATGAACTACAAGGCCCGACAGCCTTAGCGGCTGTCAGTTTGTAGTTCTCAATGAACTACCGCAGTGCTGTGGAGCGACGTGGTGGTTCATTGAAGCAGATATACTGACAGGTCTGCAGGAGACCTGCACGTCACCAGCAGTCTACTGATTGCTGGTGCAATGTTTTACAGGCTCCTTCAGCCAAAAATAATACATTTTACCTGCAAAAATATGCGCATTTGTTATTTTTGTTGAAAAGGTGAACTTATCTTTTAACAAGGGATAACCAGGTATACGGATGATTGTACACTTGCAGGAAGGAATCCTATTAATGAGTATTTCAAGTTCATGAACTGCTTCTGTTGTCTAGCAAACACTACAATCCTGTTTATTCAAAAAAGATCACTTGGACTATCGTAATCTGATTTCTTTGTAATCCCCTGGAGCCAGAATCTGAGCAGCACCAGACATAAGTGGGGGTTCAATGTATTGGATGTGCCATCAGTTTAGAGGTAGAGATGTCTTTGGATACCCATTGACATGAGATCACATCTATGGCAAGCCCCTAACCCCTCTCAGACAGCCTTTGTCAGGGAAGACATTTATTGAAATTTGCCAGTGCTGCTCACCTCCTACCTCTTTTACGGAAAAAGTGTTGGTATAATAGATTGATTGCTAAAGTGGAACTTTACCCATAACAGCTTGATAAAAAATAATGTTCTTTAGCAAGAAACATACATTCTGCATTAATAATTAGGCTACCAACATTAGTGTGTGCTGTAAATCACCTCCAGCATTGTCCCTCTTTTTTCTTGCTGGAGACTGTCATTTTGCTGAAGAAGAGAGTCTAAAGCAGCATTAAAATGTTACTAAACCCACAGCAGTAAAATCAGTCTGTATGTACAGTAAAGCATGCTTTTTATGCTAACTCTGGAACCTAGAGGGTTAATCTTCCGCATTGTGTATAAAAAAAAAAATAATAGGCTGTTTGATCCTGGCTTCTCTGATCCTCCTGATCTACTGTCCCTAATCCATCTGTTGATAGTTCAGAGCTCCAGGAGTCACTCTGCACATGTTCAGTTTAGTGTGTATTGCTAGAAGGTTTTTTTTTTTCTTTGGAAGGATGCGTGTGGTGAGCAAAGGGCCATTCAGCACTGTCCAGACAGAGGGTCAGGGGTTATGCAGCCTCATAGGACAGCCAGAGGAGAATAAAAACTCCTCCTACAAGCTTTAACCAGTGCTCAGCTGGACACTGATAGAAGCTACAAGACTGCTGTAACTGCTGATGAGGAAAGGTATTTAGCAGTTTATGTTTACTAAAATAATAATAAGAGGCCAGCCTGAAGTGATCTAGCAGGACTTAATTTTCTGATTAAAGTTCCATTGTAAGATCATGCCTAAAAGTCTGATCAGCCTCACCAGTGACACTTTGGTACATAAGAAGCCTCCTGTGGATGTGCATGGGAATAACTTTCCTACATTATAAGCAGTTCAGCAAGAGGGGCTCCCAAACTATCAATAAAAGGAGTCTGTACGATTAAGCCTGTTTTTGGGTGATACGTGTTAGGGCAAAGCGGCATCTACAATACAATATGATATCTTTGCAGTGACATATCTGGAGTGTAGCCCATTAGTTTTTGGATGATTTTGTGCAAGTAGTTGGGGGCATGCTCAAGTGCAAGCACCTAGAGTCCAGATTTAGCTTGGGGGGGAGGAAGAGTGCATTTCACAGCAGTGTTTTTTGCATTGTCTACAAACTATGGATCAAAGGGGGTCATATACCAATGTCTCCCTAAGGACACAGTGGGAAAACAGCCCAACTGCTTGGTACGTTTTTATCCAAACTATAGATGTTTGTTATATATATAATTGCTGAAACTTTACATGTAACAAACATAAAATAAACAGAATGCAAGTACACATTACAAGTGTACAGTGTTTTGTGCTACAACATACTATAGTTATATTTAGTAAAGTGTTGCAAAGCTTTTTAGCTGGGCCATATGAACTCTGATGTACAACAGCAGCAATACACAGAATGTAACAAGAGGAATTAATTCTCGGAAGATATGCTGTGATGTTGCTATGATGTCCAGCAGGAAACATAATGGAATCACATTCAGGCAGTAAACATCCTAGTAAAACAATTGTTGCCTTGCAGTCAGCTTCAATATGAGTTATAATATTTTCAACATCTCGTTATAGAAATTATAGCAAAAACAAAAAAACAAACCCATTATTGCTAGTGTACTAGATAAAGCATTGTCATTTATTTGAATAATACATATATTTATTCCTATTTTGTTTCAAAGTGCAGTGCATTTTTTTTAAACATACAATTCTTTTGCACTCACTGCTGCTATGTTTAACCCAAATTGTTTTATTTCAGAGTTTATTTTATTATACGGATTTAGAATGATATAGATAATCAGTCATGCTAGAAATGATTCACAATAATATGCTTGAATACAACCCAGTTTTGCAAGCTGGTGGGCAGTACAACACACCCATGACTGCCAAGTGCAACTCAGACGGGTGATGACCATGCCAGATTCTGCCATAACGCTTTACCGTCCTTTGTAAAATGAAGCATGTAGTAGACAGAATGTTGTTTTAATAAGAAATTTGAGAACATAATTAGGACCTCTTTGGGATTTTTATAATTACGGCATGTGACCATGGTCTCTCCAGTTCCCCGTCATTGAAGACTGTAGAACTGCCTTAATCGGGAAAGTGATCCACCCTATGACCTGCCTTCAACCCATGGCCAGACCAGCTGCAAACATTATTCATATGAGCAATCCTCATCTACCATATTTGCACAGTAATTCCTAAGCTGCTAGCCTAGCTGCTCCAATGTAATACTGTGTGTATCACCCATCGCCTTACCGTACATATCATGGCAAAGCATATAAAAACAGAAGTAGATCTCTGTTCCTACCTTTTGTGGACTGACCACACAAAGCATTTTTGTGGACAGAATAGTTTCAGCCCTGCCTACTTGTCTTTCTAAATGACTGAATCATTCTCAGCCTCCTCATATCCACAGCATAGAGATTCTTTTTTTTTTTTTCCCTCTGTAATCCAACAAAAATACTGAGAGGGCAAATTAGGCTCCTTTAGATAACCTACTGTGCACAAGACAAAGGACAGCTCTTCATTTCTGAGTATTTCTGGATATTTTTTTTTTTGCACCTAGCAGATATAAAAAAATCCAGTTTCAACTGTATATTTAACAGACAAGAAGGGACCAATTAAGAGAAGTTTACTGTTAGGCCCCTTTCAGATGGGGGGGACTCGTCAGCAGAAATGCCTGCTCAGTGGGGGATCTCTCTGCTGATCCCCGCTGAGCAGGCGGATGACAGGTCTGTGTCCTCTTCGCTGTTGAAGAGCGGACACAGACACAGCCTGCTGTCTTCTATGGGGCGGTCAGATGGAAACGGACCACTTCCGTCTGTTTCCACCTGACTTTCATCCGAACCGATCTGCCAGACAGATGGGGAACGGATCCCCATCTGTCTGTTTTTGGCGTATTGAATTGGATATCAGCGAACACTTGTCCTCTGACTCCCGCTGGTCCATAGAGGTATATGGATGGTCCGATTGGGTCTGCCTGAAAACCTGACAGGTGGACCTGTTCAGACTGTCTGTGTGAAAGGGGCCTTAGGGTTTACATACACTTGAAATGACCGGTAGAGGCACTTAGAATAAGCTAGGTTCTGGTCCACTTCAGAGCTTCTTTATGGGCCTGTTCCATCCCACATCATCTTGTACTACCTAAAGTTACAGACCTTTGGCATAACAATTCTGTTAAGAAACTTTTTCAGTTGCTTGACTCCTAGGCAATCACTTAGTTTTCTTATGCTAAAAAACAGCCCTGCCTATGTGAATGGTAGCACGCTTCCTTTGTTGCCATTGAGGGTTCCTCCAACCAATTGGTCACAGTTGTGTTTTTCGGAGATAAGCTGTTTGAGAGTGATTGCTATTTTGCTTTCAAAATATGATCTATATTTAGGGGAAGGGTTTTCTGGTCCAGGAGGAAGCTGCATATTATCTTTGAGGGCATGGGGAGAATGGTTTATATTAGGACTGCACTGATGTAATTTTTTTTTTATAGGGAGTACTAGTACCAATACTTGAGCTCAAGTACTTGCTGATAACGATTACCAATACCTTTGCGGTGCGATTTGAGCCTATATCTTTTGTAATGTACAGCACTGAGCAAACCATTGGCGCTTTATAAATACTGTATAATAATAATAAAAAATAATATGCCAAATTAATGTGCTCAAATTGCACTGCAAAGAATTGCATGTGATTTGAACAGGAATACAGTGCGGTTCCTGTCCAAATCACATGTGGTGTGGTGCGATTGAGCCATTCAAAATGGCTCAAATCGCACCTGCAGGGAATCCATATGTGATTTGGACAGAAATCACACTGCTACTTCAGCTGAAGTCGTGCGACTTCAGTTCAAATCACATATGATTATTTGCAGTGCGGTTTAAGCCCATTCATTTTGTTTGGGCTCAAATTTCACCGCAAAGGTATTGGTTTCAGGTACGAGTACTCGTGCAAATGCTGTGTATCGGTATCGGTGCAACCCTAATTTATATTCAGACAGATTGTAGCTCTAAAACACACTGAGGGTGGATCCTTCTTTGCATCCAGTGTGAATTAAACCTTATGTAACAGATGTGATTAAATTTTCTTTGAATATATGTTGAACGTTTGTGTCTACATCAAACATTTCTGTGACTGTCTATTCATTATACAGTTCTGTGTTGTCTACAGTTGGAAATGTTATTAAAGTTGCACAAATTCCTCTGATCCAGCCTTCCTTTTTCTTTGTTCACATCTGCTGAAAATGCTTAAATAGGTTTGCATTACCTACAACAGCACATCACCAGGCTGTTACAATTTCCATCCGCCCTAATGTTGTGTGATGAAGTTCTCACTTTCATTTACCTCTTATCTGTGTCTTCTTAGCTGTACTTATCGCTTTGAAGTTGTGGCTGGTAACCAGAGTCGCAATTAACTTAAAAGTTTCATTTTAACTTTCTTCCCCGCATCTCATTGGAACGTCTGCACATTAGCTTCACTTACGATAGGAAAATAAGTGTCAGAAAGTGATCAATGGCTCCAATTCTCCTCACTCCCTCTTCACACTTCCAGCTTGGCTCTTATTCCTGCTTCAGTATTCATCTTCCTCATTTTGCAGTTCAAGTTATGACCTGGTTAGCTTTAGTAGGACAAAGTAATTCAGAAAATAAGCGATGTGGCTGACAGGCTGTTACCAGCATTATTGTTGTAGGGAACGTGCAATTTTAACTTCATTGTCTCCAGGCGTCCAGGGATGAAGTGGCTGGCACTTTTCAGGTTGGTTGGTTTGTTATATAAGATGCTCTGTTCAGGGGCTTAGCAAACCAGATATAATTACATACATTATTTTTAAAGCTGCAATAAATGATGTTCCGAATTTCTTCCTGGGAATAGGACTTCAACTGCATTGTGGCCTTAACACGAAGATAACCTTGTCGGAATCTGATGGAAAACAAGGCCGCCTCATATTTGGCTATGAGAAGCCTGTCTCTGTCATACAGATAACCTTTCATCATAAAGAATCTTATCATTTTTATAAAAGAAAACCCATGGTAAAGAGAGGAGTGCTCACAGCTGATCAGTCAGAGCTCTCTTTGTTAAATGTCAGACCTGCAGCCCTGAGTAGAGTGCAGCTGCTGGGCATTCGGCAATTCTCAAGGTTAGGTAAAATTGGCTTGCTTTTTTATTAGTTTTTTTTTTTTTTAAATTGCCTTTTTAAATGTAGCTTAAAATGTTTTATTTTTTGCACATGCTCCTGTGCTGTACTAATGTTGATGATAGCAAAGCCATATAAATGAGTACAGCAGCGCACAGCCATTCATTCATGACTGAATGCTGCACCTCGGCCGCCTGGGCAGACAACATATGACTGAAATTATACTGTAGGGGTTCAAATGGCCCTTGTGCAAGAGCCCGTAAAAGGACCGATTCTCTGAATAATTTTTTTTTTCTTTTACGAAAATCTTTCCCTGAATGGGTTTAAAAGATATACAGTGGTCAATATTTACCATTACCCTGGAATCCTTAAAGGACAAGTTCACCATTGGAACATGTTACCCGTTAAACCCCTATTTAAGGTGTAATATGTTCCACTACGCATCTGTGTGTTTAGATTACACGCACTTTAACTCTCGTGTGTATGTACATTGGCGTTCATTCTGAATGGCACCCCAACAGACATATGCCATAAGAAAAAACAAACTTTTTTTATAGTCCTATATATTGTTGTGTTTTTTGGGGTTTTTAAATTGACCACGTTGTAATATGGTTTAGTGTCTAAAGAAAAATTCCTTCAGGCCTGATCTTTATTTAAGTGCCCATGTCACCATATACATTATGCTCTGTTAATAAATGTAGCCAACAGCCAATGGCAGCCAACATTTTTTTTCTCAGCACAGGTTTTCTTTTTAAAACTAAAGTGAACAGCAGATTTACTCACAGACTGTGAGTTTGATTTTGACAGCACTTCCTGTTGCTAGCTCAGTATTTACATCTTCCAGTGCTCTGAGATGTGACTTAAGGAACATATAATACTATGCAAATGTTTTAGGCAGCCAGACAGTGACCCCAAACATGCAGACAATGGTATCTAGAACTGTTTTCAGTTTAAAGAAGAACAAGGAGTCCTGGAAGTTATGGTTTGGCCTCCAAAGAGCCCTGATCTCAACATCATGGAGTCTGGGATTACTTGAAGGGACAGAAGGATTTGAGGCAGCCTACATCCACAGAAGACCAGTGGTTAGTTTTAATCCATAACAGATCCCTGAAGAAGCATAACAAGGATTTGGGAATCACAGCACACTCTGGAAAGCCCTTCTTGAATATTTCCTTTGCTAACCACTGGTCATTTTCCCTTCCTAGATGGCAGGTGAGGATGGCCCTTTCTCTGGATATGGACTAGAGTGCATTGGTTTCTGAATTCCTTCTTTTTTTCCTCTTTATCACTTTATCACTTTTTTTCCCCTCAGGAGTGCAATTCTTGTGAATGAACTACGAGAGCGCTCATCAGCGCCCTTGTAGTTCATTTAGAACTACAAGCTGTCACCCGCGGTGGATGACGGTAGTTGTAGTTCATTAAATCATAGGAAACTGTGAATGAGGTATGTGACTGGTGTGGCTGGAGCTCCGCATGGCCGTGCTGTTTTTAAATTGTGACAGCGGGTGTGGGGAGAAGATCCTCTACCTTCTGTCACAGCCTTTTTCAACCTTTTCAACACAGAGGAACCCTTGAAATAACTTTCCAGCCTCAGGGAACCCCTGCTAAAAATTACTATATCTACAACTCATGATACATTAGTGTGGTGGTCAGTGGGAAGAATGCTCCTTACTCTTGTGGTCATTGGGAAGAATTGCCACACTGCAGATAGCTAAATAGATCAGTAGTGTCAGTGGGAACTTCTCTGAAAGGCAGAAAATTGTCTTTACTCAAGGAACCCCTAGCAACCTCTGGAGGAACCCTGATTGAGAAACCCTGATATAGAACTTCGGATCCTAAGAGAAAATAGCCTAAGGACATCGGATCTTAAGAGAGAATAGCCTAAGGACATCGGATCCTAAGAGAAAATGGCCTAAGGACATCATCTCCTAGGAGAAGGACGTTTGATCATAGCAATAATACTTTAAAATATTTGATCAGAAGGAAAAATACCTTAAGAACACTTAAGTTTTGCCCCATACACACAACAGTCATAGCTTTATACATTGTGCAAAATAATCTCTAAAAATAATGAGCGAAGGCTAGGTAATTCATATGTAACAAAGTTATACTCCGTTTTGAAGAATGACTTGCCATGCAATTGTTTTTTTTTTTTTTTTTAATGGGTCTCTTTGTGTATGCCAAGACCTGCATTTTCCCCAAGTTTTACTGTTAGGAGCAGAATAACAAACCAGTGAAAGTAGTAGTCTGAACACAAGTGGGACAGCCACTCATATCAGAAAAAAGGCAGACATAAAAGCATTATGAGTTCCTCCGAGCCATCATCTTCAAGGTTGGCTCTGTCAGGTTCCCATGCCAGTGTAAATTTCAAAGTCAGATATTTTTATCTGAACTGGATTTGGTTTGGAGGCTTCTTTGTGCCCCTCCCAGATTTTGTCTGAGCGCCTACTAAAAATGATGTACAAGTTCTTTTCATTTTCCAATTCTCTGAACTCTCGCCCTGTATCACAGCCCTGCCTAGTTCATTGGAAGTTGTTGCAAAGCTTTGATCTAAAATTGCTGCTCAGCTGCCAGTCCCCGGTGTACATATCTTCTCACCACATGGAAAGATCTTTGAAAAGATGTCTTTAGTCTCCCATCCACCCCTATAAATTTTGCTTCTGCGTGATAATTAAATTCTTATTGGAAAATTAAATTTCTTAACATGGCCTACCTCTAAAAGTGCAGTGTTTTCTAAACCTGTGAGTTGCCTACATGATTAGTGGATATCTGCCCAAAATAGCCCAATATTTTAGGCATTTGTTTCTAACAGGCAGTTAAGGTATCCCACTGCATCCAGACTTATAACCCCCCATTCATTATTGCTCTGGCATCAGCTCTGCCAAATACTCATGCAAAAGGCTTACACAGAGAATAGCTGTTTATTCTTTTTCAGATGATCAGACTTCTGCGAGATCCAATGCATTAAGCATCCAGTAGGCAGAGATCTGATACGTAGGTATAGATGACTTCATGATTGAATAAAAATTTATAACCATAATTTTTATTTTGTAACGCTACTCTGGACTTCCACACCTACTTTTTGCTACCAAATGTGCCTTTTAAATTGCTTAGCATCGTTATCTTTTCCTGATTGTGTGGCTTCAAAATCACACTAGTTATGCTTCAGTTTCAATGTGTGTGTACGTTTTCCACAAGCAATTTATTTGGATTATGATAACCAAATGTCAGGATTTTTCACTATCAGAAAGATAAAGCTCTTTGAATGTTTTTGGTAAATAGGATTTCTTTATCCAAAAAAAGTTTTTAATCTTTTGTCAGTCCCACACTTACTCCTGGTTCACATCTGTGTGGGTGGTGCTGCTGTGGATCCGCACAAAAATCCGCACCACTCGCACAGAGGAATGCGGACCCACGGGCGGGTGCCATTAATTCTAATGGCACGCTGCCTGCACTGGAAATCGCAACCATACTGGGAACCAAGGTTCCCTTGCGGGCTATGTTTTCCGAAGAAGTGCGTGTCCCGGGGCATGGGAGTCCATTCAAATCAATGGGCTCTCGTGCCCAAGCAAAACGCGGCCTGCAGGAACGCGGAGATGTGAACCTAGCCTTAAAGTAACCCCTCCCACCCATTTAATGTGGCATTGATTTCTCCTTGGGTTATGGTGGCACCAGCACTGCAATGTGGAGTACAGAATGAGGGGAGAACTGAAGTTGGGAAAATAACTTTTGCCTAGACAGGACATGGCTCTCCAATTTTGCTCTAGAGGATGGGCATGCGAAAGAATGTACCATGCCCATTAAGGTACATGTTTTTCCAGCTATGTGTAATTTTCTAGTAATTTTTCATTACAAGATTTTTTTTTTTGTTCTTTAAATAGGACTCTAGCCTAAACATGCTTTGTTTGAATAGTGTGGCAAATGGTTAGCCCCAGTCTGTTTTTTTTTTTTTTGCCATTTGTGCTCCTATTGATGAGACTGTCCCCCTTAACTTGCCCCAGTGATGGTGCCCACCAACTTAGGGGAATATACTGACAGGCACACAGGCATCAGACTGCAGAAGTGTTAGAGCCTCTGAATTGATTTTCCTAATCATTTCAGGACACAGAAGGAGTATTCAGGTACATTGGGCTATCCTACTACCTTCAGGAGACTGGACTGGCAAAACAAAGCTGTAAGGACAGCTCAGTATAACCTTTTCCATTTCTAGCATGCCTGATATTTTGCTAGTGTCCTAGAAGTACAGACATCTTCTCTCCTTTGAAAGAACAAAAAATATCTATATTTTTAAATTTTGATCAAGGACAAGGTTATTTTAAAACTGGAAGGTGAACTTCTTTACTCATCCAGATATTGGTCTCTTTACCCTGAAGTATTTTAAGACCTCTGTCCTAGGTGAGGGGCTCCGCATGTGGACCACCTGACTTCAGAATAATGACAAATTGAGTAGGCTTGTCTCCAGATCCAAAAAAATCTTAGCCTTCACAGTGGTTGCTCTTGTTGACTGTGCGGGATCAGTTCCACCCTCATCTATGGTTTTCTTTCTCTGAAGCTCCTTCTTACTTAGCAGGACCAGTAGGTCATTCTAGTGATTTTCATTACACTGAAATGGCTGAGGAGGAGGTGGTACTTGGATCTCCCCAGGCATTTATCAAACTCTTCGTGGGCCCTTCCAGATCATCCTGGTCTTCTTTCTCAAGGACTGGTTTGCCAACTTGCTTCTTAGTCACTGGTATTAGTGTCTTGGCTGTGGAATTCCAAAAGACCTTCAGAGCACAGGCTTATGGGATTTAGGCATCACTACAATCGTGATAGACAGTAATTTGGCTTCTCATCAAGTTTACTATCACACTTGGGTGGTGTATTTTTCTTGATGTGAGGTAAGGTAATTCCATCTCAGGAAATTGTCAGTCAGGGAGAATCCAGTCTGGTCTGGATCAGTGTTTGGTGTTGAGTACCATCTGGGTTCTTTTTCTCATTTGCAAGGCTGCCACCTTGCCTTCTGTTCATACTTTAAGTTCTACCAGGTGAATATTCAGGCCTAAGTTGATGCTAGCCTCTGACATAAGGTGCTTCAGGTGTCTCTAGGCTTTTGAGCCATCTTTGTTAATCCCATAATGCACTCTAAGAAAAGTTTTTTACCGTAAGTAGAAAAAAATCCAATTTAATTACTGTCTGTACACAGTATGCACTGTCACCAGGATAGAAAGTTTGAGTAATAGTCTCATTTAAACATAAACTGGTGTGATGGAGGGTAGGCAGGACAGAACACACAAAGCGGATGGCAAACACACAAAGCTTTATTGAGACAAAATGACAGTCACTCAATGGAGGGATTGCAGGGAGGGTGACCTCGCCAGTAGGGGAATAGTAAGGAGAGGGCCAAAACACTTGTAGTCCAGCTCCAAGGGCAAGTTAAAGTCTCTGCAGACAGTTTGTAATCCAACAGAGAGGCAGAGGAACAGTTCAAGAACAGTTCAGGCAAAACAGGGGAAGCATGTACTCATGGATCCAATAGGGTGCTCGGTCTCCCAGGGGGCAAGATAGTATGACACAGGTACCTGCTGGAGTCCGGAGTATGTGTGTAGTCTCCCCCCTTTGGCTGGGGGTCTCAGGCAGGCTGGTGTGTGCGGTCTCCCCCCTTTGCCTGGGGGTCTCAGGCAGGCTGGCATGTGCGATCTCCCCCCTTTGGCTGAGGGTCTCAGTCTGGCGTGTGCGGTTCCCCCTTTGGCTGGGGGTCTCAGGCAGGCTGGCGTGTGCGGTCTCCCCCCTTTGGCTGGGGGTCTCAGGCAGGCTGGCGTGTGCGATCTCCCCCCTTTGGCTGGGGGTCTCAGGCTGGCGTGTGCGGTCTCCCCCCTTTGGCTGGGGGTCCCAGGCAGGCTGGCGTGTGCGATCTCCCCCCTTTGGCTGGGGGTCTCAGGCAGGCTGGTGTGTACGGGGTCCCCCTGTATCTTTGGGGGTCTCTGGCAGAGTTAGCCACGAGGGTCACGCTGCAGCTGGGATCCTTCGATGGCTGCGCAGCAGAAAGAATGACCGGGGAGCCCGGCATCAGCCTTCTTAAGCTGATGCAGGGCGCTCTCCGGTTGTCCTGGCAACTGTGGCCGGGCCGGACACAGGCCCCGCTCTCGCGAGCGCGACCTTTGTCCAGTGACATCCGCAAGCGCGGGAACTCTCCGCACCTGCGCTGCGGATGACAGGACCGAGTGGCGTCAGTCTGACGCCACGGTCCGGAACATCCCCGCAGGAGGTTCTCACCTCTCCGCGGAGAGGTATGAACCTTGCTACCTTCTCCTCTCCGGACGCGCCAGAGGAGGAGAAGATAGTGGTGGGGTGGTGAAAGCCGCACCTCTTGTCCTGCATGGCAGGACAAGAGGTGGAGGGGGGCCACTTAGCAAAGAGGAGGGAAGGTAAAGCTGGTCTAACGGGATAACAGTGGGGGGTGAATTCATTACTTGAATTTGGGAACATTTGGCAGGATGACATGGAGGAGGAAATACGTTAATTGAATTTGGGGACATTTGGCACAAGACAGTGGGCCCAAGGAATTAATGATGGGATTAAGGCAGAAATTAATAATTGGCAGAGCACCTATATTGTGACAACTGGTATTTAGAACTCATGCATACGGATGTTTGCAGGCATAAAATATATCTAATGTAAAGCCCCTTGCATTTTCCCATGCCTGAGGTGCGGCAGATGGGACATACAGTAAGCTGTAGAAATGAATGTCTGCATGCCCCTGGTTTTGTGCATTGGTGTATTTTCCCCAATGCAAAAAAATCCATGTTCTTAAGGCCCATTGTACGCGTGTGCACAAGTAAACTCTGTTGCACAGAATCCTGGATACAGGTGCAAAGAAAGTTTACATCTATGGCCAGTTGTATGTCCCACCTGTGGCTGTTTGTGTGCATTGAACTTTTTGTCTTTGAGGTTCTAATGTATCACTACTGTAACAAACACAGAAAATAAATAAATTGGCTGAAGATACAACTATGCCACCTAACACTCTTACGTTTATAGTACTGGCATATAGGCATACCCCATTCCTGCATATATATATATATATATATATATATATATATATCTGTATAAGCTATATTAAAATGTGACATTTAAGCAGAAAATATTCCTGGTGATTTCAAAGATGTATTGCAAGCCTTTGCATGCATTTCTCTATGTGTATCATACTTAAGGTGTATATTTCTTGGGCTGGCCAAGGAGTACAGAGCTGCTCTTTAGAACAAGAGGATTTCAGGTGTAAAAATACGCATATCACATATTTACAGGCACTCACATTGAAGTGTGTGGGGCCAAAAACTACTGTATACACACATTTTGAAGCATGGAGCAACTGAGCGTACAAGTACGAACATGAACAATTAAAAAGAATTAAATTACGCATTTTGAACGTAGTCAGCCGTAAGCTGAAAACAAATTGAGTATGAATGCGGGTTAGGGTTTAAACTAATGATCGGACCCTACCAGTGTCTATTGAGTTGATAGGGTGCCCTGTGAGATAGTGGTGCCAGCTGACAAAATTACTGCGGTACACATGATTATCATTTTTGCAGAGAATTGTATTCCTGCTTTGGTTCCATTTATAGAATAAGGTATAAAGAAAGTCCCTGTGATAATGGGCAATGCTGTGACTTGTGCGTCTAGCCCTCTCCACTGAGTTTTTACAATATTAAAAGTAGGACAAAGGCAGGATTCATTTTGTGCTCAGGGGATATGTCTGTATCATTCCCCCCTCAGAGTACTCTGTAATTATATTTAATTCTTGGAGGGAAAAAAAGCTTTTTCTTTTTTTTTGTCCTGACTTAAATTAGGTTTTATGAGTTTTGCAGCTCGAATGTTTGAAAAGAGGAGACTTCCCTTTGATCACTTTAAATAATTTATCGTCTCTTCAAAGGATAGAGGTGGGACCCAGCGGAGTAAATGACATTGGCTCTTGTAATGAGACTTGTAAAAGTAACCGAAGAACCTTCCACTGAAAGTCATTGTAGCTAAAGAGGAACTCCAGGCAAATAAAGAGATCTTGCAAAATTTACAAATTTGCTTTGAAGAGATAGCATAAAATAATTGCAGCTTCCTTTGCTGACACATGCTTGTTCTAGATCAGTGACTCGCTAGAGTGTGAAACTAAGCTTAGGCTGACAGCCGAACTTGAACCTTCAATACTAAGTCAGCAGTGACAGCATCTTTTTTAAATTGTGCAATTTTCAGTAACTCACAATTTTTGTGCAACTCATCACAACAGAGAAGGGAAAAACTAGAAGAGCTAGATCCTTCATACTAGCAGTTACTTTTTACAGTTCTATCATGTTACATGCATGTAGAGTCCAGACGTGACAGTAGGTGGAAGTGAGACTAGCTGAGTAGTTATGTCTTGAGGGACATCATTCAATAGTTCGATAGTCTTCGCTATTGAACAATGCAAAGCCCTTATATAAGTTCAGTCATAATTGCAAACAAATACTTTAAAATGGCCACGAATCTTCTTCAAACCTTCATTAAAGTTTTAAAGTGGAAGGAATGGCTGCAGAAAAACCCACCTGTTAAATGTTACCTCCACATTGATCCGATACTCACCGCATACATTTTCTAAGAAATTGATATCTATATTTTTTTCTTAAGTGTGGTTATGTGACCATAAAGCTCTACATAATCTGTGGGTCTTGGTGGGGGCTGACAACCCTGCAAACTTGTGATCTGTCTGATCCATATCTCCTAATCCTGCAAAAAAGTGAAATTATTCCACCAGTATTCATATCACTAAAGGTGTCTCATTGTCATGCCCCCAGCTGCAGAGAAATTGAATTGGACTGGAGCTTTATAGTCATGTGACAGCTTAGAAAAACCTAAAAAAGAAAGGTATTTAGAAGGAAGATTTTCAAGAGGAGGTACTGTGGTGCCAAGTAGACTTCCCAGCCAAAATCTTGGTGAAGTATGAACAGGTACAGTAAATGTGTGACTTTTGCAGGGGATGAGGTGATAATCCAGTGAGTGAAAGCCCACTAAAAGTGGGTTTGCACTATTATAAAGTAAAACTGAAGTTGGAAAAAAAATTGCTAGAATGTAGATTTTTTTTTTTTTTTTTTTTGCTGGCTGCTGTGCATGCGTTATGTAAGTCAAGCACATGAGTTACATCATCATCAGCTGCCACCCAGTAGGCAAAGGAAGAAGTAATTTGAAGGTGACAGCAAGGGAGATCAACGACCTGTCATCACTGGAGGAGGATAAACTTAGAGGTGAGTCTGCCATAAGCGCTCCCACTCCAGCCAAGTTTGAAGCTACTGTGAATACCTGAATATGACCTTATTATTAGCTTCTTGTAATGCCCTGTTCAGCATGATGTTGAATAGTAAACTGATGGTCATCACGCTGAAAAGAACTATGCAAAATAAAATTTGACTGTATAGTCTCCTGTAGATGCACCAACATTTCTGAGGTGAGAGAGCCTGCTCAATTGGGCATTCATTGAATGCATTGTTCAGGTAGTCCTTCATATAATATTGCTAAAGCTGATTGTACAGTCTGATTGAAACATGTTTGGCCAGCTTAAGTTAGTTGGGTTCCTATTGATTAGGGCTGCCTTTCTTGCTTACAGTGTGTTGGCGCCCCTTTGTCCAATCAGAAGGTTTTAGGAAGAGACATGACTGAAGAAGCTGATGGAAAACCTCTTTATTTTTCTATGGTCGTCCATTGATAAATGATTACCATTGCAATAATTTCAGAGAGAGAAACTTAAATTACAGATAGCCATTGTATTTTCATTTTTTTTTTTGGGTTTCATAAAGCATTTGTTCTAAAGCAAAGAGAAAAACACTTCACAAATGCTGTGCCTTGGGGAGTTATATCCGTCTTATTTTTCAGTGTTTTACATTCCTATGTAATCTGAAGATAACTTTGTACTGAAAGATAGGAATTGTGTTTCAAATGTAACATGCAATTCCACAAACCTGTTACTTTCCACATTTGCATGTCACAAACAATTTCTCATCATAATTCTCCTCGCTGGCCACCTGCTGTGCATCTCTAAATTTAGCATCTCCAAAATGATTACTCTTCTTTAATTACTTAGGTTTCTCTGGTTAAATACATGCATGCATGTCTGTATGGTTTATGAAAAGAGCAGCACAAAAAAAAAACAATCACAATTCTGCAAAGCTTTAAAGCAGAGCTCCACCGCAAAAGGGGAAGTTTAGCTATAAGGCTTCGTCCCCCACTCCGTTAAGGATTGACATCTTTGGGGAGCGGGGGGGGTTCCCAAATTTGACAGGTACAGTTGCAAGAAAAAGTATGTGAACCCCTTGGGATTCCGTGGAGTTTTGCATGAATTGGGCATAAAATGTGCTCTGAACGTCATCTAAGTCACAACAATAGAAGAACACAGTCTGCTGAACATAATACTACAAAACATTAGATGTTGCCATGGTTTAATTGCACATAACATGTAAACATTCACAGTGCAGGGAGGAAAAAGTATGTGAGGCCCTAGCTTAATGACTTCTCCCAGAGCTAATTGGAGCCAGGAGTGAGCCAACCTTGACTCCAATCAGTGTGATGATATTGGATGTGTTGCTGACACCTGTTTTGGGTTTACTGGTTTCAAGAAGCACTGTCTGATGTGAACCATGCCTCGCAGGAAAGAGCTCTCAGAAGACCTACCATCAAGAATTGTTGACTTGCATGAAGCTGGAAAGGGTTACAAAAGTATCTCCTTGAGCCTTGATGTTCATGTGTCCACGGTAAGACAGACTGTCTACAAATGGAGAAAGTTTAGCACTGTTGCTACTCTCCCTAGGTGCGGTCGCCCTGTAAAAATGACTGCAAGAGCACAGCGCAGAATGCTGCATGAGGTAAAGAAGAATCCCAGAGTGTCAGCTAAAGACCTACAGAAATCTCTGGCACATGCTAACATTTTTGTTGACACATCTACAATAAGGAAAACATGAAACAAGAATGGAGTACATGGGAGGACACCACGGAGGAAGCCATTGCTGTCCAAAAAGAAGATTGCAGCACGTTTGAAGTTTGCAAAAGAGCACCTGGATGTTCCACAGCACTACTGGCAGAATATACTGTGGACAGATGAAACCAAGATTGAGTTGTTTGGGAAGAACACACAACACTATGTGTGGAGAAAAAAAGGCACAGCACACCAACATCAAAACCTCATCCCCACTGTGAAACATGGCGGAGGGAGCATCATGGTTTGGGGCTGCTTTGCTGCCTCAGGGCCTGGACGGATTGTTGTCATTGATGGGAAAATGAATTCCAGAGTTTATCAAGACATTTTGCAGGAAAACGTACGACCATCTGTCCGCCAACTGAAGCTCCGCAGAGGATGGGTGATGCAACAGGACAATGACCCAAAGCATACAAGTCATTCAACAAAACAATGGCTGCAACAGCACAGAATACGCCTTCTGGAGTGGCCCAGTCAGAGTCCTGACCTCAACCCCATTGAAATGCTGTGGCATGACCTTAAGAGAGCGATTCACACCAGACATCCCAAGAATATTGCTACACTGAAACAGTTTTGTGAAGAGGAGTGGTCCAAAATGACTCCAGATCGTTGTGCAGGTCTGATCTGCAACTACAGGAAACGTTTGGTTGGGATTATTGCTGCCAAAGGAGGGTCAACCAGTTATTAGGTCCAAAGGTTCACATACTTTTTCCTCCCTGCACTGTGAATGTTTACATGTTATGTGCAAATAAACCATGGCAACATCTAATGTTTGTGTAGTATTATGTTCAGCAGACTGTGTTCTTCTATTGTTGTGACTTAGATGACGTTCAGAGCACATTTTATGCCCAATTCATGCAAAACTCCACGTAATCCCAAGGGGTTCACATACTTTTTCTTGCAACTGTAACTGCTCCCACTACTATGATCGATGATCAGAAATGGAAGTTGTTGTGTCCCCGTAACCCCCCCACCCCCCTAGTCTTCTGGGATATGTGACAGGTCCCAGGTGAGTACTACTTGTGCATGCGCAGTCGGCACCCGGCTGTGAAGCCGCAAGTTGTCACAGCCGGGTGCCCACACTGATGCCAGGGAGACAGGACGGCCGGTGAACCGGGCTGTGGTGAGGACACCGCTGGACCTAGTAACAGGTGAGTGCCTGTATTTTAAAAGTCAGCAGCTACAGTTTTTATAGCTGCTGACTTTTATTTTTTTATTTTTTTTTCATTTGACTGGAGCTCAGCTTTAATCTGCTGTGAAAGGAAAGGGCTAGGAATGGAGGCTGCCATTAATTATTTTTGCTGAAGTGCTGTACAGAGAGCTTAGAGGGAGAAGTAGCACGTGGAGTCGATCAGGTGTGCTGCAGCACATAAAGTATTCTGATGAGAGAAGAGAGCTGATCTGATTGACAGAGATGAGGACTACACTGTGTGGTAGAGGTGGACCTGATGGACAAAGTACAAATCCTTTGACAGTTAAATCAGCTATTATATGTATTTATTCTGTGTATTCAGCTGTTTGCCTAGAGCAGCCTTTTTCAACCAGGATGTCCAGGCACTCTGGAGGTGCCCTGAGGTTTCTTCAAGGGTTCCTTGGCAAAGTGTCTAAAAAAGAAAATGCCCAAAACTTGCATACAAGCCAGCAGGTGGAAAAAGCCTACCTTTTAGTTACACAAAACCACAGATTTTCTTTGTGCACCATTACGACCTTCTAGCCTCCAGTGTCTTGACAATTAATGACATCATCAGTAAAGAGTATGTCGGTTGCCTACACAGCATCCTGGTTTGACCCTCCCTTGCCCCTCTCCGTCTGTGCTGAGGTCACATCAACCTAGTGATGGAGCAAAACTGAGGGAAAAGAGAAACATTGGAATGCTAGTCAGTGCCAGTGTGCAAAAGTGTATTTGCTTTTGAAGAATAACTTACCTTTAACGTTGGGTGTCCTACGTGTGTGGAAGTCACTACATTATGTAAAACCATTGGAATAATTTTTTTACATTTTAGAATGGGTTGCCTCAAGACTGTCCATAATTTTAGAGGGTACTTTGTCTAAAAAAGGTCTAGAGTTCAACATATTCACAGAAGCTCAGTAATCTAATCGAGCATGCTGGGAAATCCCTGCTTGTGCTGAAGCTCTGAGTACCTGTTGCCATACCTAAACAGGTTTTAGCTGGAATTCTACTGCTAAAGTATCAAAGTAGTCTTACCCCCCCAACAATTATGCTAACTAACCTGTGTAGCAAAATATGCATATACTTGCTTGCCTGGTCCTGCTACTTGATCTGGCTTCCCTGTGTCAGGGCACCATAAGGTACTTTAATCCAATTGTGACAATTTTTTGACCATTACCCCCCACCAGAATAGATAATGATAAAGTTTGTTTGAAAATACTAGTTCCCAAACTCACATGCATGGGAAAATTTGGGCCTGGAGATGGGTCTGTAAGACACTAAGAAGTGCATTGTAGGAGTATGAACCCTGATTCTCTGGTTCTTTGGTACTCGGCAGTTCGAATTTTCTATTAAATTTTGAAAAGTTATAGTTAGAAAATTACTAACATTTTCACACAAATAAGATCACTACAGCAATTATGACTTTGGGAAACCCAGTAGATCTAAAATCCCTGAACACATGCAAATTGTATTGAACATGCTGTAGCCCTATCTAGCGCACAGAAAGGTCAATTGCTGCTTCTCCTGTTTGTGGATGGATACAGCTTCTTTCCTGGAAGGACACAGTTTGCATACATGTGGTCTCTGTAGCCTTTCATCTTAGACAGCCTTTCTTAGAACGTTACACTAGGCACCTCTTCTCCAGTTCTCCAAGAAAGACCAATTAGACATTTTCATGGGTCTTCAATGATTTGTTATCTTACACCTTGCTAGAACGAGAGTTTTTGCTTTTGAATCACACAGGCAGTAGCTGAAGCAAGTTTGGTAGAAAGTCACTCAGCACTCCCTCCAAATCCCCACATGGACACGACGCTTTGGTTTTTACATTTACTGAAACGTAGAGCAAAAGCCTTTAGTACTTTCCCTTTGAACTCTTTTAATGGCTTTATTAGGATTCTGTAATCAGTCTGTGTTATAGAACACTGTTCATGATTCACCCATGAAACTGGATGATGTCTTCAGGAACCTCTAGTGTTTGATTTTGTTTGAGTTGAAGTATGTGACAAGCTAACAAGCCAGGTAGAGCACCCCCCATTTCCCTTCCATGAATTTAAAGGAAGCAGCAGTTGGTGATGGGAAGTTTTGACTGAATAAACAAAAACATGCAACTTTTCACTAATCCTAATTAACATTGCTGTGGGGTTTATTCAAAACCGATCTTACATTCAGAGTCAAATCAATATTTACAGAGCATTAGAGCCTCAGAGAATTTGAAACCTTGTGATTAGAGTTCATCTGCGTTTTATCCGCTCTTCAAAGAAAAGCGCAGACATCAAACGTAATTAGCCTTCATTCAGGAGTCAGTGACATTGCCTTATTCCCACACGCGCTGCTTCTCGGGGTTTAATAATTAAAGATCCTTTCTTTGATATTGCCCTTAATTTCTTTTTCACTGTTTTCCTCTTGGAATCTGTGAAATGCGAGACGCAGAGTACGGTGATAAAAAGCTCATCCTACAACGCAGGCAGACAGTTAAGCTTTCAGTTGCATTAATTAATGTGCAACAGATTAACTTGTCATGAACTGAAATGGAGCCGGAAAAGACAAAAATTTTAATATAAATTGGTTCCAATGAAGAATCTTCAAATTGTTTAAGTTTGGGTGTTTCTATTGGAGTATTGCACAAAAAGGATGCCCAAGGCAAGATTTTGAACAAAGTTAACTTTTTTGTTTTTCTTATTAATTTTTACTACTAATGTTAGGTTTTACTTTCTATGGGATCTTTCTTATAATGTTTATTATGCCCTCTTAGGCTCTGTTGACATACAGTTGCAAGAAAAAGTATGTGAACCCCTTGGGATTACGCAGAGTTTTGCATGAATTGGGCATAAAATGTGCTCTGAACGTCATCTAAGTCACAACAATAGAAGAACACAGTCTGCTGAACATAATACTACACAAACATTAGATGTTGCCATGGTTTAATTGCACATAACATGTAAACATTCACAGTGCAGGGAGGAAAAAGTATGTGAAACTTTGGACTTAATAACTGGTTGACCCTCCTTTGGCAGCAATAACCTCAACCAAACGTTTCCTATAGTTGCAGATTAGACCTGCACAACGATCTGGAGTAATTTTGGACCACTCCTCTTCACAAAACTGTTTCAGTGTAGCAATATTCTTGGGATATCTGGTGTGAATCGCTCTCTTAAGGTCATGCCACAGCATTTCAATCGGGTTGAGGTCAGGACTCTGTCTGGGCCACTCCAGAAGGCGTATTCTGTGCTGTTGCAGCCATTGTTTTGTTGAATTACTTGTATGCTTTGGGTCATTGTCCTGTTGCATAACCCATCCTCTGCGGAGGACAGATGGTCGTACGGTTTTCTGCAAAATGTCTTGATAAACTCTGGAATTAATTTTCCCATCAATGACAACAATCCGTCCAGGCCCTGAGGCAGCAAAGCAGCCCCAAACCATGATGCTCCCTCCGCCATGTTTTACAGTGGGGATGAGGTTTTGATGTTGGTGTGCTGTGCCTTTTTTTCTCCACACATAGTGTTGTGTGTTCTTCCCAAACAACTCAATCTTGGTTTCATCTGTCCACAGTATATTTTGCCAGTAGTGCTGTGGAACATCCAGGTGCTCTTTTGCAAACTTCAAACGTGCTGCAATATTCTTTTTGGACAGCAAAAGGCACAGCACACCAACATCAAAACCTCATCCCCACTGTAAAACATGGCGGAGGGAGCATAATGGTTTGGGGCTGCTTTGCTGCCTCAGGGCCTGGACGGATTGTTGTCATTGATGGGAAAATGAATTCCAGAGTTTATCAAGACATTTTGCAGAAAACCGTACAACCATCTGTCCTCCGCAGAGGATGGGTTATGCAACAGGACAATGACCCAAAGCATACAAGTAATTCAACAAAACAATGGCTGCAACAGCACAGAATACGCCTTCTGGAGTGGCCCAGACAGAGTCCTGACCTCAACCCGATTGAAATGCTGTGGCATGACCTTAAGAGAGCGATTCACACCAGACATCCGAAGAATATTGCTACACTGAAACAGTTTTGTGAAGAGGAGTGGTCCAAAATTACTCCAGATCGTTGTGCAGGTCTAATCTGCAACTATAGGAAACGTTTGGTTGAGGTTATTGCTGCCAAAGGAGGGTCAACCAGTTATTAAGTCCAAAGTTTCACATACTTTTTGCTCCCTGCACTGTGAATGTTTACATGTTATGTGCAATTAAACCATGGCACCATCTAATGTTTGTGTAGTATTATGTTCAGCAGACTGTGTTCTTCTATTGTTGTGACTTAGATGACGTTCAGAGCACATTTTATGCCCAATTCATGCAAAACTCCACGTAATCCCAAGGGGTTCACATACTTTTTCTTGCAACTGTATATAAAGGTGTGGGAATGTGTGTAAATCACACGCATTCCTGCATCTGCAGGAAAAATGTGCTACTTTCCCAGTTACATTCTTTGACCTCCATTATTGTTTTATCCAGTAACACCTGGTCATAACCCCTTTCCAAAAACCTGATTCTAAGCAAACAAGCTTGTTCCTGGAACTCTTTGACCCAAGTATGGTTATCTCTTAAGCAGCTCATAGATTGTTATTATCTTTCCTTCCACCACAGGTGGAGAGAGAGAAAATTGCTTGATTCAACCATGAACACAGTATTGATGGGGGAATCCTTCCTGCCAGTGCTATTGTCTTCACAGTAATCACTGCTGGCTGCTATAGTTGCCAGCAGCGATTGCATGCCAAAAATTCAACAGGTTGGTTGTACTGAAGTTGATTAAAGGTGGTTGTCATATTAGAAACATTTACTACTGAAATCGTTGGATCCAAAATATGAATTTATTGCTCATTTCTACTACGGGCCTGTCCACACCAGAAACTGGACGTAACTGCGCTTTTTTTTACCTATGCATGCATTTGATATGCATTGTATATGCAGTTGTCATATGCTTCTATGTGCACTGTGATGTGTGCAATACGTTTGCATGCATTTTGCCCATTTGCTGTGCAGAAAATTGCAGAATACTGTACTTTTCTGCACTGCAATGGTGTGAACTATGTCCATAAGGATAGCCTGGATTTTAGACTGTCTATGCAGTTGGAGTGCAGTCTAAAATGCAGCCAACTGCATCTCATTGTGTTAGGTGTGAAAGAGCCCTAAGTTCTGTAAAATACGCCTCAAGGGAGGGTAATTCCCCCTCCTATACCAGGAGTATATCAACGATGTATCTCTTCCATAGCACAAGCTCATTCCAAAACATGCCTGGAGTCTAACCTACAGTTTTTTTTTAACTAGAAAGTCAGTATTTTCATACCTAGCATCCTGTCCTTCAAGGGAACTGTAAAGAAAAAATAATAATGATAGGCTCTTCATTTTATTTGATTTCTGGATGGCGCGCGCGTGTGTGTGTGAAAGATTTTTGGTCTTGGGAACCATGAGAGTTAGAATGACACCCGACTTAAATCCTAGTACACACGTTGAGAAAATTGGATGAAAAATATCGCTTTCGAAACAATCATCCGATTATCTGATCATTAGTACACAGCTTTCGAGAGCCGATCACGACAGTTCAAGTGTAATTATCCAAAGGGACAAGCATGAAAATTTATCTTGTACAGTACCATAACAATTTCTGTTTAATCTGTACAGTATTCATCAGAAAAAAATCGACCAAGACTACTCATGCTCAGTAATCAAAGGATACATTACATAACTTCTGACGTTTTTTTCTGTTGTACTAGAATCTTTGTAACTTTAGTAACCTCTTCATTTTCGATATGAGACTAGCATGCAAAAAAAAAAAAAAAAAGAAAAAAGAGAAGCATTCAGCTGATATTCTCATCGTGTGTATTTGGCTTTAGGTAGGTCTTACATGCCCATCCACACATGGTTGCCAAGTAATTTACTCAATACTGCTTGTAAGGAACCATGAGATAAATGTGGTATCTTGCTTGTCCTTATACAATCATTCCTTTGCCACATCTACACAGATTATAATCACACCATTTTCTGTATCTTCTATCTAGTCATGCTCAGTGTTCTCTAGCCGCTGTGGCTCCCAGACTTAGATCTGTTGTAGCGTATGATAAATCTGTCTTTTGGTGTCTTGTCTGTCCTCAAAATGTGAAGCGGTACATTATGTTGTTTATCCTATCTTCAATACACCCCTGTGAACATTGGAAATGTAAAATACACTTATTTAGTACTTATATTAAGAAGCCATAAAAGAAAAAAAAAAAAAAACTTTTTTGGAGGGAAAAAAAGAAATTAAAATGTGAACCATCTATGTTGGATTGTATTGTCAATGAAATGATGGACATTCTCTTGAAAACATATTACTGGATGAAAACCATGTGTAATCCTGTGTAACCAGCCTCCATAGTTACAAGCCGCCTATACTTCTCTTCCTTAGTATTTGCAGTAAAAAGCAGAAATTGCCACTTTGTTTAAGTGGTCACATCAGCCTTTCCTTTTCTAGCAGACCCTAATCTAATAGATGTGATCTTAGGTTGGAGAGCCAAGACGAGGGCTACAATACCTGCTTACTTCATTATGTCGCTTGATGCTTGTGGCCTGGGCCGTACATCATCCAATCAGACGGAATCCCAAAGGGATTTGATCGTAAATGTCAGAGATATCTAGGCTCTTTGCAGTTATTATACTTTCTGTCATGTCAGGATTACGGACTGAGAATATAAATTTGAAAGTTTGACACGTCTTTGTTGTCCGTGTTTTGAAGCATTGTAGCTGATGCTTTTTATGTTTAGCACAAAGCTCAGCTCCTCTCTATTACTGATTTATAGTGGACCTTTATTTTATTCAAGCCAACGATTGAAGCCTGCAAGTTAAAGTTTATGTCCCATATGTTTTTTTTAAAAATATATAATATATTGCTTAGGATTGTCTGGGATATTGTTGGTTGTCAGTTTAATGTGTACATGGTATTTGTACATTTTCAAGGAATTAAAATTCATTTTATATCTAGCTTTCAAGATTTGTAAATGTGTTATTTTTTTTTACATTATTTTTGTAATTATTTGTTGACCACAATAAACCCACAAACTTTCATAATAAATATTTAAGTTGTTTGTAGCCTGGAATGGCCACTATTTGGAAAGTGCTTTGTGAGTCCAGGTGGTTGGCAGTAGGAACTGGGGTCAAGTGTCTCCTCAAAGTTATCTCTGCTAGATTGCCATGGTTAAGTAGAGCTGTCATCTGCACCTACAGATGCATCGACCTCCCGCTGGCAGGACTGCATATGCATTGCTGGACTGAGGGCACTCTTTTTGTATAAAGACAGTTTTTCATTATTTTTGGAAGTATTCTTTGAGCTCTGGTGAATGGATATTTGCATACACTATGGATGGGAGGTGCTCTTTATATCTGAAAATGCATAAATTCTAAAATTCCTTGTGTAAATTCATACTGGATACTGCACAAATTGCATGAAGTGAACTTGAAGAGACTCTGACACCAGACATTCAATGAAAATCTTCCCATTAGGTTGTGTGTAACTTGCATATTTTATACATTGTATCTACCTTTATTTACCTGAAAAAGCCTCTTATATGGAGACACCAAAAAGCTCTGAGAGACTACTGCTGGATGCCGCCAATATGAGTGCGATATCAGCAGGCCTATATTGTATTCCCCTTATGACCAGCACAGAGAGTAATTGGACACTCCGAGGAGAGGGCTGCATCATGTAAGGAGGAAGGGACTGTGCTAGGGTATCTACTGTTGCTGAAGAAGACAATGTTTCTCTCAAGTTCAAAGGCTTGTGAAAAAAAAAAAAAAAAATGTTTTTGGGAAAAACACTGCAAGAAAGTATTTCAAATACTTATTTTTTTCTGTGCTTTTACCTGCAGTTTATTTTAAGGTTGGGGACATGTTCTCTTTACAGGGCCCTTCTTTCTTCCAGAAGGATGGGAGCATCTTCATTCAGTCGTCATCATCTAGGATCCATATTTACTTCCTGGACTAAGTTGCTGACTCATAATTTGCACAGCCATGTAAACCCTGGTGTTCAGTTTCTGGCTTTGTTCTCCCAGATCAGACCTCTGCTGCAACTTCTCTGTTTGTGATTTGGTACAAGTTAGGCTTTATGTACACTGGCAGCTCCTTTAGCAACTTTAGTTCATGAGCCTTTGGTGTTTTTTTGCCAAAGCTCCTCAACTGAACTCCATAAAAGCCTATGTGTCCATGTACACATAGGCTTTTAGCTGAGTTCAGAGCTGCTGCGTTTAGGTTAAACCTCCCTCTCCTGAACATGGAATAATCACTTTCAGGATAGGAATGTTTTGACCGCTGGGTGCAGGAAAAAAAACATAAATGGAGTACCATGTTTACACGCGTTTGTGACGCATCTGTTTTCTAGTGGCTGTGGTCAGGGTAGGCTAGTGTACATGTAGCCTTAGAATGTCAGTCTAATCACTGAAGGAAAGAAGAATGAGGAAATGCTTCTTTCTGTCTGCTACAAACTGATCATCAAGGACTACATTTTAATTATAATCAGAAGAGCTTTTAAATTATTATTTTATATATACAGGGGTTGGGCAAAATTATGAAAACACCAGGTAAAAGAACAATCGTTACCACTCCAAAGACATGCTGGTAGGCTAATTGGCTCCTGTCTAAATTGGCCCTTGTATGTATGATTGTGAGTTTTGGGACCTTAGATTGTACGCCCCTTGAGGGTTAGGGACTGATGTGAATGTACAATATATGTGTGTAAAGCGCTGCGTAAATTGACAGCGCTATAGAAGTACCTAGAATAAATAAAAATAAAATAAATACCTAATAATAGTGTTGGCCCGCCTTTGGAATCCAAGACGGCCTGAATTCTCCTGGGAATTGAGAAATATAAGTTTTGGATTGTGGATAATGAAATCTGATACCACTCTTCATGCAAAAAGCTCTCCAGCTCTCGAAGAGATGCCAGAGGCGGAAAAGGAGCCTGAACCTTGTTCTCCACAGTTGACCATAGTGGCTCTAAGATATTGAGGTCCAGTGACGGCGGCACCCAGGGAAGTTGCGTGACTTCATCTGCTTGTTCGTCAAGCCACGATTTGACTACACCAGTTGTTTAAACTGGAGCATTAATGTCCTGGTAAATGGCGCTGTCTTAAGGAAACAATATCAGCACCTTGGGGTTGCAATAATTTGTACATAGTCACTGGCAGTGACTCTATCTTTCAAGGTGATGATGGGCCCTGCAGAATACCAAGGTATGGCTGCCCAAATCATGATTGCAACACCATGCTTTATGGTTGGCACGAGACAGTCCTGGTTGTATGCTTGGGATGGTGTTTGCCACACGTAAATATGCCCAGTGGTTGGGAACCGTGTGAAGTTTGATTCATTGGACCATATTACAATCTTTCATTGATAGTCCACGATTTATGGGTGTTGTAGCACTTCTCCTCTTTTGAGCATTAATATCGGTCACTAGTGGTTTGGCATTTGCAGCTCGCCCGTGAATGTTTTGCTTATGGAGTTCCCTCTGCACAGCTTTTGTGGACACGGGCTTTGGAAGACTAAGCTTTAGCTCTGCAGTCACTTTTGCAGCAGATGTTTTATTATTCTGGGTCACAATCCTGCACAATGTCCTTTTTGTTTCTTTCAGTCAGTTAATTATGTCGATTGCACTCATGCTCATCAGATGATGTTTTCTTGGAAACTGTATATGCCGTCATAACCTTTGATACTGTACCTCGTGACACAGCAAATAAATTGGCAACTTCAGTCACATCTTACCAGGCACCACCTTGCGGGCACCAAAAATTTGCCCTCTTTGAAGTTCAGTAAGCTCTGACTTCATATTACTTGCAGTGCACGCAGTAAATGACGAAAGTGAGGCTTCCCACCTGTTACCTAGGTGTCTCATCACACAACTCAAGCAAAAGAATGTTACATCACTTCCGCTTTCAATGCAAAACATGTCATCGCTTTCACACCTGCAAATCATGTAGTCTTTCCATATTTTTTTCAAACCCCTGTATGACATATATTTATATAATTATATATTGTGACATGTCATAAGTTTTTGTGTGCACATTTGAAAAGGCACTAATCGGTGTACTTTATGTGCAACTGCAAGTGGCTAGTAAAAGGGAACACTCAGACTGCATTCATATCCTTTCTATAGTGTATTATCCACTCCGATTGGTATTCCTCTGTAGCAATAAATTTGTTGTATACACTAGCTGCCAGAATCAGTTTTCCTGACACAGAGTAGGCACTGCCTCTCCGAACAGGGCATTTCTCCAATTAAAATGAGAAACCTCAAAACCGCAGACGGAGGAACACAAAGCAATCTGCTAAAAGAACCTGCTACTTTCCTTTCACATTGCTCTGTCTGGATGGTGACTTGCTTGTAAATGCTATTGATTATCTGTGATTATCTCAGGTGACATCCCAGAAAACTGTATTATCCTTCAGCAGGACATGTCTGCCTTCATAAATATACTGTAAAGGGGAGTGTAGACATGGATATTTCAAGTTCATGAGGATTGTGGTCTCATATCCAGTATAATGTAACCTCTTAGGAAGGATGAATTTGTGCTTATTAAAGGAGTAGTCACCCAACAATACGCTGTAACTGTTTTCTGTATGGGAGAACCACCAGTAAGATTTTAAAATGTCATCCAATTGAGTAAGCATATGTACTAAAATATTCTCTTTCCTATACAGATAATTATGAGTGTTTGACATTACTACGTTTTTTTTTTTTCTTCCAGTTCACATTTTTATCTTACATTTACGGAGACCTTTTTGATGGTTATATCAGGTCTAATGTTCAAGCTATATGCTACCTGGAGAGGCTTTTGAGACTTGTTCCAGGTACACCAAGCAACATCTTGACTGCACAGGTCAAGATTCAATATTTAGTCATATTTAGGCTATGTTCACACTAGCCTTGTGTGCAGGCGGCAGAGAGGCGTTTGGTAAGCGTTTTTACCGCTTCCCAAACGCCTCTGCCAATTCTGCACATTACAGCACATGGTGCTGTTCTAACGGGAGCGTTTGCATCGCGTTGCGTCGCGGCAAAACGGACGCCTTTGGTCGAGTCAGGAGGCTTTGAAGCCTCCTATTCTCGTCTATGGCGCCGCTCCGCAAACGCCCGGCTGGCGTTTGCGGGGCGTTTGCAGAGCGGTAACACCACTCAAACTGCATTATAGGCGTTTGTGGGGCGTTATTAACGCTCGCCAAACGCCTAGCAACCGCCGCTAAACCGCGCATGCGGCGTTTGCGGAGCGTTTGCCGAGCGTTAAAAAACGCTCCGCAAACGCCGGACCAACGCTTGCCAAACGCTATAGGGGAGTTTGGCAAGCGTTGGCAAAACAGCCTAGTGTGAACGAGCCCTTAGACTGCTTGTAGCAGTTTGATGATATCATCTTTATATAGGCAAAGTCAGTTGACTGGAGCTTTTGATGATCTAAGAACATTTATGCACTTGCTTTATATTGTAACATGTCAGAAATGTATTCATGTAGATTTATCACATTACATAAAGGTCCACTTTTAAAGGACTCATGTAAGAATAATGGAGGCTGCCATTGCAGAACTCTCCTTTTGAGTATGTTAGTTCCATGGATGTCATGCTAAATATTTAGACTTCAGGGCTTTCTGAGTCACTGATCTAAAACAAGTATAGACATAAGTAATTTTGATACTTGATTGACCTCTTTTACTGCTTGCTTGTTCCAGGAATGTGACATTTATAAAGCAGTGACGCTCACATTCACTGCAGGCAAATCCTCCTGGTTCATGTGTCCTAAATGACAGTGATTGATTCACATGAATGTTTGGTGAAAGCCACATTTACTTTTTTAATTTTGGGTAAAATAAAGAAGTGCTAAAAACCCTGCCAGGTAATGTGTTTGTGGTCTGTGTATCAGTGGGGAAATTTACCTTCACTTTCTGCTCCAGAGATGAAACAGAAAGTTGGTTGAAATCTCGCAGACTAAGAATTCTTCCCTTAGACAGTTGTCTCTAGAACAGGTGCCCTCAGAAGAAGATTTCTCCTTTCCTCTTATTTTGAGGGCAGTTCTAAAAGTTTGCATTATCTCTCATTTCCTCGGTGACTCTCCGTAGCCATGCTTTATTTTGCTGGCCGATTACTTTGAAAAACATCCCCTTGCATTTCTGGCCATAGTCATCTTGAGTGAGGGCAGATAATTCATGTGCAAGTAAATATAATTTACCTTCCTATCTATTTAATAATGCTAGCAACATAAGGATTAAATCTAGCCAGTGTTGATTGAGAGAGTTAAGTCTCACTTTAAGCCCCCATTCAAATTTGAGCATTTTTCCCCTACACCTGACTGTACTCAACATGCTTATTGCCCCTGTTCACACTTGGCCACCCTACGCTCTATACCTTACGGTCAAAAAAGTACATAAGCTTTTTTAGTAAAAAAAAAAAAACTCCGGATGAACCCTCTGCACACTGCTATACATCCTTTCTAGCAAACTTTGCACACAAACAGGGATTTTTGAGTTAACCTACATTGCAATACATGTGTAAGCTGCCAACTGTGTCAAAGTAATGCCTCTTTGGCTAGTCCCTACTCTGCTCTGCAAATGGCGAATGCTCCAGTGGATTTAGTGCCAATATGGGTCAAATAGACGCAAGCTGTAGGAGAACTAGAGGATCAAGTCTGGTCATTAACCTGGACTATGCAATAGAAATAACATACCTGTGCTCAAATCCAAATAGTATTTACAGTTAGGTCCATATATATTGGGACACACACAATTTTAGTTTTTTACATGTATTTACCAAAACATATTCAAGCTATAGTTGTATAATGGATATGGACTGAAAGAGCACAATCTCAGGCTTAATTTGAGGGTATGTACATCCAAATTGGAGGAAGTGTTTAGGAATTACAGCTCTTAACAGTAGCCACCACCCCCCCCCCCTTTTTCAAGGGACCAAAAGTAATTGGACAATTGAATATAATCAAATAAAATGTTCATTTTTTAAATTTTGTTGAGGATCCTTTACTGGCAATAACTGCCTGAAGTCTGGAACCCGTGGACATTACCAAAGACTGGGTTTCCTCCTTTCTGATGCTTTTCCAGGCTCTAACTGCATTTTTTTTCAGTTGTTCTTTGTAGGTCTTTCTGCCTTTAGTTTTGCCTTCAGCAAGTGAAATGCATGCTCAATTGGGTTGAGATCAGGTGATTGACTCGGCCATTGTAGAATATTTCACTTTGTTTCCTTCAAAAGCTCCTGGGTTGCTTTTTCAGTGTGTTTTGGATCATTGGCCATCTGTACTGTGAAGTGCCATCCAATCAACTTTGCTGCTTTTGGCTGAATCTGGGCTGACCGTATATCTCTAAACACTGCAGAATTCATCCGGTTGTTTCTGTCACATCATCAATAAGCACCAATGACCCAGTGCCACTGGAAGCCATGCATGCCCATGCCATCACACTGCCTCCACCATGTTTTACAGATGACGTTGTGTGCTTTGGATCATGAGCTGTTCCAAGCCTTCTCCGCACTTTTTTCTTCCCGTCATTCTGGTACAGATTAATCTTAGTTTCATCCGTCCAAAGAGTGCTTTTCCAGAACTGGTCTGTTTTTTTTTTTTTAGATGTTTTTTGGCAAAGTCTAATCTGGCATGTCTTTTCTTCAGGCTTATGAATGGTATGTACCTTGTGGTGAACCCCCTCTGTATTTGCTCTCATGAAGTATTCTCTTGATTGTAGACTTTGACAATGATTCTCCCACCTCCCGGAGAGGGTCCTTCACTTGTCTGGATGTTGTGAATGGGTTTTGTTCTTTACCACAAAGAGGATCTTGGGATCATCTACCACTGTTCTGTGGATGTCCATGCCTTTTTATGTTGCTGAGCTCACCTCAGAATGTACCAAACTGTTGATTTAGCCACTCCTAATGTTACTGCTATCTCTCTGATTTGTTTCATTTTTGAGGCCTTACAATGGCCTGTTTCACTTGCATGGACTGCTCCTTTGAACACATGATGTAGGTTCACAGCAATAGATTCCAAATGAAAATACCACACTTAGAATCAACTCCACCTTTTACCTGCTTAATTCATGAAGAAATAACGGATTAGCCCAGACCTGGCCATGAAACAGCTTTTGATTCAATTGTCCCATTACTTTTGGTCCCTTGAAAAAGGGGGGATGGATACTCTTAAGAGCTGTAATTCTTAAACCATTTCTTCAATTTGGATGTACATACCATCAGAATAAACTTGAGAGTGTGCACTTTCAGCCCATATCCATTATATAACTATAGCTTGAATATGCTTTGGTAAATACCTGAAAAAACTAAAATTGTGCCTGTGTTCAAATATATATGGACCTAACTATATATATCACTAGGTGCTAAAGGGTTATGACAACATGCTAACACTAAATAGTCTGGATGAACCCTATGCATATTGCTATACACCCATTCTAGCAAACTTTGAACAAAATCATGGATTTTCAGTTCACATACATTGCAATACATGTTTAAGCTGGCTAACTGTGTCAAAGTAATACCTCTCTCTTTTAGTAAAAAAAAAATAATTCCTCATTAACCCTCTGCACTCTACTATACATCCTTTCTAGCAAACTTTGCGCACAAACAGGATTTTTGAGTTCACCTACATTGCAATACATATGTAAGCTGCCAACTGTGTCAAAGTAATACCTTTCTGGCCAGTCTCTACTCTGCTCTGCAAATGGCAAATGCTCCAGTGGATGTAATGCCAATATGGGTCAAACAGACACAAGCTGTAGGAGAGCCAGAGCTTCCAGTCTGGTCATTGACCTGTACTATGCAATAGAAATAACATATCTGTGCTGAAATCCAAATAGCACATGTATATCATTAGGTGCTAAAGGGTCGTGACAACATGCTAACACTAAATATTCTGGATGAACCCTCTGCGTATTGCTATACACTCATTATAGTGAATTTTATATTGCAATACATGTTTAAGCTAGCCAACTGTGTCAAAGTATTACCTCTCTGGCCTGTCCCTTCTCTCCTCTGCAAACTGCAAATGTTCCAGGGGATATAGTGTCAGTATGGGGCAGACAAAAAGCTGTAAGAGAGCTACAGGTTCAGGTTTGGTCATTGACCTGCATTATGCAATAGCAAAAACATTATATTTGTGTTCAAATCCTTTTTTTTTTTTTTTTTTGGCGCATATAGGTGTTTTTGTCACACTGACACACATGACACATGTATTTCTGAGTGTTTTTGCACCTGAAAAACTCATCTGCTTCACTAAAACTGCTCTCCTGCCCAGTCTAGGAAACAAACACATGTAACACAAGCTTGTTACATGTGCAAAAATACTTCAGAATCACTGATGCACTCTGTTCTGGCGTGAATTCATGCTTCGGTTTTTTTTTTTTTACTTTATTAAATAGATTGGAGGACCATTTATTTGCAGTGTGTTCAAGCCTTGTTTCTGAGGCTGTGGCTATGGGTCAAGTTGATTCGGTATGTACTGAGCCACCTTTGAGGTACTGACCACTTTACTACTGTGAGTGGTCACTGTTTACTTAGATTCTTCTTATTTTTGGTGAACAAGAAGTCGTTTTTGCGCTTGTATAACCCCAATATTATAAACGGTGGCTCTCTAGACCTTGGCCGAGCTCCTGTAACAACCTCTCTGTGTTGTGTGTAGAATTCCCTTTGTGTGAAAGAGGATCCTGTATCATAGGTAGCTTTTTACAGATCACTCGCTGTGTCTGCAAATGTTTTCAGTGTCTGCCTTTATTCTGTGCTGTCCTTGCTACAGAGAATTAAGTAGAAAAGAATAAATTCAGTCTCCATGTGGGAGATGCATTTGACCCCATGATGGTTTTCTTAGTCCTAATAAACTTCTGAGTTCCCGTGGACTATTACCTATCCATCCTTTCTGGGACGCTGTGTATTTCATCCTTGCTGATGACAGTTCGATTCCTGCACAAGTAATAATCTCTTCTAGACCCTCTATCTTATCCTTTCCCTACAGAGCCAATAGCTGTCAACTTGAAAAATGAATTATAGCCTAAATATTAGCTGCTGTTTACAGTTACTGTGCAAACTATTCAGCAATCCTCAAGCACAGCTCAAATGCTGCCTGTGCTATCTACCTTTACTCTGACATGAGTTTGATGAGCCTTATACAGTCTCTTATTTACTGAATGTCCCTATTCAATGAATCACCAAATGCTGAAGCTCTGTCATATATTTGCAATTGTTTTTGGTGGTCCCATGAATTAATATTCCCATAAAACACTTAGTGGGTCCTAGTGCATGCTTTTATGTTATTGTGGTTTTCGTTTGCATTGATCACACACACAGCAGTATGGAAGCTGTCATTGCATTGTTTTTTTTTCACAGGTGTAAAGCTGGCTGCAGATGGAGCAAAATTGGGCTGGTTCAGCAGGGGCCAGATGAGTTTCGTTGATCTAATGATCAGCTTTTCTTGGATAGGAATGTTGGAAAATTTTCATTCGATCAGCACTTGCAGCCAACGGGATTCAATGCTGATCATTGTATTTGGACAGCAGAGAAGTTCCCACTGTCAGACTATAATAACACAGTGGAGAGGATTCCTCCATCCACCTCGTTAGTGTGGATGGGGGGATCCATTCATTTTTTTTTTACAATCACCCCGCCGACTGATGGGGGGGAAAAATTATATATATATATATATATATATATATATATATAAAACAGCTTAAAGCGGAGCTCCGGGCTCCCTCCCAAAAGCAGCTATGAATACTGTAGCTGCTGACTTTTAATTTAAGGACACTTGCCTGTCCAGGGATTCAGCGATGTCCTCCCCTGAGCTGATTCTTCAGTCGGCTTCTGGTGCAGGCACTGGCATCTTAAATAAGGGAAACTGGCAGTGAAGCCTTGCAGCTTTATAGCTGGATGCATACTGCCCACGCACGAAGCGTGCTGCGCTTTGTGAATGGTCCCATAGTCTTCAGGGACCTGTGAAGTGTCCCAGAAGGCTGTGGGGGAAGGAGGGGGTGTGGACTTGTGGCTCAGATTGCCACGGCACATTTGGCTGGAAGTGAGAGTAGGTACCTTTTCACCCCCCCTCCCAAAAAAAAAAAGTGCCCAATGTGGGAGGTGCAAAAAAACAGAACTTCCCCTTTTGGGTTAAGTTCTGCTTTAACATCATTGACTTTTATTTTATCTCTGGTTAACATTGATGCAATTCCTGATGCAATCCAGAACTCATGGAATCACATAAGAGGTGAAATGACATAAGTTTCTATGGAGCGTGTTCACATATATGCAGTGCAATTCGCATGCGATTTTGAAAAGGGTCCTGTGTGAGTCTTGTGCAGTACGGTACAATTTGTAGCTGCATAGACTTGGATGGAAATCGCTTATCTGTCCAAAGATATGATTCCAGTGCATTTTCTGCAAGTCTTTGCTTTGTTCCTTATCTCTGATCTCTGGACCATGTCAGGAGAGAAAGAGACTGACTGATAACACTGCCAAAACTCATCAGAATCGCACCTGAATCTCACCTGAATCAATTACCCCTTGAAACTGGCAGGACAATCACACCACATTTATGTGAACGTAGCCGTACTTGGTTTGTGTCTTCTAGATCTGCAACAATCAGGTAGCCGGTAAAGTGTGAACTCTTTATACTGCATTCTGTTATTTTAGCTCCTATATTTCTGTCGATGGCAGGTAAACCCGCGTAGTGGCTTGAAAAGGCATATGAGTGACTGTGCAAAGCATCCTTAAACCCAATTATGAAATGCTCATATAACTTTTAACATGGTAGCAAAATCTCAAACGTCCTTTTCAATATTTGTAAATCTACAGCTTTTCTTTGAAATACTAACTGGTGATCCTGCCATGAAGGTCCTTGTTCAGACTTCTGTAGTAGGTTGACAATGCTCTTTCCCGGTCTCTGTTCGGCTGCCCTGTTGTCATCCAGTCACAGAAAGCATTCCAGCAGCAGGCATGGTTGTTCGTCTCTCATATTGCTGACAGACGCAACAGGTCAGTCTCTGCAACTGGCCATATACAGCTTGAATTTTGTTTGATGCCTGCAAATCAGCTGCAGTCACTGTTTGGTTATTACAGTTGCAGGCATCTGCAGTCTGAACACAATAGCCAACAGTGGGAGATTCACACCTATGAATGTATCCAACACAGTTACATGTGAGGACGTCAGTGGGGTTATTGGCAATTAGCTAGGGAAGGCAGCCCCATTGAACCTGCTGGGGTTCTCGCTTGTTATTGGTGATGGACCCATTCAGGGTTGTTGTTGTCAGGGTTGTGAATGTGACCTTACTGTGCTTTAAGTGTCAAAGTAGATCTTTGGAGCTGAAAATAAGAGTGTAACAGAGGTATGGCTTTCTTGAGTGACTGCTCTGCATTTACTGTTGCTGGGGATGTTTGTTCCTCAGGACAGACATCCTCAAAACAAGGACTGTCCTTGGGAACCTTACAATGTGAACTGCACTTTTAAATGTTTGTCTGGAGTTATGCTTTAATTCAGTTTTCACTTGAAAGAATTTCCTAGAGTAGGGATGAGGCATGCCCCACCCTGCAGTTTCACACATACACGTCCCTTGTGGGTGACTGTGGGGCGGGAAATGCCTCTGCTGACTATGATGTTGGCTTTCACAGCTTCTGGGTAGGATAGCTGAGGCGGGTCCGGACTTAAGTCAAACATGCTGAGCTCATCCCTACGCCTAAGGAGGAGACACAGATCAAAATCCTTACAATAAACCAGAGTCGCAGACACCGCACCGGCTAGCAGACATTTTTTTTTTTGTCTTTAAACTCCATGATGAAGTGCTTTTTCTAACATCTGTGACCAAAAAACTGTGAAATCACAGCACACAAAAAAGGCACAGAGGGTACAGTATGGCCAAGCCTCTAAAGAGAAATGGCCTCTACCGCAGAGCGTTTGACTGAGGCAAGGTGTGCCATGGTCCACCTAGGCCCAAGACAGGTGGACCCCATTTTGTAGAGTCCAGTTAAAGCAGATCCAGTAAGTACTTGTTAAGGGGCTTTTTCAAATCAACACCCCTCTAGATGGAAAAATGCCAAAGGACCCAAAGGCCACAGAACCTTCCCCTGATATAAGGACAGGCCCCCTCTGATGACCTGCACTTTCTGTTCCTGTGCAAAAGCACAAAAAAAACCCATATGTGCAGTGTAAGTGCTTGTAAATAAATACATGATGTGCACATAAAATAAGGTGCCATGTGCAATACACAGCAGGCCTTTTGGCCGATATAAATATCCCCTGACTAGCCCAAAGCATAGTGCAAGCAGAGCATAAGGTGATGTAACCTAGTGCCAGTGAAATAGCATGGTGTGGTGCAACCAAAAAGTGTTTTTCTGGCACCCCTTGGACACCACCCCAAGGGGGCACGTCATTAGGAGCTCCTAACGCCAGCTCCAGGCCAAACAGTTGCAGCCCTATTTAAATCAGAGTGGCATTCAAGCCTAGGGAGAGCCCTGCTACCACCTGGGCACAAGCCTAGTAAACCAGGCCAGATTCAGCCCAGGAGGAAAAGGGTCCCTCCCACTGTTCCCACTCTATTACATCAGGAAAATACTAATGGGCACCCCTCTGTTCAAAGTACGAAAGCCTTCTTCCTCTGTAAACTGATCAGAACAAATACTACACTTGATCTTAGCCAAATGGCCTGTGATGGTCTGCACAGCTAGAACAAGCAAGTGGAAACTGAAGTATTTCGGCTCAGCCAGGGACCTCAATTAACTGGGGCTTAGAGTTGTACCTCAAATAGGCCTTATGGGGGAGGAACAGCTATGACCAGTAATCATATCATCCCTATAGTTATTTGGAGGACATAATACCTTTTTGTGTCTCCAATTTAAAACAAAATAATTACAGTATATCCACTATGTGCCTTCACTATACATGGCTATTGCTACCTCAAACACCTGTCAGTTTTAAAGTGGAACTGCAGCCTGGTATTTCATTTTAAAATGGTCCATAATGGTATATTACCATCCTATGAAGTAGTCGAACTCTTCTCGCCTTTCCTTGTACTGCAGGGGAAAACAGACAATCATGTCGTCTGGCTGTGGTCATATAGGGATGTCTACAGCAGTCCTCTTCCTGCAATCACAGTTTAGTCCACAACCTACGCATGAATGAAATTCCACACATGACACGATGAAGACCGTTATGGGATCTTAATGCTGGAAACACTGGCTGTCTGCATCACCTCAGCATCACAGTCTAAGCTAAAGCGTATGTAAACCCTAACAATTGACTTCTAATTTGCTCTCTTTTGGTCTCTTAAAATTACCTATTAAGGCACTTTCTTTTTTATCTGTTCAATAAATAGAAAAGTGTTGATCTGACAGAAATCCAGTGAGCCCTGCCTGAGTTCTCCTTGTGGTCTACAGAACACCTCCCACTTATGCTATGAAGATAAGTGCAAGTGTTCTGCAGTCCTGTTTTAGAGTGACACTCTAGAACAGGAAGCGTGTTACTGGCATGATTTACTGGTGAAAAAAAAATAGGAAAAGAAATGCAGCCACCACGTCTAAGGTACTGGTAAGCTGCAATGTGTTATATTTTTACTCTGGTATTTAAATACATTAGAAACTAAAAGTGAACATGTATTTATCCATTGAGTGACACATTTATTTACTAGTAAACCTCCACTTTCTCTGTTCTCTGTTCTTGCTACTGCATCTCCTTCAACGAAGACTAATCCTTTGGTCATGAGTGTTAAGAAGTCAGCGTGCATGTAGAATAATATCACCTTTCACAATTTCAGCTTTATTAAAAATATTTTCATTGTAATAAAGCCTCAAGATTTAATGCTAATGCCGTTAATTTGTATAGATATAATACTAAAAACCTAATGTACCAATTGCAATAATTTCATTCTGTTACATGATTGTTAGGATATTCAGGGAAGTTGTATTGGCATGTTTTGACTAAGGAGTTTCAGTACTATACGTGTTGTTCTGTGTTTGATATTGAGTGACAAAAATACAAAGATATCAATTCGATTTTTATCAGGAAAAGTGGTAGATTGGTGTGGAAGGTGACCTCTATCTGCTTAATAGGTCACATACTCCTATGTGAATAGACAGTTAAATGGGCAGCCATTTACTTCCTTTGTGATGGGGAACGCTTTCTTTTGCTTGATACCTAAACAAAAAAAAACACTCAGCCAAGTTCCTGCTGCAAAATATATCATGCAGTAATCAACAGAACACATACTGCTACACACAGCACTTGGATATGCACAGGCACAGCACTTAGTCTGGGAACACACAGATCACATGCATTCAGAGCAAATACAGACACACAGCATCATATTATGCACCATCAGAGCACAAATGTTACAGTGCCAAAATTTCTGAAGTACAGCCCTGCCCAAAGGTTTTGAGAATGACTCAAATATTAATTTTCACAAAGTCTGCTGCGTCATTGTTTTTAGATCTTTTTGTTTGATGTTACTGTGGTATACTGAAGTATCATTACAAGCATTTCATAAGTGTCAAAGGCTTTTTATTGAAAATTACATTACGTTTATGCAAAGAGTCAATATTTGCAGTGTTGACCCTTCTTTTTCAAGACCTCTGCAATTCGTCCTGGCATGCTGTCAATCAACTTCTGGGCCACATCATGACGGATGGCAGCCCATTGTTGCATAATTAATACTTTGAGTTTGTCAGAACTTGTGGGTTTTTTTTCCTTAACCACCTCTTGAGGATTGACCTCAAGTTCTCAATGGGATTAAGGTGTAGGGAGTTTCCTGGCCATGGAACCAAACTTTCAATGTTTTGTTCCTCAAGTTATTTAGTTATCACTTTTGCCTTATGGCAAGGTGCTCCATCATGCTGGAAAAGACATTGTATGTCACCAAACTGTTCTTGGATGGTTGATAGAAGTTGCTTTCGAAGGATGTTTTTGTACCATTCTTTATACATGGTTGAATTAGGCAGAATTGTGAGTGAGCCCACTCTTTTGGCTGAGAAGCCACCCCACATATGAGTGGTCTCAGGAAGCTTTACTGTTGGCATGACACTGGACTGATGATCGTGCTCACCCTTTCTTCTCCAGACAAGGTTTTTTCCGGATGCCCCAGACAGTCGGAAAGGGAATTCATCAGAGAAAATGACTTCACCCCAGTACTCAGCAGACCAATCCCTGTACCATTTGCAGAATATCAGTCTGTCCCTGATGATTTTCCTGGGGAGAAGTGGCTTCTTTGCTGCCCCTCTTGACACCATCCTTCAACAGTCTTTGCCTCACTGTGCGTGCAGATGCATTTACACCTGCCTGCTGCCATTCCTGAGCAAGCTCTGCACTGGTGGTGCCCATTCCCAAAGCTGAATAAACTTTAGGAGATGGTCCTGGTGCTCAATGGACTTTCTTGGGTGCCCTGAAGCCTTCTTCACAACAATCGAGCTTTTCTCCTTGAAGTTCTTGATGATCCGACAAATGGTAGATTTAGGTGCAATCTTAGTAGCAGCAATATCCTTGCCTGTGAATCCCTTTTTGTGCAAAGCAATGGTGACTGAATGTATCCTTGCAGGTAAAATAATATTTGTGTCATTCTCAAAACGTTTGGCCAGCGCTCTATATGTAAACCCTAAATGATGTAAAATGTAATACTACTTTTCACATTTTTCTGTCCTTTGTTACTGTGACATAAATGTACAGATTTGAGTAGCTGAAATGTGACCTGTAGCAATATGTAATAATAAATGTAGTGTGTCCTTGTTATTAAAGAAATAATCAGTCATAGGTACTCAGATACAGATGGTCTCTGAAAAGAGACAGAGCTTCCTCAGGCTGGAAGTGGCACCTGGGTGCTAATAAGATTTTGTCACCTATATGTAATCAGACTTTGCCATCTTCCTGAAGCTTAACGCAGACATTTTGGCTTCATGAAACCGGGGGGGGGGGGGGCCTCTGATCTGTCTAGGGAGCTCTAAAAGTATATACATACATCAAAGGAGTATGTTTCATCCCTCATACAAGCTAAAATATTAGTTGCAGAGAGATGAAAATACTTCCTTCTGATGGGGCACTCTGTAGGCTACATCGGCATATAAAAACTATATTTGTGGGCTATGTAGAATGCCAGAAAAATTTAGGAAATGGTTATGTGGCGCTGGAGTGCAGTAGCGGAACAGTGATTGGTACTTTCGTGATCGGACTGATGAGCTGGTGTCGGAAATTCAATCCCCGACTTGGTGATTCAAGTCGGTCTTGGTCCAATTGACTTTGGGCAGTTCAGCACCCAGAACAGCCTGTGGGCGGGTACAGGAACACCCCCCAGAGTCGATTGGCCAAGGACTAATGTCCCGCCTACGTCCATATCCCCATAAATTGAGGACCCAGACATTTGGACATTGTGATTCGTATGGAACTGGTTTGATCAACTAACGGATTATGGACTTTTTCTGACTTGCTCCAGTCGCAGGGTAAATCTTGGTAAAAGTTTTATTTCTGTTTTATTCCCTTTAATTTTATAGTGAATAGCCAACTGTGTGTCTTGTATTTTTTGTATTTTCTGTAACTTTTTATACTTTGTACATATTTTATGCACTGCCCACTTTCAGGATATTAAATCTTAAAATTAATAAGTGACTTCTGAGTAAGCACGGGCTCATATCTCCAGAGAGATTAGATTGTATTGTATGTTAGTGCCTTTATATGCTCGGTCAAGCTCATTGCTGATCTGTATGCAATTGCACTGCGTGTTGGCAGATTGCGTGCAGATTGTAAAGGTAGCAGATCTGCCAGACTGAGGTGTGGGGGTGTGTGTGTGTGTGGGGGTGTGTGTGTGTGGTCCCAACAGACTGTTCTGCGGATAAACTGTTGGGTGGTGGCAAGCTACCGTTTGTGATGTGTCTGATGTGGGGGGGTGTGGACAGTAGAAGATTGATTAACACCAGGGTACTGGCTTGTAGGATAGCTGGAGGGATCCTAAAAGGGTGTGCGATTGCTAAGCTGCTCCTCAACTTTAATTAGTGCACCAGATTGTATATAAGATTTGTATCTGCCAGTGTGTGGTCGACCAGCTGGATTGGAGTGGAGTCTCCCTCCGGTGGTGGCCAAGAGATAGTGCGGGCTGTGAAAGTATATCACGGCTGGTCTTATATACGTAGATATATTCAAAGTTAAGTCCCCCTTATTCACTCTTACCCCAAGTCACGGCCGCATGTGCGCACCTCGGTTAGCTAGTCGCTGTGGGCGTGGCGTGCGGGGTGAACTCGTGACAGTTACATATTTTGCAGCAACTTCCTACCTAACAACTTGCACTCCAGCGATGGCATTGTGGCATTTCCCAGGTGTACGGTGCCCGTGTAAACTGTGCTGAAACAGCCACATTGTGGTCTTCATCGGATGCCCATGTTGCAGGTGGGGGAATTATCAAGAAGCAGCAGGAAAGGTGTAGGAAATACAGTAATCAAAAAATGCGATGCATGCACACAGGTCCTCAGGTACAGCCCGTTCTTCAGTAAGGAAAGCTGTGAGCAGCACAGTAGTGACATACTATTAATAATATCTTACTCCAAATCTCCTGAGGTCAGCAGTCAAAGGCAGCAGTCCCGCTTACACAGGCCTAGGTACATTTACATGCCTGGATATGCTCTGCTGTTATTCAGCAATAATTAATGACGAAGGTAGATTTTTCAGGGCCCATGCACAGGTTTATGTGTTGGTGTGCTTCAGTGCCTTTCATTGTGAATGGCACTCCCAAAGCACCTTCCAACACACCTAGTCCCAGCTCATCACAAAGCATACAGTAGTGTGTTGTGGTTTGCTGCAATTCCAAAAATAATGCAGGTCCACTTTTAGGTGTGTTGTGGTTCACATAACCCATGAGCGTTAAATTCCCCACAAAGGGTCTGAGGGGGTGTGACTGGGCCCTTGGCACTTAGGTTGCTGTTTAGGCACATTTAAAGTGAAATATAAAAATAAAACATTGCTGTCAGGTAGGCTTTTCCTGCAGACTTTGGCTGTAAAAGGATCTGTCTAACCTGCCTGCAATGTATTATTTTTGTATTGTAATGAGAAGCTGCATCCCAGTGTACATTGTTGGCTTGCCTTTGATGCTGGGATGAAGTAAATCATGAACAGGAGTTTCGTTATCCCGGCCAGTGAAGATGATTCTTTAATGCTGCATTCACACTGTAGCTATTTGAAGCTCGAAGCTTCAATTATGCTGAAACGTAAAAAATTCAGTTGTTCTCTCTGATGTTTGTTCGCGCAATCAGGTGTGACCAGGAACCATAGAGAACATCTATTTTTTTTTTATGTTTGAGCCTTTTTGGAGCTTCGAACTTTAAGCTACAAATTACTCAAGTGTGAATGCAGCCATAATCCAGAGGAAGATTGAGCAAAGATATCATTGGTGAAGTGGGAGCCCATCACTGTGTATAGGGGGCACTTTGATGGGTAAGTCTGCCATGGAGTGCAGATATGATGTGTGTACACATTTTGGCAAAGCACCTGCAGCTAGGTTTAGTTCCACTTTAACATCTTTAGATACTGTATTTCCTGATATGCAACATTTTCACTTTTTGCATCCAAGTCCACTTTAACTTTTCTCTTGAAAAGTCTGCATGCGCTATACGTCTTCTATGCACACTGACAGACCTACTTATAGCAACGCTATGAATAATTCACTTGATGATTTTCACATATACAATGGAAATTCCCTAAGAAAAGTCATTTGTATTAATGTGACCTGTACCATGCTGGATACATGTAATGCGTTTATTTGTTCTTTCTTCTGTTAAGAGTGAAATAAAGTGATATTAATTTGTAACTTGTAATGTTTTTATCATCATGCTTTACTTTGTGGGAAGTGATTTTAGCAGTTTTTTCTTGTGTTACTGGGAACATATGGGGGTCAGGATGTGGTGGATTTGAATCCACAATACATGAATGCACACTCAGTCTTTTGGTTAGCTGCTGTCATAAAAACATCCTAGGAGGAACTTGTTGCCCACACAGATTACCCTGTGCCAGTCACAAACTTAAAGTGGAACTTTACTGTCTCAGGAGACTGCGGGACCATTTAGAAAGTGCAGTGTGTCTCATGCATGCACAGTGGGGAGTTGGCTGTGAAGCATCAGGAAGTCACAGCCTCCCACAGTCAAGATGGCTGCTCCGGGGACCTAAAGACAGGCTAAGAACTGAGCCTGCTGAAGCCAGTGCTGGATTCCTGCTGGTCTGGTAAATGTCTGTGTAATAAAATTCAGCAGCCACGATATTTGTAGCTGCTGACATTTATTTATTTATTTTTTTTAACTGAAGTCCCTATTTTAAGTAGATATAAACTCTAACTCAATTACATTTAGTTTACTGAAGCACAATGTATAAAAAAGTTGGATTTTTAAATTTAAAATAGTTTACATTTTTTTTTCAACCTTTGTTGTTGCTCAGTGCTGCTGATTTGCTGCATCCACGTTGCAGCTGCCTCCAACATGCATTTTCTCCAGCAATGTCTGCATGGCATTTCTTAGGGCATGGTTCCTGTTGATGACAACAGTACACCATGCCAAGTACCTGTGTTGAAATGGCTCTCCTTATGTTGGGTACACACTAGCAGTTTTTTTCTTTGATCAACCCATTGGCTGGGGAGGAGCTCGCTACACCAACTATCCAATGTTAGTACGGCGCTCTCCCCACTGAGTTATTTTGTTCTGACAGGGGGACTGCCCCCCGCCACAACAAGCCAGTCCGCGCTGACATCCATTGGCTGCCAGAACTGATCAGATGTTGGTTTTCCAGCATGCCCATTCGAAAGAAGCCAGCTGTTTGACTGGCTTCTGTCGGACAGGCAGGTGTACACACGGACTGAATGTCAGCCAGTTTCTATTGAATCAGCCGACATTTGGCTCATGTGTATGGGGCTTTAGTCTTCACACACTCCCAACAAAACTTTTATGGGGTTTAGTGTTTGGGTTTATATATACGTTAAGTATCACAAAAGCATTCTCTCAAACACAACACAGACCGCAATAAAACATGATTCTCTTTAGCAGAGTAAGGAAGAGTTGGACTCCTTGCAGATTCCATGTCCCTGTTGTAAATTTTTCTTAACATATGCAGGAAGTTGGGGTAAATCTTTCTAACAGAGTATCAGATAGCAGTAAAAACTCCAAAATTAGAAATGCTTTGGCTTGACGTACACTTTCCATTTCTGCTACAGACACTATATGCATAGTGTTTGTAATGCTTCTTCTTGTATGGGTTCCTTCAGATGTTGATGCTTCTTCACCCAAGAACTTATTGGTACATTAACTCCATGCAAACGTGCCCCCATTGTATGTGTGTCCTGTAATAGAGGCATGAGACAGTTCAGGTGAGGAACTGATATGATTAGCCATGTACTCCCTATTATACTTTGGGACTCAGCCACTAAATATCTAGCATGTCTAGAAGAAGTCAAGGTAAAATGTGTTGTAGTACCGCACTTGGCTAAGGATTTTGTTTATAGAACTGTGTGTAATAGCAGTACAAAGCATTCAATCATTATTTAGCTTTCATTTCTCTGTCTGTCAGAAGATGAGATCTGATTGCTGACTGTGTAGTTATTAAACTTTATACTTTGTATTTGAATGTAATAATTACAGCCATTGGCGATCTGACATGACCTTTTTGCACGTTGAATATACCTACTGTAATATACTGTTAGGTGAATAGGTTACCTATGTAAACTTAGCTTTTTTGTGTTTTATTTCTTCTTGCAGGCTACTATGTAATGCCTCAGTAGTGCTTGTTACATGATTATTTTATTTCTCGTTATCTTTCAGATATGCCACTGCATGTGCGTCGTAGTAGTGATCCGGCATTAGTGGGGATTACCACCTCTGTAAGCGACTCCAATTTCACATCAGAAGAGCCCTCTCGTAGGAACCCCACAAGATGGTCTACAACAGCAGGCTACACCAAGAAAAACCCCCCTGCAGGCCACTCCAGCAGTGACAGAAAGGTATGGATCACACACACTTTACTGCCTGCCGTTCAGCATTCTCATTCTTCTCTCTGGCCGTAATTGTTTCTTCATGTCAGTAGTGTTATTGCAGCATCCTCCACTGGGCTGCAGCCCCGAGGCAGCTATTCTCCCTGTGAAAAGTACAGTTGTTATGTCTGCTGCTCCAAAGTCCCCGTCGATCGGTCGTAGAAACAGAGACATGTTTTGAAACAATTAGCCTTCTCCAAGTTCACCTTCTCCCATCTGTAACGCCATATGCTGCGGGATCACTGGATTCAAAACTTTGAGATCAGCCTTTTAATTTCTTCAGCATGTGAAAACGATAGCATTTTGCAAGTGCTTTTGCAACAGTTTACTGAGAAAAGGATTTTGGTATAACGGTTTTTAACCTGTTAAATAATGCAGATCTATTTTGACTCTCTGTTTTGTTTAATTCAAAATTATGTTTAGTTGGCAGTTTTTTTGAAGCAGAACATTCCTGTGTTCCCATAGGGATATTGAGAATGTTTAAGGCTAAATTCCCGGGCATTAACACAATAATTAAATATGAACAGTCACCCCCCATCTCCCTCAGCTAATAAAAAGATTGATAACTTGTTTTTTCTAGAGGATGAAATCAGATATAATATTACTTATCTTAACCCGCAGTCTCGGGTCAGTCGGTGGTCGCGACTCTTCTGTTCAGCGCAAAATGTGCCCAAGCACTTCTACCTCATACGTTACCGTGCAGAACCAGAGGTCACGTCATCAGGATAGAATGTGGTTGCTGGTCCAGCAGTGAACGTTCTGATGTGAATGAGAAGGGAGGAAGTAAAATTCTGTATTCTCTTATCCCCTAGACAGAGATGATCATTAGATCCTT